>NC_022011.1:58369311-58455771 GCF_000317375.1 Microtus ochrogaster | reverse complement strand
GCCTGCCTCTGCCTCCCAAGTGCTGGGATTAAGGCGTGCGCCACCATCGCCCGGCCCCTTTCTTGTTTTAAACAACTTCAAAATATCTAAATTATAACTTTGTAATTATTTTGAAACATACTACATAGAGCCATAGATAGATTCTTTACTCATAGACTTCCCCATCAAAGCTTATGGTTATAGTTATTATTCCTTTTCATAATGGAGAAAACTAAAGTTCAAGAGATAATTTCTTGACCAATATTGGACATACTGTATCAGAACAAGAATAGAAACTTTGATCAGATGTAAGGCCTACATTTCTTCTTTCATAACTAGCTGACTAGTAACTAATTTTGTACACTGAAATGGTGACCTCTTCTTATCAATATCCTTTCACTTATGAGTAGGAAAACCAACCTAAATGAGCTTTAGTAAGTAGGCTGTAGAATTTGTTAACTCATGCAGCTAAACATTCATGGGAAATCCATGCTGGATCCAACTGATCAATAGATGTCATCTGGTCTTGGTCTCTGTTCTTTCTTTTAGCTTTATTCTCATTCAGCCTCTTCTCATCGTATATGAATTCATTCTGTGTCTCCATTCTACAAACTATAAGTCTAGAGAGACAAGAGTGCAGTGACTAAAGCAAGAGGCACCTTACTCAAATTTGACTCACTTGGTTTAGCCCAACCCATGTGACACCAGACATGAATTATGGCTGTTGACGAATGTATAGAATCATTATGACCCTTGGTGTAAGGTTGTGGTTAAGCTTGCGACAGCCTGATGATTATGGAGAGGGTTTGTTTCTCAAAGGAAGTTTATCAGCAAACAAGAATGAATGTTTGACAGGCTATTATGCCCAAAGTGACACATCCATAGGAAGTTACTTCTGTCCCACTACCTCTTATTTCTGATGTCATCACCATGCTCAGAGGTAGTATGGAATTCACTAACATTAAGAACATCTCACCTAGGGTGCTGAGGTGGTTCCGCATGTAAAGGCAATGACAAACTGCTTTTGCTCCTCTGAGCACATAGAAATGGAGAAACACAAATTGTCCTCCAGCTTTCATGTGTGCACTATGGCACACAGGTGCTTATAGTTACACGCTAAATAAGGTTAAAAAAAAACACAGCAAATGAATTGTTTTCCGGGTGTCGTGGCCTTGCATGCTTTTAATCCCAGTACTCAGAAGGCAGTTATAGTGTATCTGAGTTCTAGCCAGGTAAGCCTATGAACGCATAGTGAGATCCTGCCTCAAAACAAAAACATACATCTAGCAGCTGGATGTGGTGGCATATGATTATTGGTCATAGTATTCAGGAGGCCAAGGCAAAAGTAATGATCCATTTGTTGATCACCCTCAGTGAGCTATTAAAGTGAGCTAAAGGCCAATCTGCAATATAGCACAATCCATTCTGCTTTTTAATCTTAACTTCCTCTGACTGTAGTGTTTAGCTTGTGGGTGTTATGGGACTTTAGTTACCAATGAAACTTTCCCCTTTTTTTGATACTCCATGATTTAATTGCATTTATTTATTTATTTACTTATTTATTTATTTATTTATTTATTTATTTATTTATTTATTCGGCTGGAGATTGAACCTAGGGTCTTAGGTAGGATCCTCCAGTACTGAAATTTATTGTTAAAAATACCCATTTCTGAAAGATTTTTACTTTTCCTGAATAATGTGTACCTAAGTGAGAATTAAATGTTCTTCTGTCCCACCTCCCCCCGACCAAAAAAAAAAAAATTGGAGATTACTTTTGATTTCCTAAATGCAAGCCACAAAATAAATCTGGCTAAATATTTGAATTTTGCCCGACTCTGAAGCTCATTTTCTTTGTTCCCTTAAGATTTGGATGAATTCTTCCCGGTGCTCAAGTCTAACTACGCTACCACAGGTCTCTGAGAGCCTCTTTCCTGCTCTCTCTGCCATCAGACATGCCGGCGCGAGCTGACTCTGCTACAGGAGGATCACGGTGCAACTGTGCGCGGCATATACCTTCCTGACTCTCTGTTTCTCCCTTCCTTTAATTGGCTCACACCCTAACTGCTACTCACTAAGAAACAGGCCGTTTTCCTACAACGTTTGCCCCTGTTAGCTTCAGCTTTAGTCACCGATGACATATTTTACAGAGAGAGCACTTGGTTCTCACGTGGTCATTCAGAAGGTATCATAGGACCTTCCTGGTCCCAGCACTATAATGTCAACTCATGAAAGTGGCCACTCATGCATTTTCTGACTGATAGTGTTTTCAGATCACTGTTCATTCTGAATTTTCAGTCTCTGGCTCTGACAGTAGGAACTGGCCCTAAACTTAAGGTCTTTAGATAAAGCGTCCGCATCATTTTATCTCTCTCATTTCAGTATCCTAGAAATATGCAGTTCTCTATGGGGAAAATAACCCTGAAATTGCAATGCTGAATAATTGTGAAAACTGTTTCTGGTACAATTTAGGAAGACATTCTTTCCTTTATTTTGCAAGAGCAGAGAGAGAATAGGATTTGATCTTGAGTTCAATTAGAGTAGGGTAGTCAGAGCATAGAATCTGACCTTGAGTTCAACTACGAATGAGGACTTTGGACCCTGATACTACTGAGCCTATGCAGTCATTAAATAACATTATGCTTAGTATAATCACAACCCTGTAAAAGTTCTGGCTTTTATGGGAAGATTTCCCTCCACTTTCTAGTCCAGCTGTGCTGTAGCAAGTTTTCCCAGTTGGTAGCTTTTCTGCTTTGAGGGCAGTGTTTAATTCACAGCTCTGAAAACAGAGTTCTGCTCCGTTGACTGTAGAGTATAGAGGTCAAGTGGAATTTTGGCACATTATAATGCTCCCTCCCCTTCACTAAACAAACTTTAGTAGACACACACATATTTTGTATTAAACGCTACACACAAGTATGGATGGTATATTCGCTGAAGGACTACCAAATGCATCAAGAATAAAGAAAACATCCTAATGATTCTTTCAAACACGAACATATTTAAACGTAGGTTAAACAGTCTTCCTATTTAGTCTTCTCAGACTTTGATGACATACCACAACTGGCTGTTTATCAAAAACTTAGAAAAATGCTTAGCAAGATATAATTGTGTACACACATTTATGCATAATTAAAGTCAGTTTATAACTTGGTACTGGATGGAATATGGCCACACCACCCAAGAAAGGTTGGTGGATGATAAATAACACATTTTCCTACCCCATAAAGATAAATCTCAAGATGTGAATGCTTTGAGGTAACAGAATAGTCTGATCTCAAAATCTTAGTTTAAAATATCTATTTCCAGCTTTACTGAGCTAAACAAAAGGTCTAACTAAGTTAGAAAATCCATTTAGATGTCAGAAGCATGCTTATATAGGAACTGCATCTCTGCACGCCTCAGCACACAGATTCTGTGTGTTTCGGAGGAAAGTTTTACAGCCAATTCTTTGTTTATTTTATTTTTTTAAAATTCTACTATTCGTCTTATTCTTATTTTTCCTTTCAGTCAAAATTATCTGAGACTAAGTAATGGCTATTTTTCAAGAACACTAAGACTGAATTTATCTTTGTACTAAATAGTGTAATTTTGATTTGTCTTATGACTTTGTCCATCTAGAATTACTAGGAACTCTAGCTTTTAACTGAAACTTGAATACTCCTTCCATGCTAGATAAAAATTTTGAGAGGAAAATAATAACATCTCAGGAATTCTTAGTCTTGTGTCTGACATTTTACACATCTTCTTATTTAACTCTCATAACTATAAGATTTTGTATATTATTTAATCTAGCTATAGATGTCTGAGACCATACCTGAGACAATGTATAGACCAATGATTTGGCTCTAAGTTTCCTTTTTCTATTCATTTAAGAGCCCAGATCTTTTCCTATTTTATCCTGCATCCTATCTATGAAAGATGCTCAGAACGTTGAGAGAATAACTCAGACGATGCATTAGGTTCTTATATGTTCTCTAAGGCAAGTACTACTTTAGCAGGCTATGACGTAGTAAAACCTTGGAGCGTTATCCTTAGAGTGATAAGACAGGTCTGCTTAATGAAGTAGAAGACAGCACATGGGTTGTAAATAGTTGAAGAATAATGTATGCAGGGCTCTATGAAAGCACCAGAAGCAACATACGCACATACGTTTGCATGTGCTTAGAAAGAGGTCTAACAGGATACATGAATGAATGTTAGCTACTTCTGCTCAGCAAGCTAAGAGTAACTGGGGTGGGGGGGGATGGGGATGAATGTCACTTTTTAATGTATATTCATCACTGCTGCTTACAGATTTTGCATGCAGTTGCATGTATTGCGTTCACAATTAAAAATGATTGAATGAACGAGTTGAATAGTTTTCAGGCATTATTCAGGAGATTAGGCAACTTTAATCTCACAAAGCACAACTGCAGTTTTGGTTCACTGCTCAGTGAGCAGTGCGCTGATGCTACTCATGTAGAGAGCTCAGACGTCACCAAGTGTATCGCACTGTGCCTTACTGAATATCAACAGAAAGCAAGAGCTGTTATTTCAGATGTAGCATGGCCCAAACAGAGCTTTCAAGCCTGCTCTTCCCATTCCTCCACCAGGTTTGCCCATCAGTCCGTATGGCACTATCATTTCTCAGCTTGCCTGAGCAGAAACCCAAAGGGGCACCCATGGTCTCTCTTTCCTTTCTACCACTATGCCACAAACAACAGCATGCCCAACTTGATCCACTTGTAAGATTTCTTGACTCATTTCTCTCTAACGCAGTGGTTCTCAGTCTTCCTAATGCTGCAACCCTTTGATACAGTGCCTCATGTTGTGGCGACAGCACCCAATCATAAAATTATTTTCGCTGCTACATCATAACTGTAATTTTGCTACTGTTATGAATCATAACATAAATATCTATGTTTTCTGATGGCCTTAGACGACCCCCATGAAAAGTTTTTTGACCTCTAAAGGTTCGCAATCCATGGGTTGAGAACCACAGCTCTAAGATCTTCTTCACTGATGTGGGAATGATTTCTTATTAATAAAGAAACTGCCTAGACCCATTTGATAGGCCAATCCTTAGGTAGGCGGAGAAAACAGAACAGAATGCTGGGAGAAAGAAGCTGAGTTAGAGAGTCGCCATGATTCTCCCACTCCAGACAGACGCAGGTTAAGATCTTCTCTGGTAAGCCACCTCGTGGGCTACAGCAGATTATTAGAAATGGGCTAGTCCAGGCGAGAGAGTTAGCCTAGAAGAGGCTAGATAGAAATGGGCCAAGCAGTGTTTAAAAGAATACAGTTTCCGTGTAATTATTTCGGGGCATAAGGTAAAGCTAGCCATGCGGGCGGCCGGGTACCGGGCACGCAGCCCCGCCGCTCCTATCACAACACTTCACATCGCCTCTATCTTCAAACTAGGATACAAGAGATCGTAGTTAGTGGCACTCCTGCTTCCATAATTGTTCTCTATTCTCTGCTTGGCAGTCAGAGAAACCTTGTACTCCCTCAGCTGAGCCTCTTCAGTGGCTCCTCTTATTTAACATGGAAATGTGAGACTTCTGCTTTCAAGTCTTTCTTACTCACATTGTGCTGGCCTTTCCTCTCTGCTTTCTGCTTTTCATGGGTATCAAGAACATTTGGGCCTCTGGATCTTTCTATTTGCCTCCCTTTTCCTGGACCACTCCTCTCTAGCTTGACTACCTGACTCGCGCCTTGACTAAGTGGAATGCAGAGAGCGTGAGTCATGAAAGTTTGGTCATTGGATTTGGCACATGGTGGAGCTGTATTCCAATGTCTGAATCGTTTCATGTTTTGCCCATGATTTTCAATAGCAAAAGTCAACATGAACCATCACGGGCCCTGGCAATGTTTCTAACAGTCGGTCAGCAAACAGTTTCATGCTTAAAAAATACAGGAAAAATAGAAGCCTTCAGAAGTTCCCTTTTCAGGTTTCTCTTCCTATCTTGAGTATGTTTTCAGGTTCCTCAGTCAGACTGAGGTCAGGTAGAGGCGAGATCTCTGATGGACGCATTGGGGGAACCTTTGTCTTAGAGATACAAGGTCAAATGTTCTCCATGTCAGTACCAACTATAATACAACATACTCAAAAACTTGCATAACTTACTTCGTCAGATGTCCAAAGAGGATTTTCATGGTGTCATGATTTGGTGGAGGGAGATCTTTTACCAGAGACTTTATAGCTTCAATTTTTGCAGTATGGTCTTGTTTTTCTGAAACAAAATTGAAAAGAAACATTAGGAAAGACAGAGATTCCACAGGTATATGAAAGGGTTTCTGATGAGATTTTTAGACTATGACCTAGCAACAGTACTGATCATTAGCTCCCAACCTTCTTGTAGTGAGATTCTCGATTTGATGAAAAATTAGACTATAAGCACACCAAAAACAGTAACAGGGTGACTTTGGTACAATCTTTCTGTTGAGATTAGATATGGAATTACTTTTTTACACTTTTATTTGCAAAGCATGGGGTGAATAATGCATTCCAAGACATTCATGGCCTCTAATCCTTGGCAAGAGAGTCTTTAAAGGTGCAATCTGGTTAGGAATTGACACAGGGAGACCTTTCTGGAATGTGACCTCTCAGCTCCATATCACAGGCGGTCGAGTGGATGAGAATTAGAGAGAAGGTAATAGGGCAGTGAGAACACAGAAGGGGTATCTGATGCAGAAGAAGCTGCCTTTGCTGGAAAAGACAAAGATACAGAACCTGGGGAGGAAACAGACCTGTTGATATCTAGAGTTATGTTTGGTGAGGCTGACAGCAGATGTCTAACCTTCAAGATTGGAAGATAGCGAGTTCATGTTTCTGAAGTCACAGGTTGGCATAAGGACCCACAATGTGACTTAATTATAAATATGCTGTAATTATTCTAAATATTCCACTGTGGTTTTGATCTTGTGGGGGATATGTTTGAAGGAGCAGAAAATATATTTTTAATATTTTCTGTGAGTTTTTTAACCTCATACATTTTGTTTTTGCTGATAAAACAAGAACATTACAAATCTCTCAAAAGTCAGGAGGTAGTTGTTCAAAAGTGTGCACCCCATTGATTGCTTCCCTCATGCTGCTCCTGCCAGAGAGAGGTGGTACATGGAAAATGAATCTCTCTGCTTGGTAAAAGTATTGCTGTAGCCAAGGCCTTCAAGGGTAGAGGTGTAAATATCTACACTTCTTTAGCACTTCTTTCCCACAGAACTGGGTGTCTTCTTGGCTCATAAACTCTCTCTCACGTCCAGCACATGATCCTCAGAACTCCAAAGACTTCTTTTCTGGACTCAAGATGTATGGGAAAGTAGTACATGATATGGACACCCACACAGTATCCATTTTCTTCTTCCTTAGCATGATAATATCAATGTGCACAGGAAGGTAACATGTCTGTCTGGTCAACTGGTCCCTTTCCCAACCTCCTCAGTAGCTGGGGTGGCCATATGACCAAGTCTGGCTAGTCAGAGCCAAAGTCATGTGGGAGTTCTGAAAAGTTGAGAATGCAGATGGAAGGAAGTCTTCACTGCGAGCTGAGCTTGAGAACCAAGGCTCTGAACATGGAACATGTGTTAGAAGGAATAGCTCTGTGGAGCAGCAAGACCTGGGTTTCTTTGACATATAAAAATGAACCCTTTGCAGATGGGTCATTGATACCAAGGCAAATTCTTCCTATAAAGATGTCCTTCCAAAACCCTAATACTTAATCTCTTGCTAATAGATACATGGATTTTATACAGTAGGCTAAGGAAGAGTCAATTCAGAAGCTGGCCATTTTCTTATGCGATGTTGCGAAAGAAACATTTTATAAGGCATTATAAGAGAATGTCCTGCTGAAGATAGTATTTGGCTAAAGTGGAGTGAAGGCCATATTCCTAGTGGTACCCTACTTGAAAGCTCTACTCTTCTCTCTTAAAACCACCAAGGTCTATAAATAACGCTTCCCATTGTCAAAGCTTTCAGAACTACCATTATTCTTAATTTTAAGAGTTCCAATAGTATACGACTTGTATACAAAGAGGAAAAAGGAAGAGAATAAAAAAGTGGTTACCACATCTCTTTGTAGAGTAGTCCCTCTGTCATGTAATTGTTGTAGGTGCTTCTCAGAGCCCTAGTGAATATGAGATCCCATACAATAAAGTCAGAAAAATGGCAGGGAAGTTGGTCTAGTTACCTGGGCAAAACTGTCCAGGCATGCTCTATGCCTTGTAGCTAACCTTGTATAGTCACCTGTGCAAGACTTACTGCATTTCTGTTGCACAAATGCCTTTCAATCCCCCCTCCCATCAAACTGCATTTTTCTCTGAAGCAAAGTGACTTCTCTACCTGTAGGTAATGGATTCAATGAGAAAGAAATGAATTAGTGAATGAAAGCCATGAGCATGGGTTAGGATGGATGGATCTTACTTTAAATTCTTTAATAGCCTCTTATAGCTGTGCTGGATAGCTTTATGTCAACTTGGAGCAAGCAGAGGTCATCAGAGAGGAGGGACCCTCGACTGAGAAAATGCCTTCATTAAGACTATGCTGTAAGCAAGCCTGTAGGGCATTTCTTAATTAGTGATTGATGCAGAGGGCCCAGCCCATATTTTGGTGATGCCATCCCTGCGTTGGTGATCCTGGGTTCTTTAAGAAAGCAGGCTGATCAGGACAGGAGGATCAAGCCAATAAGCAGCTCCCCTCCATGGCCTCTGCAGCAGCTCCCTGTTTGAGTTCCTGCTCTAACTTTCTTTGATGATGAATCGTGATGTAGAAGCAGAAGTCAACTAAACCCTTTCCTCCCCAGCTTTCTTTGGCTATCACAGCACTAGTAACCCGAACGAGGACATTAGCTTTGTGGCCATATACACATTTCTTATTCTCTGACTAGAATCCAAATGAGGAGCTTTATGGAATAGGCTATAGTATTCAACATACTTTGCACAAACAATAGTGGAACTAAGTACTCTATAAATGCTCATCTTCCAATAAAAACATTTTTGAGATTCAGTTCACCCGCTTATAGCACATAGCAATTATCTTCTTGCAGTAACCATTAAAATGTAGTTACTATTTGTGTGTGTGTGTGTGTGTGTGTGTGTGTGTGTGTGTGTGTGTGTGCTATGTGGTGTGGGGGGGAGGCTATGTACACAAGTGAATGCTGGTATTTGTAGAGTCCAGCAGAGGGCATCAGCCCCCCCCTCCCCAGCCGGAGTTATAGGCTGTCTGAGCTGCCTAATAGGATGCTGGAAAGTGAAGTCACATCCTATGCAGTACTACTAACCACTGAGTCATCTCTCCACTCCTCGCTACTGATTCTTCCGCTTGTTTGTCCGTTGGTCCATGTGCAACTGCTCTCCTAGCCAGGCATTAGGTAACATGCTAAATGCTCTTGTAATGGCCAAAGAGATTGATATAATTGGAGAGTGGTTATAGATAGGAAAGTTTATAAACTGTGGTGGTTTTTGTCTATAAGAAACATTTTACATTAAAAGCGTTTTATAAAATGTTCCTTCTTTTTCTACGTTTGAGGAATCAGACAATTGAATAGTTATGTAGATATCTGTGGCTAAGTTATACCAAGGGAAACATGCACAATGGGCTAAAGAGGATTGAAATACGAATGAGGAACAACTCTTTTTTTTCCGACAACTGAGTCTGAACAAAATCTTTTTGGAGAACTAGAAGAAAACAACATTTTCCCATTTAAATCAACACCACATAACCCTTTCAGGGCATGTAAATAATATAAACGTGCCTAAGTGGGAAAGCATCTGAAAACACAGTGGAAACATTAAAATTAAAATAACACTTTTTCAGTCGGACTTATGGTGTGTCATGCTAGGCTCTGGGATCACCTTCCCTAAGCCAGGAGTGGTTCCTATGAACTACGAATCATACACAGCTTACTAAGACCATGTCAACAGTCTTCAGCTGATGCCATGAACACACAAATGACAGGATTTTCTGCCATTTCTTTCTTAGCATGTAGTTTCTCTTACATGTGAAGTACTCAAAATCTGAGACTATGGTGTTGTTTGACTCTCCCTAGTTATCGTTAAGACTGTAGAAAGTAAAGGAACATTTTCTTTATGGAGACTTGAAGACCTCTTAGCAAAACTGTATGTTAAGAATCAGAAACTATTTTTTTTTTTTTTTGGAAATAGGGGTGTTTTCTCCTTTGCTGCACTTAATTCTACTTTTGTTCTAGCGCCCCTGATTTTTAGATGCACTCTATGTTTCCAGTTATCTTTATTTAGTCCCCCACCTCCAGCTCGGGCTTCCAGTCTCTACACTGGGAACCTTCAACCGCACGCAAGACATTTCTGCATTCATTTTTGCCATCTAACAGAAACTCTAAAGAATTTTCTGTCAACTCTGGACTTGCTAGCCCCGTCTTCTCAAACTCCAACAAGCTAGAGCAGTAAATCAGCTTTCTCAGATACGTTTCTATGCTCCTTGGAGAAGTCACATCTTTCATGATGTGAAATAGACTTCAATGTTATGGTAAGAATGTGGTTTTATGTTCACCATATTAATGGTTCTTAGGTCACTTTTTTAAAAAAAATGTAATTTATGAAAGTAACATTTGCATTTATCTGCACGAAAGGTTACTACTGAAACACATTTACAATCAAATGCTTTATAGGAAAGAGATAAGATAAAGTTATATGATGATGGAAAGAGTTTGGCCCAGTAAAGAACCTTGGGATGGATAACCTCCAGTCACTTTCTGGCCTTATCATCCATGGTCTTATATTTCTTAACTTATTTATAGATGCATATTAAATCACATTTTGAAATAGATTCTGTTACATTATATAGGTCCAGGGAATGAAAAGTCTTGATTCTGCCAGTACATAATTCACATAAGTCTTATTTATCTGACTGTCTATAATTCTTAAAAGATAGTTGTAACCCTGTGTGCTAAAGAGGTCACTGTGTACAGCTGTTCTTCTGAAGTGTATTCTGGAACATTAACATGTCTTGTATGAAAGCATTATATGTCGGGCTGTGTTTAGAGTACGGCAATCCTCTAGTTTTGGTTGAGTTAGGCTTTTTGTGTTGTGGTCATTTCAGAACGTGCTGAGAGGCTGTCGTTTACAGCAATAAATATCATCAGGTAACATCCTTTTCATTTCAGGCTAACCTACTGGTGAAACAAATCCTTTAGAACACATTTTCAATGACAAATTTTAGATGCAGATGAGAAATTCACCAAACTAAAACAATTGCTTGTTCAATATTTTAAAGCAACATACATTCACTTTAGGAAGAGATGCTTATGGTGAGGTTTAAACCTCACCTGCGTCAAACTTATGTTGTAAATAAGAGAAGTGGTTTATCATTGCGCAGACTGACGAAAGTGATTGAGATTTTCTCCTCTGATTTACAGTGATGGGCAAATTGCTTATTCTCTGGAAGGTTCGTAGTCTTTAAAAGACAGCAAAATGTAAATAGGCTGCAGGTTTTCTATGGAATCAAATGTTTTACCACACATTCATATATGCTAAGTACTCACTGAGTAATTTTCACTTGGACAAACTCTCTTAGATTGTTACCAGCTCTGAGACAGGAATCTCATTAGCCAAGATCCCGTCTAAAATCGTACCAAGCCATCTATTTTCCTATTTACTTATTTTTATTTTTCTTATGTGCTATCCTTTAGAACTTTCTTAAAAAAAGAAACAAGTCACAGAATATGATATATCTATAATCAGAAAACATGCCCGCTATCAAAATTTATTTGGTTAAAATTCACAAGTAGAGCTCATGAAGCAGGAGCAGCATTGCAGTAAAGCACCAAGCCATTACCACGGCTTGGAAATTGATCTGTGGTTGACAACTCTCACTGTTGTGAGTTTCTGTGCTCCTTGTAGACCCCTCTAGAATCCAGAAAAGCAAGTTAATTAAAAGGAAGGCGCATTCTTGACATCTTCAGACACCTGGCAAATTTAGTTTGAAGTACTGATAAGCTGTGTTAAGGAGTTGAACTGGAACAGAATCCATGTGACATGAGTAAGACTGTTCCCTTCTTTAGCGGGCGTCCCTGAAAACTAGCTCTGGCCAACTGACTTCCACAAATCACGTAGATCCCCTTGTAGTTACCGTCTCACCTGGAAACTATCAGGGTTTTGCCCATTTCTGAAATAAGCTAGTTTTTATAACAAGAATTTAAACAATGAGAACTCTCTACCATCCGTCAATGTTAAGATCCAGAACACTCTAGCGAGGGCATTGTCGCAAGCCCATCGATGCCTTAAGTCCAGAAGCTGCTCACTGGCTGTTTCATTACCACAGTTAGAGGCCATTTCTGGTCCTGATGCAGGAGGAGGTAGCCATTTAGTGTTATCTCCCGTCAAACTGGCCAGGTAGATGTAGATGTTGAAAGCACACCTTCCTCTTACTCAAATATAAAATACAACATTTCTTGGTTTATGGGGTGCTTCAGGGACCGCAGATATCACAAAAGTGAAAATCATCATGCAATTAGAAGCCTTGCTAGTGGGCATCGTAAGATCAATCTCTTATCTGCCCTTTATTCTCGGCAATCAAGAGTCAGGAATTGTTAAGTAAATTTATCTTTTAAATAATTTATAGTGGGCTAAACATATGCATACATACAAATGAATAAAGTAATACTTAGCAGGGCAAGCGTACAGTCCACGGCTAGTACAAATCTGGTCTGTGTCTTTGTCAATTTCTGACCCACAGAGCCAACAAAACACAATATGCCATAACCAATATTTAAATATAAGGCATATAAAAATACAACTGTATTTTATCTTTCTTCTTAGTTAAGGAATTATTCAAGACAATTGTGGAGGTAAAAAAAGCTTCTGAGGTATTAGTTTGCCTGGCCAAAAAAAAATTCAAAATAATTTAGAATTTCACAAATCAATGAGATTAAACTCTATTTAAATCCATTTTGGAAGGTCTTCATGATTATCACGATTAACTACTTTATGTATCCTCAAATACATTCATGGTAAGTAAAAATCTTCTCTTTTCTTCTTTCCTGGAATTGTATTGGTTATTCCGAGACTCCTGGTGGACTGACCTTATGTGGGAAGGAAGTTTGGAGAACACTGACATTTAAGACTCTCAGTAACTTTTAAAGAGAATAATTACTTTTAGAATGATTATATTTCTTAAAACTCATCAACCTAAAATTGACGTGTGTGTGTGTGTGTGTGTGTGTGTGTGTGTGTGCATGTGTGTGCATGTGTGTGCATGCCAGAGGACAACATCCGGTATCATTCTTAGGGTACTGTTGGCTTCTTTGAGCAGGGTCTCTCTGGAGCTTGCCACTCAGACGAACCTGAGTGGTTAGTGAAGCCCGGGTATGTTCCTCTAGCCGTCCTCCTCCCCAGAACTGGTGTTTGACATGGATACCACCAAGCTTGGTTTTTCATCTCATGTGTTGAATGTCGAACTCAGGTCCTGCACTTTACTGAGTAAGCTGAACCTTAAACTTGCTCCCTTCATTTTCACAGCGATGCCTCTGTCCGAACTGGAGCGTGAGGTGGCATCTGAACCTCCATCAGTGGTTTTTACAGGAAGAGCAGAAGTCTGCTAGAGATTGGCTGCTTTCAAAGTCACGTTGGGAGGATCATGGCAGCCAAGCACATTTCTGTAACTTACCAATGACACTAAGTCATTCTTAGGGAAGAAGCTGAGCTGAGAAAGCAAAACAAATAGTTTATTGCTTTGAAACTCAGGTCTGTGTAATTTTTCTTTAAATTATGTTTATGTATATTTGGTTTTATAAATTTTTTTTTTTTTAAAAAACCGTCTTGGCATTGTGAGTTGTTTGAGCTCCTTCTCATTGTAAACCACCAACATTCCAAATACTTAAGAGGCTGTTTATATTAATTGTTCTCTTTGTACATTTCATGAGATTAGAAATCCAAGCCTTCCAGGTTTGAGTTTTTCATACAAGTTTCTTACATCCTGGTTATTTCCATCAGTAGACAGAATAAACTTATAGGGATTTAAAGTCTCACATGAAATTAATAGAATCTATCTCAGAAAGAAAACACAATCCTAGAAACTCTCGTCCGTTTGGAGTTTAAAGATGCTTTTTAGGCAAGCCATATTAAATGTTATCTAGAACACTTGTGCTGAACAAAAGACCTCTGAAGATGAGAGAATTCTTGGGACAGTAGCTTCCTTGTCAGTTTATTTGACCTGGACTCACAGCAATACTGACAGCCCGGAGGGAGGGCAGCTCTGAATTAAACAAACAGCAAAATCCTTTAAGAAATGGGTTATAAAATCATTTATGATTCAGCTTCCCCCACCCCTCCAAATTGAACAATTGGGAAAGAGGGAAAACAGGCAACACGTGGCAACTTTAGTCAGCATTTCTGAGCTGGGAATGATAAACACCTCTGCCTGCCCCGGCATTTATCAGGACTGAGATATTATTACCACGTATAGTCACAGCGTGGTTACTGTTATCATCGGAAGAAAGAGGCAGCTAATCTTAATGGTTTGTAAAGCCGTTACCTGCGCTGGTCTGACATTTATCATGATCATTTTACCACATGGGTCCCTCCATAGCAAAGGTCTTTTATCTGGAAGGGACATCACTATGAATTATTATTTGCAGCTAGGTAGAAAATTGTATGTTGTAGATACCTTTACTCATTATAAATCACATAGTCACATCCCACCATTTCACCCAGAAAGCTGCTGAGCCTAGGGTTTTTGCCACAGCTTGGTTTTTCTTTCCTCCCCCCCCCCCCTCTCTTTATAGTTTCTCAAAAACAGGACCTCCTCTTTTTTTATTAGGACCTTAAACACATTTTTTGATGGCGGCATTTGTATGGTAACAATACGTAGAGACACAGTTTATAATCAGAGGGATTTCTGGAGCCTTATGTATAAGGACTGCACAGGTACCTGAGGTGTGCAGTGACCAGCAGGTGCTCAGCTGCTTATTTGAAAGGATCCTTTCCTTACCCCTACTGGCCAGAGCATCCTATGATTTGGCTCTTACCAAAGAATGCTTCCTAGCAGGTCAGACAAAATTTCATACGCTTGCCTTAAAATAAAGGACTTATGGCATTGTTTGCCCCCAAATACTTTGCTTGAAGAACAGGACTAGACGAGTTTTGTTTTGTTCGATTGGAACTTTGAACGACTCTGGCTCAGCAGGCTAGAGTGGAGTTGATGATTCTTCTAAACACTTCGTTCACGGAGCTGCTTAGATTTCGTCTCAAACTACCACCGTCCTAGTCAAATGCGTGGACACTGAATGTGGAGGAAATTAGACATGGACGGTCTGATGTTTTAGAGCCACAGGACTAACTCAGCAAAGAACGGTGCATTAATCTAACAATGGAAAACTCCGACGCACAGCCCAAGTTGTTTACCATGGGGAGAAGCAAACAAACCCTCTCTTTTAAAAAGATTGAGGCAACTAATCTTCTGAAAGAGATATTTATATATTTTTCTTCTTTCTCAAGTGTTCCATTAGGAATAAACAAGCCAGAAATTCTGCACTTCCATAATGAAGAGGGAGGAGACTCCTTTGCCGTTTTACATTTAGGAAGAAATCTGCGAGAAGAATGTGACAATTTAAGCAAATCAAGATTGTTGCAAATGGATCACAAACGGGACTTGGTGGGGTATTTTATGCTAGCACGTGAGGCAGGCAGTAAATTTGAAAGGAGGATTTTCTCAATGGTCTAGTTCTGATGTGTTTTCCCATTTCTTTGTGTGTTTAAAAGTGGTTTGGATGTGGTGTTTAATATTGCTATGGCTCTTTTGCAAATGAGTTCTGGAGAAACATTCACACATGAAGGGAAGCTGGTGTGCCGCACCGCACAGCAGCTGCCGAGCACAAATGAACTACCCGGATTCTAGGTTTGGATCGAGCAAAAATAAACATATCATCTCCACAAAAAAAAAAAAAAAAAAAAAAAAAACCAACAACCTGTCACTTTTATTTTATTATTTTAATTTATTAGTTATTCTAAATGCTTATCGTCATCAAAAGTAGAGCCCTGTCCCATTGAAGAAGCCCAGTCTTCAATATCAAAGCCTGAAACAATAGCAACTTAACTGGAGGGCATCATTTTGTAGGAACAGGCAACACTTTGCCTGCATTGCCACACTGGTCCCTGGTCCCGGAATCAAACCGATATTATTGCGGATATCCTCCAAAGAGATCTGTTTCTTTTTCAGAGACAGGTTGAGAGATACGCTTGCTGAATTTGAGGCCCGGGAGAGGCAGTCATTTATGAAGCCAACCTGTATGTACTTCAGTTGTTCACAAGCAGCTGCCCACAATTTGGTTCAATCTTCCAAAATTTCTTTGTAAAATGGTGGCCTAATACTCCAGCGTATCGCTTTGCAACCGAATGAAAGAGTGAGTGATTCCCAATAAACGAGCAAGCAACCAACACTCTCGCCTTCCTTCTTTTCTATTTCAGGATGGTGCTTTTGTTTGAATTTGCCACCATCTTGCCATCGTAGCCCCCCTCACCCCCGCATCCTGGGAGCATTTACAATAATTAGTGAGGAGCGTTGCTGCTTGGAATCTCCCCCCTTTCTGGGGAGCTGGGTGAATTGTTGAGTGCTAATGAAAGTCAGAGACTTCTAGCAGTGGCTGAGCCAGGCACCGCTCCGCAGACTGTGAGCTTCCCACTGTGCGGCAGTGCACGCTTCCCGCTGTTATGTTTACCATAGTTTTAATGTCTGTGAAAAAATTCCTGATGCAACCGAATTATGCTGTGCCCTTTTGTTTATACAACCCTACCCTTCCCTGGCCACTCGCTGCCCCTGTTTTTAACAGATTCTGGTTGTGGCTGCCCCTGTCTCTAACAGAAAAGTGTCTCCTCAACTTTGTGGCCATCTTACCACTTACAAGAGCCCAGCTGATTTGCAGCCTGGCTTGAAAAGCCTATCTATAAGGAAGTTTTGGAGGAACACGAACACACACACACACACACACACACACACACACACACACACACACTCACACCCCACAGCCCACTCTTGAGATACCTAGTACAGCCATCTTCTTCTTCGGTGCACTTGAATTTTATCCTAGGTAGTGTTAAAGTACCAAACTAAGTCAGCTGGTGTTGGCAGTTGTAACTTAAGATGCAAATGATTTTGGTGAAATGTGCCGTGTCTTTAAAGAATTCTCTTAAAAAAAAAAAAAACCAAACTCACAGCAACCAAGGACTGTGCTCTAAGATGAAAACAAGCCGATGGCAATTGGAGTTGTCCTTGCCTTAAAAATGGTTATCTCAAAGATGGCCATTCCCTTATATTGTAAATTGAATTCACCAAGTGTGATGTACAAGGAAGTTTTTAATGAGGATGCATATAACTCTTTTCATCCATTACCAAGACTCAAAAGGACGATGCAACCCTTTCTATTAGACAGCGGAGAAATGGAATTAATAGCAAAAAAAAAAAAAATAGCACTCGAGAAAGTTTAACTTTAATGTTTCAAACTCCAGGTGCCAGAGTTTGAGGAAAATAACCAATAATAGCCATTTTTAACATATTTGATGGGACTGATTATGCAATGCGCAACTCTAAATGGCTTATAGCACATTGTAGCATGGTTCCATCCCATTGGCTACAGTAGGGTGCAGGCAGATGGATGGCAGTGACAGGGAGAGAAGTGCTTTTGCTTAGCCGTGCGTTAAGATGCCATCCAGAAGCTCTGTGCACTGCAGACACTTCATTAGGATGCCAGGATAATGGTAAACTACCACTCAGAGTGACACCCCATTTCCCGCTTACTGAGCGCTCCAACCTCGGCAGATGTCAACAATCTCGCAGAGCCGCGGAGCAGACCTAACTTTCCAGCCACTTTGACTCCAATTTTTCCCTTCTAACAGGGCCATACATTATGTGCAATATGTAATGACAAACACCTCACCGACAACAAAACCTGTCCAGTTCATTAGAGCCGAGGGGCCACCCTGTGTGTTCCTCCGTCTCAGAGAGGAGGGGCCCGGGAGCTTGGGTGAGCGTGGTCCATTCGCTATCTCACTTCCCGAAATTCTTGCTGTCATCCAGTTTCCTGATGAACTCAAAGTGTTAACTGCGTGGTGGACTCTGATCACAAATGGCTACTTTTCGGTCAGCGGAGAGGTGACTGTTCCTTTTAATTAGTGCCCATTCCAAAAGGGAGGGTCTTTAGGATTCTTTTGTTAAAATTTTCAGTATGGCTCTTACTCGTCTGCCAAGAAAAGGCTCACCGAGGCATCTGGATGGTATTTCCTCTGCAATGTATGACTTGAGGCCATTCACACACCTCCTTTCCAGGGATCCAAGCCAAGAGGAACTTTTTTTTTTCTATGATGTAAATCCCACTTTCTTTCTATAAAGAACTAAGGTGTGTTTTAGATGAGTGAAAAAAGAAAAGTCTCCCAACTGGAAAAAAAATAATGGCCTGAAGCCGCCATTATGATTAAATAACGGATTGAAGTTTTGTGATCCAAAGTGTCCTCCTGGAAGCTCAAAGGGTCAAAGGCACGACTAAAGCACACACCGTGCTCTTGGGTGGGTCACCACTTCTTCGTAAAGACACAGCGTGGAGTAACCGCAGCAGAGGACAAATTTGAATGTGAACTTTCGGTGTGATGCCCTCTATGAGGAACTGACGCAAACTGTGACTTTTGGTTTGAAACGGCATCTGGCTGGCAACACCTAAACCTCCTCTTGGGACTTGCCCCTCAAGGTGCTCAGAGACAAACTCCACTTCTCAAAGTAAGTCAAACAGAGACTGACAGTCAGGACAGTAATACGACTTAAGCACAGCTTACTGGAAGAGATGTAAGAACTGTGAAGTGCCGGCATTGGGACCACCTGGGCCAGCGCTCTGATTGCAGGCAGAAGCTGCCCCAACCTTTTTCAACTGAGCTAATCAAAGAGTGAGGCACTGTTCTGTTAATGGTATTTCTCACCAGTTTCCCCCTCTTGTCTCCTTCTTATCCTTGCCTTCCCTTTGAACTATGCAATAGGTTTTTCGTTTACCTGAGAAAATTCAGAGACGGTGATTTCCATGAAATAACCAGGACACTGTGCAAGAGAAATGGGAGACTAAGCAAGCCATGCACCTTTTAGAGTGCCAGATCACAATAGGGCTTAGCAATCCCAGTGGAGAATAGTAAGAACTATCAGTGTGGGTCTACCTCTCCAGTCACGGAGACAAGCATCATAGGCTAGAATAGAAGCAGAAGGTTAAAACAAGCCTGCATGCTTGCCCTTTGAGAACGATGAACATAAACTCTTCATCACGTAGCAAAAACTAGCTCAGATGAAAGGAGAGTGCCTGGAGAACTCTAGAAGGTTCCCAGTGACAAGATAATTAGGCAATTCAGCATCCATTGGATTTTCTTTTGAAAGTTATGTATTGAAAACTCAACAAATGTTAAGAGGGGAATATGGTAAGATGGGAAGATACTAACAAAAGCTGCTTGAGGACCAAGGGTAAAATAAAAATTAAATCCCATCAAAGGCCACATTTTTACTATTGAAAATTAGGTCCGTGATTTGGACCACAAGCTGGAGAAGCTTCCCGAGAATGTGAAAACATATATAGCAGTGAAGAAGATATGCTGGATATCAGAGAGCCGGTGGATTCTCTTTGAGCTATATGTATGCAAACGCTCTACAAAAACTGTACCATTTGAAAAAAATAACAGGACTCTAAGTGTAATGATCAGAAGTGAAATTAAAGGAAACGGCGAATGAAGGAAAAAAAACCTTTGTCAATATTAAAGGTGATAGGTTCTAACAAAATTTAACTGAGTAGATATACTATTTGGAAATAGTTTAGTAAAACTTTGATGAATGTAAAACATTTTCTTACAGATGCTCAATCTAAAAACAGGACTAAATAAATAAAATCACAGGCTTTCCCAAGACCCTTTCCACCAAGTACAATAAAACACCAATAAAAGTAAAAACATAAAAACCCAAAACAACACTTGATGAGTTTACAGGGGAAATTATCTACATCTTAAATATTGTCATTTGTTTGCTAAGTCAATAGAAGGACATTCTCATCTATGCAAGACTGATAATAGCACATCTTCCTTGAAAGTAAACTTAAAGCTTCCAATGTCTGCTCACCCAAGGATCAGAACTTATATCACAAGAACAGACACATCACAGGAAAAATGTGGCTTGGATCTTAAAGCCTGGAAACTCTTTGTATTGCTGATCTTTGGCTTCTTTTTTCTCATGGTACCAGGAATACCTGGAATTTCTGGAGATAGGCAGCAATCTTTCAAAACAATGGTGTGTGCTGACCACTCTGGAGTTTAGCCACAAATGTCTACAGAGACATTGTGCTGGAAAGAGACTACATCTGTTCTCTCTTCCGCTGGTAATATTCAGTGCTGGAGAGAGGGCAGCAGTTGTGTTGACGTCTGTTGCTAAGTAGTTCTTAGTAGTCATGTTTTCCTATAATTGTTTTGGAGTAATTTGGTGAAAGGTAGTTAAAGTGATGAAGATTAAAAAATGAAATAATACTAGGTATTATATAGAATTTTGTATATCACACTTGCTTTAAAATTATGAATGTTAGCCAGGCGGTGGTGGCGCACGCCTTTAAGCCCAGCACTCGGCAGGCAGAAGCAGGCGGATCTCTGTGAGTTTGAGACCAGCCTGGTCTACAGAGTTAGTTCCAGGACAGGCTCCAAAGCCACAGAGAAACCCTGTCTCAAAAAACCAAAAAAAAAAAAAAAAATGACTGTTAGGAGTAAACACAAGTGTAGTATGAACAGGTTGGAAGGAAATATCTCTAAACCAGGATAAAATATGGAGTCATTTTTATATTCTCTATATTTTGTGTAGACTTCAAGTTAATTTTAATATATATTAATTCCCTTTTTAAAATCTGCTAAGAAAGCAATTCAACATGAGTTCGTACAATTGTTTAGCTACCATACAACCCATCTAAACACTTAAATAGAAAGCTTGGTAAGAAATATACCCAAATATTAATTAGGATAAATATTATGCACTTTTAAATTTTAAGATATTTTCCAACATTTGTGACAGGATGGGTTTATGACAATAAAATTAAGGCTCTGTGTCTGCAATATGAGAATTGTTAGTTTAGTTGATTTTGCAGAAAAGCAAACTCCTTACACAGGTCAAACCATTCTTAGAAAAATACCATTCCTTTTTTCTGACTTTCCTCTAGGTATTACTGGTGCTATTGACCTTTTACTTGGTGACCGTGTTCCAGAATCAAGCATAAAGTGTTTGTATTGGCCACTTTCTTCTTCTGGGTTAACATATTGGGTGGAGGGGCCCTTGCAAGGCAAGTGCAGAAAGCGGGAGACCCAGAGGAATAGATGTTTGCAATCTGAAGGAACAAGGACCCCGCATTGTAATGGGTGAACATCCATTCTAGTTTTAGATTCTAACTTCCAGCCCTTCCCCAATCGTATCAACTTTTAGGGAATTCTATTGCCTCCTGGATTGTACCTTGGAATAGTGGAATACGACACAAGTAAGCAGAGAACACACAACACTACCACACAGAAGCAAAGCTGTGGGAATATTGCCAGGGTAAAAAAAAAAAAAAAAAAAAAAAGGCAGCTGCTCACTTGTAAACAAGCACACAGTTCACCACCATTCAGCCTTGGTTTCTCTTCTCTTTGAAAGACATACCTACTACATGGCTTTATATTTGTAAAATATAAAGTGAGGTCGCTATTCATCTCATATACAAGTTAAAGCCTCAAGTTTGCCTCAGTTTTCCGAATACGATAGATGCCCAGTTAGTATCCACGGATCAAATTATCCAGATAATTGATTTGATTGTGTAGTGTATCTTATACACAAGCAGAGAGCAGAGAAAACCTTTAGTTACAAGTAGCTAACTCCTACGTACACTAAGCAGAGATACAAGGATCTGAAAGTCAAATCTTTGAATGGAGAAGTTGTTGGGTGGCAGTAAATATTTGATTAAAATTTGGTCAAAATTCTTGTTAATTTCATATGGGGCAAAAGTTTGCTGGGCTAGGGCCCCCGCTATAGCTGTAATACTTAAGGGAGCCCCCTATTGGCTAACCACAGAAATACATGTGGAGCCTTCAAGTAGATGACCCACGTGGCTGAAAATGATTTCAGATGGAAGCAACATAAACTTCCATATTTGATTAACATAAGCTCCTAATAACTTCTTTCCCCAAAAATGATTTTAAAATTCTCAGTGTTAAAGGATATAAAAAGACAAAACCAATTTCCAATTTATAAAAAAGCTGTAAATGTAAGCAATTCAGAAACGTTCTAAGACAATGGGACATTTTTAAGAGGCAGAAGTGATTCCTGCTGTGACATTTTGCAAGGACTCTTCTCCTCAAACCATTTTTTTTTGCCTGAATTTATAAAGAAAATAAAGTTAGTCTCTTGGATAATCCGAGCACAGCCCGCTTCCCTGCTAGACATATTCCAGGACTTCAGAAAGAGAAATAATAATGGGAAAGGGATGCAAATGTTTTCCTTTTCCAGCAACATAATTTTTTTAGAAAAAGTAAACAGTGGCTCCTCAGGGAGATCGGACGTGAAGACTGTTTATTCCATCATTTGAATAGGACGAGACCTGGCCTTTGACTTGAACCACTACCAAATTTCAGACTGTGAGGAAATTGTTCTACATTTCCTGACAAATTGAGTTAAGCAGACATTAAGTGGGCTTTAAGAAAACAAATGGCCATCTTTATCACAGGTGGACACTGATGGCTTAATGGGGCCTGGGCTGATTGTATCACTTCTAATGGCTTGCCGGGAAGCATTAGGGTTTTTGCATAAAGAACTGGCATTGCGAAGCCCGGCTAACACAGACCTGTCAAGCGCTCTGTATCCCTTTGTGCACGGAAGCAGATGTTTGTATGTATACTCTGAACTGGCATTAGAGCAAGCGACAGATGCCTGTCTGAATGCCAGGTCTGTGAATCTTTACAGCAGGAGCATGTTCTGAGGAGGTGCGGCCCTGCCCTCCATCGGAGGTAATTCCCAGCGGGGACTTGCTAAATCCCGGCTCAGTTTTCATGATTTGGCTTTCCGAGCAACTGGATGAATGTGTCTATCCTGAGAATGCAAGACGAGAGCCCTCCCGAATTCTTGCAGATTTACAGATAGCTCAGCTGTGTTTTGAACTTGGACTTTGCAAGGCAGAGCTTTTGCTCTGTAATCGCGGGCGACTTCCTCAGAGGAGCGGGTGGCATAGCAGCTCCCTAATTAAAACTTACTTCAGTGTTTCTCTGCCAGGCTCCCCCCTGCCCCGCCCCGCCCCCGTATCTCCCTACATTCCAACCCCAGCTCTCAACGAAATGTGATTGGAGTTCAGAGGTTTTCCTCTTCTGTAACGTTCAAAACTTACACTCCGGTTGTCTGTCAACAATAGAAACAGGTAGCATGCAGTCCGTTAAACAAACACCGTGCCCCCCTCACTTTTATTTGACATTTTATTTGGCTGTGACAAATGAGCAGCAGTTGGATTATAACATAATTTGTCTTGTCTTTATTACCAGCACAAAGGACACCATTCATTAATTATTCTGCCGTTGCAGCTTAACACTGACTGGAAAGGTCCCTCTTCGGACAGATGGCGGGGACGATGTTATTTATATCAATCAGCCAAAATCCTCAACAAGGATTACTGTTCCTGAGACTACAATGATTTATTTCTTTTTACCTCACCCTCCCGCAACCCCTTCTGCTTTCAGAGATTTCTCTATAAAAACGAAATTTGATGAGAATCTCAAAGCAAAGCCGTATTTAACCTGTTAGCTTGCAAAACAACATGCATGCTACATCAGTTTAACTGCGTGACATTAGCTGCATATTTTTTTAAACTGCTTGGGGTTTTTGATCTTTCATTCCAGAGTAAAAGATTAAGGGAAGGTCTCAGGGCAGCAAGTTCAGCAGAAGTTCGCCTCTTGTGTGACACTGTGTTTCAGTGGCCCATGGGACCCTACACCCTTAATAAGGATATTGAGCTCTCAAAGCATTTTTTTTTTTTTTTTTTTTGGGAAGGGGGATTCTCTGTTGAGATGAGATGATCCATCCCATTTTCAAAGCCCAGACCCTTTCTGTAAGATCAGCTGGGGTATTGGGACAAAATGAAAACAACAACTCAAACAAGCAAAAAGGCAGACACGCCGTTAACCACTGTTTGAATTGGGGTCAAGCAGAAGAAGAAAAGGAAGCACCCTTTGGTTTCTTCTCAATGCCCATCTCTGTTTAGCACCCAGAGGAGGTGCCTGGGGAGGGAGTGGGTAATTTACCTTGCTTGTTTTGGGGTTGTCAATGATTCGCTCTAATATGGGCCGATCAAGTGCTCCTAAAAGGCCAGACGGAACCCAGAGGTGTGACATTCTTCTACATATTTTTCAGCAGTGCTTGTGAGATGTGTCCATTTTTTCACAGTAAGTCTTTAGGAGAGGTGGATGTGCACAAAAGCACGGAGCCTGCGGAGGCTGAGCCACTGAAAGTTCTTTTTTTTTTTTTAAAGTTCTTGTTGAATATAATAAAGAAAATAATGCCAAAAGTTTTTTTGTCTTCAGAAATTATTGGTATAACCTTGCTCTCCTGATTAGTGTGCAAATATTAAAAGTCCCATCAAGACAAATATCAGCAACATGCAAATACTCTTGCAGGTTGTGATTAAGATTTTAAATGTATCCTTTTGCTTTTAGTTAATGAAAAACAAAGTCTTGGAGGATCTAAGTTGTAATTTATTAAACATGAAAGGCTCCTTGATGAAATATAGAAATGAGATATATTTTGCATTTCAAAGATTTAAGCTGACAACTTACTTGCATGCAAATAAGAGCAAGATTTGTAAAAATATTTGAAAAGAAATTATTCCTGAATGTACTTATTACAATAATGTGGCATGCAGATAAGAGAAACACACAGCATTAAAAGACATTCATTTCTCCAAAGTCTTAAAATTAGCTTCTTCTTGCCATTGTGAATTAATGTTCTTCTTCAGGAATGCAGCATATTAAAGAACTGAACAGAATTAGTAATAAATTTGTTAATTACAAATTTAAGCAACACAACTGTGTTGTTTTCCCAATATGTTTTTTTTCAAAAGCAGAATTGCTAATGCATTTTAATCATTTATGTATAAACATTTGAGGATAAAATATTCTGAAGTTTATCAATTTCAAGAGCTGTCTATTTGCTGGTAAAATAGGCCATGTTATACAACATATATCTTATCATTTTTGCTCATCAAATCCCCATTTGCTGAATGCAAATTTCCCTGGTCTAAGTGCTCTTGCACCTCAATTTAAATGAATAGTAGGGCTGACTCTATTAAAATCAGTTTAAGGTTGCCATGGGTGACATATCAGTAGGGTTAAAATGAGAAAAAAAGGTCATGGAATCAGTCCTTACAACCTGTTTTTTATCATAATGAAGCATATGTAAGACTAGAAGAAAGCTTAAATAACAATATGTCACTTAGGCAGTTTTTACTTTGTAGGTCATCTTTTTAAAAAAAAAATGAGAATGTATGCCCCCAACGAAATAAATGTAAGACATTATAGTGTGCTCCACGAATCCAGGAAAGTATTCAGTTGCAGTTGCACTGAAAGTGAAGAAGTAAGCTCTTACATTGTTATCCAAGACTGACAGATTGTGGATTTGCAGAAAAAAGAGAGCGCCTCCAAACAGGAGAAGTAGCTACTATTGCAGCAATCTCTGTTTATGAGGATCCAGCTCGATGCTGTAGTCAAATTGACATAGCATGTAGGAAGTACACTTGACCCTTCACTTGGGAAAAATTGTAACCTCCCCCAAACTAATGAGGTTTAAGGGTTATTCATAGACTAATCAACAAATACCACAATATTAGGACTAGATTGGGAAGAGATTCAGAGCTGCCTTTGGGTTACATGAGTTCAAGCCCTGATTAGGTAATGAGCAAGTGTCTGAGCATGCTGGGATATACAAATATTTAAGCACATGCATACAGACATACATACATACATACACGTATGTAGGTTCATATGCATGCATGTGAGCATATGCATGGGTATATGTAATTGTGGTTTTGAATCCTGGTATTTATAAAGTCATTCCCATTTCTTAGACTTACGGTCACATTCTTAATGCTGATTTTATATTATTTATGATTCGCATTTGGATTTCACAGAATCACTTTTTGTTACAAGTGTTATATTTCCTATCTTTTTTTTTAAACTTGCAATGAAAGGGGGAAAAAATCTCCTTATTTGCTAAGGTTACAGTGTTAGTTTAATTTTCATAGAAGCGGTAGAATATTTTGAAGTGAGTAACATTTACCAAGTCATTAGTTTTATGCAAACTAGGAAGGAAGATGAAAGAAAAAAAATTATCAATTATTTATAGATTGTTAAAATGTATCTTAGTGCACTGCTACTGTATAGAAATGACAATTAGCCAAACTTACCTTCTTTAATTAATAATGCATACATTATGCTCTTTGGGCAGCTAATCACCAGCTCTACAAATTTGTTTGACACTGTTGAAGATACCTATCACATGAGTTAAAAAAAGGAACAATGCTTTGCCAGCTTCAGCCAACTCGCAGTCTTCTAGAAATGTTGTAAAATCCTGTAGCAGTTCCAGGGAGCAAAATGGCGGTCCTTCAGCTGCCTGACACCAACCTACAGGGTGCTGCCTGCCATGGCTGCTTTACCAGAGAGTGTGCACTACCAGAAAGTATTTAGCTCCAATGAAACCCCCATTCCCTGTCTCTTGTGTCCCTTTTCACAATCTGAGGGTGAAGAGTCATTACAGGAAAACGGGTCCTGTTTTCTAGTGGCATTTACCCCAGTTTCTGAACTAAAAGAGGAACTTATGGTTGGACACAAGGATGCTCTGTAACACCTGAGCGCCCCAGGAGAAATCTGTGTCAGTGGTCACTACGCTCACCACAGGACATCCTGATCAAACCTGCGATGGCAGCATTATGCTGTCATGTGCCCTCTGAAAATCACTTGAAATAAAAATGTAAAATAAAAAGGAAAAATGTAAAAACACCACCTAACAGCTGACAAGATGGTTTAGGGGGTAGGGAGGTTGCACCAAGCCTGATGCTCTAAAGTTGAGCCGTGTGGTAGAACGAGTGACTTCTCTCCCTTACACGGTCCTCCGTCTACACAGGTGCCATGCTGTTGTGTGTGCACGCACACGTGTGTGCAAACACACACACACACATACACACAAGAACTATCAGAGACGTCTATCTCTAATATGTTTAGAGATGAACAGGAAAGTCCAGAAAAACTGTAAAAAGTGCCTCTATCTTCATTTTATTTTGTTTTTTTTTTTTGTTTTGTTTTTTTTTGAGGATCACAAACCCAGTTTTCTCATTCTGCTCAGAAAGCTGGAGGTGATGGCAGCTATGGGGGAAGCCTGTAAAAGTTGCATCCCCACGACTACATAAACGTAAAGGACGGGATGTCTTGTTTTTCAGAGGCCGTGAAAGCACAGCCTCATGCTCAGCTGTATTCCTGCGTGGTCAGCCGTCCAGCTGACACTGCGACCAGGTAGCCAGTTGGCTGTCATTGCTTTCGTGGGAGAGTTACACACACACACACACACACACACACACACACACACACACACACACACACACCACCATGAGGTAGCAGCTTGTGGCGTTTGGAAGGAGAAGTGAGCCTGGTGCCGCTTCCTCCCATATGGTGTCTCACAGGCTCCACTTGCCATTTGCTCCCCGAAAAGGTGTGCCTTTTCAGGGGATGCCGCCAAGCGCTCTTTGTGCTATGGTGTCTTTGCATTGAAAGGTGATGTGTCTGGCACATTTGGCAGGCTGCTGTGAGGAGATGTAGAATTTTCCACTGACTTTGGCTATCCTTGAACAGAATAATATCGTACCTGAGCAAAGGTGATGATCTGCCTTTTGGGAAGCTAGGATGACGGTTGTGAAGCAAAGAGCGAAAAATCATTTTCATCGATATGGCTCATGACTGTACTTTGTAAAAAAAAAAAATCCGTTTTGTGGCTTTAAAAAATTTTTTATACCGACAAGAAAATCTGGCACCTAAGCAGGCTGATCATTGTGAGTAAATTCTGAATGAGAGCTTTGACATGTGGGTATAGTAAAAGTAGAACATATCTTTCTTATTCAACCCCCCTCCTCTTGCTTTAAATGAAATGCAAAAGAAGAGGCAGAATAAGTGGGAGGGGCGGAGAAGGCTGAGGGAGAAGCGGTTCTCCATGTGAAGGGAAGAAAAGCTCCCTTTCCACATGAGCACTGGGGCTCTCCCACACACCATTTAGGGAGCTCACATTCTGTTAGTCTTTTGTGAAAGACTGCTCTCGTTTATTTAACTCTTGCCACATGGCTTAGCATCATAACCACCAGAGCTCCTAGAGGCTGGAGAAATCCGCTTTGTATCTATGGAAATAGCAAGCTGGAATTCAAGCTGGAATTGTGGTGACTTTTCCACATGACAGTGTGAAAGTGCCGGGTTTACTGATGCCGGTCATCTTCTAACTCTCTGTTTTGCTCTGATCAGTAGTTACCTATCAAGATGTAGGATTCATCAAGGATACTCTGTGCCACCAAGAAAAAATGGTGCGTGGGTTCCACCCCCCCCCCCATGTTTTATTTGTTACATAAGCAATAATTTGTTTGCAATAATTTATGGAAATTCTTGGAATTATAAATATTAAATCATTGCCAAAAGATTTAACTACCCCACAATAGCAAACTACACTAGCATTTCTTTCTTTCTTTCTTTCTTTCTTTCTTTCTTTCTTTCTTTCTTTCTTTCTTTCTTTCTTTCTTTCTTTCTTTTTTAATCATTTAGTTGTGGACCAGAAACACTTGCAGGCTCTTGCCCCTGGCCTTCTGTGAGAATGTTAGTTAGCAATGCTCATAAAAACTCAATTCATCAATGTGAACATAATTTGCTATGAACAGAAAGCTCACAAAAGGGTGAATTTGTCAGATAGACAGGTGGCCTGAGATCTCTCCCTGATACTGAATGATATGAATAATAGATTCTGGTAAATGTATGCCAAGACTTGAGCTGTAAACACAGCTGCCTCCGTTCCCTTCCAGAAAAACAGCTTCGAGGACGAAAGCACAGGAACCCTGCTTCCACCTGAGGACCAAAGCTTGCACACACACACACACACAGACACACACACACACACACTCGCACACACATGCGCACACACACACAAAGGCACCACACACACACATTCAAGAAGTAAACAACCTCTATTTAAAAAAAAGACACAGAGCCATCCTCACGCTCTTCCCTTCTATGAGAAAGACATTTTAAAGGCAGAGGAGACTAGACAGAGAAGAAAAAGAAGAGAAAGGAAATAGATTTTCTTAATGGTCCTGGTCCCGCATTATTCAAGGGTCTCATTTTATAAAATACACAAATCAATGGTGCTAATAAACTCGGCCATATTGTAACTCCGGTTTTATAATGACCAAAAACAAGAGGGCAGGTTGACTCCATAGGAGCCCTGCGCTTAAAACCATTCTTGTAATTCATGGCTATTTGTCTTATGGGTTATTAAGTATTTATTAAGGTTCAAATGTAATGTAGCCCTTTCTCCAATTTACTCTGAACTTTAAAAATCTGCTTGGCAAATTGTTTTCCAGGTAATGCACAAATCTATTTAGGAGTGGATGATCAGGATATTAGAAAATTCTGGTTGAGTGGAACATATATATTGAGAACCTTTATAGACATCCATGCATATAGGTTGACCTGTTCCTATAATATCTATGATCAACCTCTCTAGTCAACCAGTAGATTAATTTAAAAAGATTTTCTTAATATAGTAAAGCAGTGCTTCTTAAAATAGAATGCTTGTATAAGTGGGAGTACAAAAGAAAAAAATAATGGTTATATGTTTATTTAAAAATTTATACCTGTGTTTTTATGATAGTATATAGAGGCATGAGTAAAACAAATATTTATGATGTCAGACATACTATTAATTAGGAGAACGTTAAGTATACTTAAGTCTGAAATTTTAGGAAAAAATTTAGCAGTAATATTACTGAAAATGAGAATTGTGAGATGAGTATGTGGATAAATGGAATATGGGAAACACAGCAACCTCTTCCCACTCACCAGAAGAGGCAAGGTTACAGCCTAGCGCAGGAGTAGTGTTTAGGACTTGCTTAGTATTTCCTTCCACTGGACCCTGCCTCACCAGCCTTTGCAAGGAACAAAAAAGGCACCGGGAACTACAGAGCCACAGAAAAATGGAATCATGACAGTTTTGGAGTTGGAGGAGACCTTCGAAGTCATTGTGTTCTATTTTTTCATATTATGGATGGTAAAGCTGTGAGCAAGGGGATGGGTGAAGTTACTGACTAACTATAGGCTAAAGTGCCTCAAGGCTGCTTCTGAAGGAGGAGGACCAAGGGAGAAGGAGGGGAGGGAGGGAGGGAGAGGAACTGAGCCGGAAGTCCTGGAGTCACTTGACTCCCAGAAGGAGAATGGATACATTCTCCCAGAGTAAGTTTTTTCCTTGCCCATAGACAAGATTCCTAAAACTATTTGCTGGCATTTATTTTTACTTTCCCAGATGAGCAGGGGTGAAGTTTGACCCAATAGGGAGCAGACTGTCCTGTTTGGGAGTAAGCATAGAGACAAACATATTTTTTTTACTCTTTTGGTTTGACATTTGAACCCACCAAATCCTTTCTTTTGTCATGAGATTTTGTGTTTTTATTGAGTCCTATCAATTGTACGTTTGTCTTTTCCCTGAAAACCCAGTTCTTTTATGCAAAAACGTATTTTCTTTATCTTCAATTATCCTTTATTTCTTTATTTCTTAGCTCAGAGTTTTATACATGGTAATTATTCACTCAGACTGTTCAGCATAAGAAGCCACAAATGAAGCCAATTCCTTAAGTCTCTGTTAATATTTCCAGACTTATGGCTCCATTAGCTGCAAAGATTATTCCACACTGTCTAGCCAAGTCAACCCATCAAATATTTAAAACCTTCACTAAGTTTGTTTGCTTGTCTTACCTAGAGAATGTTCTGGATGTGATAGGTGATAAAACAGGTAAGCAGTTTTGTTTGTTGTTGTGTTTGTTTCTTAGATATAGCAAGTAAAGGTGGGAGAGTAACATGACTCACGACTCACAGAAATGAAGTGCAATGCATAGTAAAGAACAGCAAATTTTCATGTTGTGGTGGCTTGAAAGAAAATGGCCGCTGGGCAGTGGTGGCACACACCTTTAATCTCAGAACATGGGCAGCAGAGGCAGGTAAATCTGTGAGTTTGAGGCCAGCTTGGTCTGCAAGAGCTAGTTCTAGGATAGGCTCCAAAACTACACAGAGAAATCCTGTCTCAAAAACCCAAAAAAAGAAAAAGAAAAAGAAAAGAAAAGAAAAGAAAAGAAAAAAAAAGTGGAAGTGTGAGTGTGTCACTGTGTGGGCAGGCTTTGAGGTCTTTTTTTCTCAAACTTCCCCTAATGTGACAGTCAATTTCGTGTGACCTGTAAGATGGAGCACTCTCAGCTCCAGCATCATGTCTGCCTGCACGCTGCCTTGCTCCCTTTCATGATCACAATGAACTGAACCTCTGAAGCTGTAAGCAAGTCACCTCAATGAAATATCTTCTTTATGCGAGTGGTCGTGGTGTCTCTTCATAGCAATAGGAAACCCTAACTAAGACACATGAAGAGTTGAGGAAAGCAAGTTTTGCCCGTGTCTTGGAAAATTCAAAGCCGTTACATGAAAATGAGGTAGGGACTCCAGTAACCAAGGATTTTTGTTCACCTTTTAATGTCAGTGGCCAGATTCTTCAATCATGGATTCCAAAACTTGATTTGCACAATACAAACATCTCTGAAGATGATGAGAGTTCAAAATTCGCTATTCTACCTTCTTCACCATATGCCTAACTAGCTGGTACTCCTTGCCAATATTAGGATAATTGGAGCAAGAACACTCACAACATGATGGATGACATGCCTGTTGGCTGAATTAGATGTCTATACATGTGCTATTTGCTTAATCACCCAAAGTGCTACATGATCTCCTCTTAATACAATCTCATTTGAGATATACAAGAGATTAATTTGTTTTAGTCAAATCAGTATTTCTTCAATTTTGCAACTAAAAGCAGAGTGATCTTCTAAGCCAAGAAAAAGTGCCACATCCAATCATTTTGCTATGATAAAAAGAGCCAGGTTCCAGGGAGATTCCTTTCAGGTAGCTACTGAAGCAGAAATACTCAGAAACCAACAAAATGTATTCCTAGAAGCAAATTTCTTACTGATATAAAGAAACTGGTAAGTAGAATCTAACTTTTAAATGGCTGAATCATAGTAAGTTCTAAATGGATCTATCAACACAAAACTTAAGGCTGAGTCAGGATTGCATTATATTGCATGAACAGTGTCCACAGAAACATCTAATGGCAAACCATTGCATAACTTCACACTTGGCCTTCTGAAACACTATGTCTTCAGTAGGCTTTCCAAGAATAGAGTGAATTCAAAGAAAATACTGTGTAGAAAGGAAGGCAAATAGTGAACACCAGAAGAGTAAATGAGTATTCTTAAGATTGCCTTTCCAGTAACTTCTTCCAATGGTTTCTATTATGGCTGTTAAAAATAAAATGTAATGGATCCCTTATATATAAAGTTACCTGCTGATTAAATGGGAAAAACTATTTGAAAACCTACGTAGGAGAAAGTTTCTGACCACCAGCAACTCCCAAATAAACACACCAAAGCTTATATTAATAACAAATGCTCTACCAATAGCTTAGACTTATTACTAGGTAACTCTTACACTTAACCTATATTTCTTATCTTTGCCACATGGCTCATGTCTTGTTACCTCATTTTCTACACATCCTACTTCCCCTGCATCTGCTGGTGTCTCCTCTCATTCTGTCCTTCTTTATCCCATCATCATTAGTTTTGTTGTCTCACCTATACTTCCTGTCTGGCTGCTGGCCAGTCAGTTCTTTATTAACCAATGAGAGTAATACATATTCACAGTGCACAGAATGATTATTCCACAACATCTCTTCCTTTTTGTCTAATTAAAAAGAAAGGTTTTAACCTTGACTACTATAGTAAAACTATATATAACAAAACAGTTATTAAGTAAGAATTATAGATACAATATCCAGCCCATTCGTATTTGGCAAATTTAGAGAAAATTCTCTATTATTTATCTTGTCTTTGTGAGTCTAAAGTTTTATTCCTAAGTTACTTTTCATTGTAACTAAGAAAACTATAAATTTAACTATTTCATCTTTAACTCTACCAAATAAATTTAAGTACTTAGTTTTTAACTCCATCAAACATCCCAGAAGAGTGAAGTATTATGTAATGACAGGAACATCTGACTGCCTGGAGAGTTACTCTAGGTTCCTCTGCAATAATGGGACATCCATTTTGGCATACAGTCCTAGATCTTTTGACAGATCTTTCTGTGAACCAGGAATTTTGAACGACTATCCTACCTTGCTTTTGGCAATGTTTGGCAGTCACTTTCTTTTATGTCCTGCTTGTCCAAACTGTCAAGCAGTCAAGGTAAAGGCAGTTTCTTACCTAGTGGCTAACTTTTATCACAAATAAATAAAACTCCATATGGAGTTTCTTTGATGCCCATCATCTTCTATTTAGTATATTGGTGTTGCCAGGAACAGACATGTCTCACTGTCATGAAAAGCCTTAGGTTATTAAACATATTAAATGCCATAATCTGTTTATCTATCTAAATATATCTGTTTATAACCTGGAAAACACTCCTAACATGACTATAAGTTTGACTATTATAGATGACTATTAATCTGTATTTCTTAATTATATATTGTATTTTTAAATGAGTTGCATAAACATAGTACCCTAAACCTAGAGTAGAAGCATACATATAGTATAACAAAATTAAATTTAAATTTCTATCAATAACCAAACTTTATAACAATGCAAAATATTTTGAAATTAATAGTTGTGTTTTGGATTAAAGTAGATTCAATAATCTACCTTTTATCTCGTATTTCTGTATTATATCTCCTTTTTTTCCTTTAAAAAGAGAGTTCTTAATTTACCTCTTTTGTTTTCTCTCTTTTTTTTTGACTAAAACTAATGACAACTTGTAAACAACACCCTTAAAGGATAATACATATCCATAACCCACGTTTGGGAATGTGGGCATCTTTCTGTAGACTGCTTGTTATTTGGGGGTGCTGGTAATCTTTGGACCCTGAGAAGATTTAGAAAAATGGTAAAGTCCTGGCTGTAGCATTTTGTGAGGTTGGATCATATCAGTCAACTGAGATCATTGAATAAGAGACAGTGAGAAGTTCAGCAGATATAACTATGATACAACATGACATTCTCTGCAGTTGATATCACTATGATACAAGATGACATTTTCTGCATGTTTACCCTGGACTTAGTTTTACTGTGTCCACCACTACCTGCTGAATTTACCAAGACCAATATGTCAGTTCCTGAAGGTTGTGGAAGTCATGGAATTTGGGTTGGAGGTGTCAGAGGGGAGCATAAGTGTACTGATAATGGATATTTTTTTTATGTTGGGTGCTCTTATCTCCATCTTTTGGCTAATTTAGAAGGACATCCAAAGTATGAGTCCTCAGTCTTGCCAGTCTTCAAACCCAGATGCCATCATCTAGAAGAGCTGAATTTAACACAAAGTATAATTTGTGTCATAAATATGTTGATCCAAGAGGGAATGCAATAGTATTGGAAACATGGAATAAAAGATGCATATTCTGCATGATGAAGGGGGAAAGCAGGAAAAGTTAGCAACAAACGGTGGTGCTAACAATAAGGTTAGGGGCAGAGATCAAATTTCCTGTAAGAACACGAGAAGCAGAAAACTTTTTTTTTTTTTTTTGATTTTTGAGACAGGGTTTCTCCGTAGATTTTTCGTTCCTATCAGAAAAGATTTTTGTGTATATAATCCTGATTCCTAGGATTTTTTCTGAACACTCTCTATGGGACCCCATGGACTCACCAGAGGTTCAACCCTTTCCTGGTGTTCAAAGTCTGAGGTAGACTTTAGGAGAGGTGTTAGTTAGAGCTCTAGTTTCAGTGCTGTGGGCATGTGACCTGGCCAGCATGACAGCCTTGCATCTTGTTTCAACCTAAGTTTCCTTCTGCCTGTGTCCACATGCTAATGATCAGATCTTGGGTTCCTCTGCCATGGGATTCTTGTCTTTTCTTTGTCTATAAGTCTGGAAAATTTATTACTCTCAAACCTTCCTGTTTCTTAAAACATTTTTTTATCTCGATTATAAAACATGGCAGCTTTTAATTGAGTGTTTGGGTTCCCACAAAACTCTTAAACTGGAAATTTATTTCTATGGTCAGGTATGGTGGGAGTGATTGAATCTGAGGTGAGGTTTTTTGGGAAATAATAGGGTTTGCGCTCCTGTGGAAAAACATTCAAAAAGCTGCTTTGTCCCTTCCACTATTATGAAAATGCTGGAAAAGTTCCCACCGATGAACTATGATATCAGCCCTGAATCCATCATTTTGGAAAACAACTTTAGAATTGACTCGAGTCTTAAACTTGGACTTCTTAACAGAAATCGTAAGACGTATGCTTGGATTGTTTTGTACAAGCTAATAGTGCTAAGACGGTAAGCAAATCTTGGAGTCCCCTGGTATTCCTCTTGATAATATATATCACATTAAAGCCAGGGCTCCTGTGGTCATAAAGCCCATCGTTCAGAAGAAGACATGTCTTCTGACCATGGAAACAGAGACCTGGGTTTCATGTTCCGTTTTCTTAATTACTAAGAGTCTGACCTTGGACACATACCTCATGAGCTCTACAAGGTTTGGTTTTCTTATTTGTCAATGATGGTGGTGGCTCATGCTCACAGTGTTATTTAAGAGGTGTGCTGACCACACAGAAACCCGTTAGCATAGTTGGTCCTCAATTAGTCAGGGCTAGTGCTATCATAATATGATAAGTCCTATATGGACTTGCACTTGTCTCTGTACTCCCAATGTTTGCTTTGTGACATGGTAGGTTAGCTCACTCCTCTGTTCGGTTCTTCAACTGTTGTATTCAAGCATGAGTTCAAGTGTGTGCTTCTCTTACTGGGTTCTGTCCTGGTGTAAGTGATTGATTGATATTCATGGGATTGCAAATACAGAATCCAAGAAAAAAGAGAAGCAATACTTCATTTTTTTCTTATTATACAAATGGAAAGAACAGTAGGTCCTGTCTCTTAGGGTTGCTCCAAAGTTCAAGCTGACACTATTTGTGTGCTGGATTATACTTGGAGCAGCACGATTCTGGATTATGTATCCTGTATCATTGTTTTGATGGGAGAACACTTATGGCATTTATTTCATTGATGCTGGTTATGTATTCAACTCTAATTGGAAAGTTGGAATTTGCAAGGTGGCCTTGCAGGAAGGGACCTGAAGGACAGTTATAACAAATCTCTTAACTACTTTAATACAAAAATAACTGACAGAGAAAGGCACAGGGTTGACATTCAGTGTTGAGATGACCATGTGTTCTGCACTCAAAGGAAGAGTCAGTGCAGGCTTGTCAAACAGCTAATTGCGCCTGCAAACAAAGGACATAGTTTAAGTCATGAGACTTTGAAAAGGATGCCCGTCTCTCATTTATCTTTTCAGCTGGGTCTGTGAACATGGGCAATAATGCCACAATCAACGATGTCATCTTTGAATAGGGAGGAATAGAAACTCATACAGGGCTTGCACCAGGGAGATTCTGCTCACAGATGAGCAATTCATTAGTCATTCAGAACTGGAAGCTGTTGCCAAACTTTGCACTGCATGCAGAAAACAATGAAATAATAGAAAACCAAAGGAGAATAGAATTAAGGCAGGGGTGGGAATGCTGCATTGGTATACTGTCAAGTTATGGTTGAACCTGAATATCCGCACAGTATTTTTCCAAGCTATGACATTTAAACTCATACTTTATAGAGTTTATAAATGGCACTCCCTGTCTCCCATTTGAAAATCGCTAAATCTAAGTGCTTAAAATACTTCCTTCTTGCTTCTCTCTTCCACACATTTTTCTTGTTTGAATCATTTTCATGATTTATTATAGCAAGTTATGAAAAATGAAATTTCTTGAAGATTAAATAAGCAAACTTCTGTGAAATATCTGTTTCAAGGTAGCTATTACTTCCAATCTTACTTTATTAATAAGTTTGCATATAGCTGCTCTACTTTATCTCCTGCTATTTCTCTACACATAACTGGCATTCATAGAACATTCATTCTTCATTACTCTGTACAAAACTATACTCTCATCTCCTCTAGCTCGCATATATGGGAGGCTGGGAAGTGGGCTCCGATGGCATCCCTGTCCTGATTGCCTAGAACCTATAAACATGCCACCTGCTTGAGAAAAGAGGATTTTGAAAATGTGATTAAATGAAGGATTTTGAGATGAAGACACTGCCCAGGATTATGTGACTGAGTCTAGTCAAATCACAAGCTTCCTTAAAAGCAGAGGATGCTTTTTTGTTGGGGCTGGTGGAAAAATATGGTATGGGAAAAAAGATGTAGTCTTGATGGTTTTGAAAATGGGGGCAACTCGAAAAACCAAAAAAAAAAAAAAAAAAAAAGAAAATGAGGGCAAGGAGTTGTGCTTTATTGTTTTATGTCATTTTGACACAAGCTAGAGTCATTTAAGGGGAGAAAACCATTTTAATTGAGAAATTTCCTCCAGGTGAGCCTGTAGGGCATTTTCTTAATTAGCGATCCATTGTGGGTGGGGTCATCCCTGGGCTGGTGGTTCTGAGTTCTACAAGCAAACAGAATGAGCTAGCCATGAGGAGCAAACCCATAAACATCACCCTCCACAGCCTCTGAGTCAGCTCCTGTGTCCAAGTTCCTGTCCTGTTTGGGTTCCTGCCCTATTTGAATTCCTTTTCTGATTTCTTTTGATGATGAACAATGATCCAGAAGAGTAAGCAAAATAAACCCTTTCCTCCCCGAGTTGCTTTCGGTCATGAAGTTTCAGCAAAGCAATAGTAATCCTAACTAGGACAGGGCTTTCGAGCCAAGGAGGGGTGGAGCCTCTGGAACAGGAAAAACAGCAGATGGATTGCTCCTTAGACCTTTCAGAAGGGAGGCCAGTCTCATCAGCACTTGGGTTTTCATCGACTAAGACTTCTCAGTTGCAGAATCATAAGGTAAGAGTCAGTAAGTTGTGATAATTTCCATGACAGCAATAGAAACTAACAGGACAGGGTATGGAGTGAAATTGGGACACAGCACTGTGGCTTGCTTGCCTTTGCACACAGTCTGCCTTGGTTCCACTCCTCTGGGGGAGGGAGGGTCAGCAGTTAGGAAGAGAGCTCCGTCAAGAAACATAGATGGTGAGTCCAAGCTTCTCTTTCTGTGACAATCTTAACCTTCCATTTGAATTTGTTATATTCACAGTAATAATGAAGATAACCCCAGTGGCGGAGCATTCTATACACAGGGTGTGGGGATTTGTATAGGTCTATCTAAATGAGTAATCTTGAAACATTTTCTCTCAATTTTTTTTTTACAAGCTGTACATCTTACAACTGATTCTGGTTCTTGTGATTTTTAAATGGTCATTGTTCCACCCATTCAATCATTCACCAGATTGAACTAACCCTATTTTAATGTCTCAATATGTAGATTTCTCTTCCAATTTTCAGAACGCTGCTCAGAAACCAGAATTTGAACATCTGCTTGGAAGTAATATGTCTCTCCTAGAATTCCTGGGATTTCAGGGTTAGAGACTTACGCTAAGTATGGGAAAGGAAGGAAGACTTATACTTACATATATGTTTAAAAACAAACATGCTATGCTTCATACAAAAGTTCTACGGAAGATAGGATTAAGGGAAAGAGCCAGCATAGGGGCTTTGACACTCACATCCCAGGCCCTAGAACTTGCCTTTGTCATTGTCGTGTAGCAGCAGAACATGTGACTTATCTGAGACCTCGTATATCATTTTAACATGAAGATCAGGTTTAGGCCCACGCTTTTATACTACTGTGAACAACTCAACATTCTCAATACTGGCCTGCATTATCTACCCCCAGTGTCCGTCTTCTATAAGTCTATTCCAGTTCCAAATCTTTTGAGGAAAACTTCAAGACAAAAATAATGCTCACTAAACCAAATGCCACAGAAATGAGCCTATGATAGAAACTAGCCGAGAAGAGATGGAAATATCTAGAATAAGAACCCTAGAATTATTGGAAGTCCTGATCACTGACTAGAAACCAATAAATCAGAGGTGTTAAAACTTTTAAGAATAGTTTGATAGTCACATGAACCCACGTCTGGCTGAGAAGGACAGATGTTTCCTTCTTGTGGCCTCTGATAGTGTGAGCCGGAAGACATGAATCCATGCTATGTCCTCTAGCTTTCTCTGGGGACCTCGGAAATGAAGTTATCCAAGATTCTTTCAGAAATGGAACCGGGAGTTATTTGATGGCTAGGGCACAGAACATAAACTTTTTCTACCCAGAAGAATGATGTATATCCTATAGGTCAAAAACTAGAACAGGATTTCTTCTGCTTCCTCTTACAAATGGAATTTTTAAAACAAAAATGAAGGTTAATATGGTGATTATATGTTGTGTAATGCTAACCAATGTCTTAGTTACTTTACTATTGCTGTGAAGACACACCACGATCAAGGCTGCTTATAAAAGAAAGCATTTAGCTAGGGTTTTGCTCACAGTTTCAGAGGGTAAGTCCTTGATCATCATGATGGGGCACACGGCAGCAGTAAATCATGGCACTGGAGTAGCAGCATACTGTTTACACCTTGAGGCAACCAAGAAGCAGAGAGAAGAGCAAAACTGCGTCTGATCTGGCCTTTTGAAACCTCAAAGTCCAGCCCAGGGATATACCTCCTCCAAGGCCACATCCCCTCAGCCTTCCAAAGCAGTTCCACCAAGCAGAAACAAAGCATTTAAATATATAAGCCTGAGGGTCATTCTCATCATTTTAACTATCATAATATAATTAATTAATAAACTGATAACTGCTCATATTGTGTCTTAGATGCTTATTTAAAGGAAATTTGATGCTAGTATCCTTTCTTTCTTTGTTTCTGAGCCCCTCTTCACCCTCAGATCGCTATCCTGTAGTTAATGAAGTTACAGGATACCCAGGAAGGAAAATGAGCACAGGTTTGACTGGATCTAGCAGGAGAAACTGCAGGTGGCTTGGAGGTAGTGAGTGGCTTGAGAAGATGCCAGAGTTTTCCAGGTATGCTAAAGCAGGATTCATGCAGATTCCAAGTGGCCAATGCATTGGGCAGGTGACACTGCCAATTGTCTAGTCTCTATGTCTTCTTCTTTTCCAGTTTTTAAAGAGCGTTCTGGTAGTGTCCAGAGACTGGTAGATTTTGATGCTTGATCTAGGACTCAACTTTGATTAATCTAAATATTTTTCATGACTATATTAAGAAATGAGCATGTAATGTAATTTAAATTAATCTGGTTCTACTTCTGACAAAGGAAAAACACAGCCCATGTGGTTGTCTCGTACAAGGAAGTTCATCCTCACAGAGGTGAAACAGAGTGGGCTGAGTGGACACCACACTCTGATTTTCACCTTTGGGTCCCTGGATAAACATACTCTGCACTTCACACTATCTTTGGATCCCTAGCTACTAGGACCAATAACCCCCCTTTCTTCAATCTCTGAACTGATTTCTGTCAAATAGATACATAGAATTCAATTCACACAGTATTTGATGTTGACAGAAAGACAGTGTAAGTCACTCAGCAATTTTTAGGAGAAGATAAATAGGAGAGTTTGATCTTGGGGGTACCATAGATAGACATAATGTACAGTGTTTGCAGACAAATATATCCCCAAAATTTATCCTGAGCTATTATTGGGATATTTGTCTTCTCTGAAACGCAGAGTACAAATAAAATAGCAAACTGACCCCCAAATTTAGTTGTAGAGATAAATGAGCTGGTACACATACAAATCCTGTTATGTTCAATAAGAGTTGCCATTATTTTAATAGCAAGTGAAAAAATTATTTAAGATCTCTTGGTGAGAATTTCTGGGTGGAGACACCATAAACACATCTGAGTGCTCTAAAATGAAACCCTTAGAGTAAAATTGCAAATGAACCTGATGAGAAAGGAAGGGAGACGTCAATCAGAGCTGATGGGCTACACGGGGTGTTTCAAATGGGTGTTGAGAATGAGAAAAGTTAACATCTTGTGATTATGTCAAAAGACATAATAGGGATGAATTGTTGCAGGTACACATAACACTAAGGGATGGACCACAGGAGGAAGCCAAAGAGTTTAAAACCGAAATTGAACCCTTGACAACATGAGATGCATCACACTGATAGAACATCCAAGGAGCTGCCTAGAAAACAGGATACCCGTTTTCAGGGTAAATGCTAGTTCTACGAAATTTCAAATCGTGCTTTGAAATATTACTGGTTACCTTGGCTTGAGTATTACTTTGCTATGGAAAATATAAAAAAATAAAACATTAGATAAATTAGATTCATATCAGCTTCAATTGCTGGTAAACTCTGGGGAAAAGTCTTGCCACTACAAAAAGATAGCCCTTCTGTGGCCTGAAATACTAGCACCTTCTTATGTAAGCAAAATATTTAGTTCACCTCGGAAATATTCAACCACAGTTCCTAGTTTCAGAAAAATAGCTTTAAAAAACCTTGGCTCAACCAAAATTTCTGGGGAAAAAAAGGTTGTTAGTGATTTCACTTAAGGATAACATATTCTTCACACCCCAACACATGTGCCATCCACACGCATGTGCACAGGTGCGAGACCGAGAATTCGGTTCCAACTCAGACAGAAGCACCTTTAACCTGGGTTGTTATGTAAATGCAAACCCACTTGCATGCATAGAGCGATCAGCATCTACAGCCTAAGTTCTCCTGATTTGTCCAACATGAAAGTCAGAAGAGGCCTTCATTACCAAGCTTTAGTTCCTGCCTGACCTAGTAAAGTTTCCTAAATAGGGGAATGACTGTGCTTTAGCAGGCCAGGGGAGAACAGAGCCTCCCCACCATGAATGCCTTTAGAAAGAATTCACATTCAGGTGAACTGCTTTTAGAAAGTACTCCTGGTTACCTGCCCCCAGAGTGAAGTTCAAGGAAAAGGATTCAAATGTTCTCAGTAAAGATCTTCGGGCTGTGGCATTTTCTACCACTGGAGAGTTGCTTGATTTGGAACATTATCACCTTCAGGAATGGGAAGCAGTCATTTCTTTACCTAGGCAGTCTTTTAATCTTGGAACAGGGGGCCCAGAAAGCTATTTTCTCAGAAGGCTCTCTTTGCTTTTAAAAAAGTAATCAACTTGGTTCCAGTGGAGTGGGATATAAGGAAGGCCACCTCTTCTACTTCTCCAAACGTAATTGAGCCAGCCTAATTAAATTGCCCAAGTGTTTCGATACCATGGTGATGGACATGTTATAAATGCTGTATGTAGCTGAACGGGGAGTATCCCTGGCAAGTATAATAGATATGTAGTTAGCCCTGATAGGGAAGGGAGATACAAGCCAAGTGCTTTTCTACATTCCTTATTTATTGATAGTTATTTATGCCGACACTTTCAGCCATTTGTGGTATCTTTTTATTCTGGGTCTGTGGGTAGTGTGGTCAAAGATGACTTCTGTAAAGACATCATCTTGTATGCATGATGCATCACTGCGGATTCTGCACCATAACCAAGAAAACCCTTTCAACTTATAAACAACTGCAACCCAGAAATCGAGCAACCCTCAAATCCGTTCAGAAATAGAGCATGTGTAAACGAGATCTGTAAAACCACACGTGGCATAGAGGCCCGTGGTCTTTTGATCCTGGAAGAAAATCAAAGAATATTCACCAGTGGTTGAAATAAATCCAGAAAATAGCCATCCTGAATGCTGAGTTTCCCCACACAAACTTTTTTTTTCCTGTTTCACTCGTCAAGCTGTGGCAAACTTACTGAGAACGGCTTTGGCTAAAGTGCTGATTTCCAGGGAGAAACTCAGTCATGTTTTCAATGCATACAACTTAATATTTCTGAACGTCATGGTAAAAGTTTGAAAAAAGTTTGTTGTCTTTCATACCATCAGAGTTACCTAGTATGGTGAATTCTTGTAGTAATCCTGTCAGCTGGGTAACAAACCAATCTTAAAGAGAACATTGCAAATCCAGATTTTGTTGATTACTATGGATGTCCGCAGTCTGGAATACAACCCAAATTTCAATTTAATCTTATCAGACTTCATGACAAAGCCTTTTTTCCTGTAATGCACTGTTCATACCTTCATTAAAATTTGTTGCCATAGGAAAATAGATTATTATCTTAACCATGAGCTTATCAGAATTCATGTTTTGTCTTTTGATTGTGACTTGTAGTTTTTCATTTATGTTTATGAAAGCATGACTGGGTACCAGGACAGCACGCATAGAAATAACACAATATGATGGGAAGGATCCAGACTTAGAATAAAAGCATCTGGGTTTAAGGCTGAGAGGTGGCCTCTAGGAAGAGGTGTCCACGTGTGCAGCAGTGCACAGCTGTTATGGCAGCAACCAGCTGCTTTCTACCTTAATCTGAGGCCCTGCTCCACAAGCGGGAATTTACACTGGTACACACAATCCTATGGCTAGAGAAGTCCAAGCCCTATTTGTTAAATGATCATGTCAAATTTGCCTTCTAAAGGTTTAGTTCTATATTTTTAGATTAGAGTTCATCCCGACCTTGGTCACAGAGGTTTCTTTTAGCAGTCCAGAGGCATATGACTGGTCAAAGAGCTGAGAATAACTGACTTTAATACTAATACTCGTAAAGGATAAATATCTTTGTCAACCTATCCAGGGCATAAAGGGGCACAAAGAACACAAGAACTGGAGGATGGAAATAAATGTTATGAATTGCTGTCTTTCAGATATAGCATGGCTGCTACACTCATAATCTCACAGCAGCTGTAGCTAGTCACACAAGACCTCCACGAGACTGAGCCCATTAATATTCCGTCATGGATTACAGAGGAATCATAAGGCCTCGACCCTAGATAAGGAGCTATTGGCAGTTCATAGCTGCTTGTGGAGAAGTGCCATTTTTCTTTGGTGATGATAACTGGCTCAGGCTTCAATAAATAACCCTATGTCCATACTCATGTGAGAAACCTTTATTAAACTCAGTGGATCATAGAAAAGACGTGAAAGTAAGATGAAGAACTTGTTGGGGAATGAAAGGGGTTCAGAAGGCAGGGGAGGAAGCGAAGAAGGGAATAGGAAGGGTGAATACTACCAAAATAAATTATATACCTGCTTGAAATTTTCAAAGAACAAATCAAAATGTTTTTGAAAAGACTAAAAAAGCTTCATTAGAAATGACACCGTGAGTTACAATTTATTTATTGAAAAACGTGGGTATTAATATTTCTTATTACCAGAGTGGCTGTCAAAGATAGAAAAGCTTGACAATTCTTTATAGGTGGAGCTGTGTGTATTTCATTATAATTTATATCAAAAAGGATTTAAAAGTCAATTGATTTCATGTCTGATAACTCACTGGGAAATTTGGGTATAGGAATGACTTATCAGTGTGTCTGTGTCTGAAGCAGTCCTGTACCTGGCAATGAAACATTTTGAAGAACCTTCAAGAATCTTTTGCTTCTCTCAAATACTTGAAAATAAACCACAGTAATGGCACTGAGGATGACTTCAGGGTGAAATAATGGAAGCCCCGACATACACGGGTAACAACTGGGAGACCTTTTTTTTTGAAATATAAAAGGTTTGCCTAACCCATTTTTTTTTTTAAAAAAATTACTCAATGATACCATAATCCAACAGAATCTCCAATAGCCATCCTGTTCTGCCTCTTACTTTCTCTTGTTGCTGTTTAATTTTCTTTATTTTTTTTTACTGTTAACTGTATGTGATCAGCAAATTCTATAAATTCTGCTTCCTAAGTTTTCCTTACATAACAAGTAGCTTGTTTTCCACCTCTAGTCCATTCTTTCTCATCTAACCTTCATATTTCCTAAACCCACACATTATGCTACCAAATAACTCTGTCACGAACTTGCTTAAATTGTCGTAGATTTTGGTTGCCTCCAGGATAAAAGTCAAATGTCAAAGTAAAGCACAGAGAAACCTTCACTGTCTGGTAAATAGCCGTATTAATCTAAAAATCAAACATTTTATTAAAATTATTAAAAATTAAAATTATAAAAATTGAAATGATTAAAAATTCATGAACAAAGAATAACTTTCCTTGGAACTGTGTATCACACCTTATCCTGGGACAACTGGAAGTATCAAAACAAGCATTGTATCTGTTAACTTTCTCGATGCTGTGACTAAATATCTGACACAGGAAATTTATGACAGAAAGGGTTTATTTTAGCTCGTGGTTGAAGATAGAAACCCTCTTCTATCTGCAGTAGGAAGCAGAGAGAGAGAGGCTGGTATTCAGCTTGTGTTTCACCCTCTTCCCTTGTTTATTTTAATTTTATGTGTGTGTGTGTGTGTGTGTGTGTGTGTGTGTGTGTGTGTGTGTGTGCATGTATGTTCAGCTATTTTCAGATGCCAGAAAAGGGGGCACTTAGACTGCAGGAAGTCTATTAAATTGAGGGCAACTGATAAGAATTAATATGGTTATTCACTATTGCAATAGTGGCATGGGTGTTATCCAGGGAAGCAACCACTTTTTAATTGAATCTAATTTTTTCTACATGCGGCAACTCCTGGCTGGTACTGTAAATCCAGCAAGAGCATGCAGCTGGTAGTTCAGAAGCCTTACAAGATAACTGCTTTGCCAAATGGACACAGCATTCAATTACTCTCCACGTATATGTGCGTATATACTCACATATGAGTGCAATTCTCAGCCTCCATGAAGAGACATCATTTTGCAATTGGTATCAGTTAATACAGAGGCGCACAACTGCTCAACCAGCAGTGACTGTGGAGTGCTCTTTCCTAAATGGACCTCTACAACCCACTAAGGGAGGCTCAGGGGGCACCAGGGGAGAGGTGGCAGGATGTTTGGGAGAGGGAGAAGTCAGGAAGGACTGCTGCAAACATGGCCTTTGCACTCAGGAGCTGGTGGCAGCTGTAGTTGCCTGGACAGGACCTTTACATATTAAGCCAGTCAATGTTCCTACCTGGATGGAGGGGGTGGGGCACATGAGTTCCCATTACTAGCTGAAGAGGTACTAGAAGTTGATAGCTACTAGTGCAGGGTGTCTTTCCCCTCCCCATCCCTGCTATTTGGCTCCAGTGAATGGCCACACCCCCATGGACAATAAATGGTCCCAGTGGTAGTGGGTTTGAAAAACAAATGACATGGAATTGAGAAGGGGAGGGTCTGGAAAGAGATCGACTTGGGGAGGGAAGATAGCAGCAAACTGTACTGTACGTATCTGTGAAAGTCCCAAAAACACATTTTATAAAAATTGAACTATAGTTGTTGTGTAAAAACAGAATTTTTCTAGAGAAGTCTTCCTGGACACCATGTACGTGTATTGTAGCAAAAGCAGCTATGTAAAGAGTTAAAGTTGAAGGTAATATGGTAAGCATTCTGGGTAATTAAAATAATTAATTATATTTCAAAACTTATCTAATAGCTACATCAATTGTCACTGTGGAGATAAGACAAATGGTACTAAGGATTTGATTTTATCCTGTGTATTACCAAAACCTCACAAATACCAAAGATAATGTATTACAAATCAGCATTTGTCATAATCCAGGGCTTTACATTTTACCCTCCCTCAAAGTATTTGCCTGGGCTCCTGACCTTAACAACAGTTGTTGGCCTAAGTGTCCTGACTAGGGAAAGAAAAGAAAAAAGTCTTGATGATTCCAGGACCTGCAAACGTCCGAGGAAGGCATTTGAAGACTTTTTACTACGAAACTACAGAACTTTAGAGCCAGAAGAGATGGTTACAGATTTCCTACTTCAATGACCTCATTTTTATTTTAGTGGCAAAACATCAGGTTTGAGAGGACAGGAACTTTGATGTGGCAGAGCCAATTGGAGAATAAACCAAGAGAACCCATCCACTGAGTGTCCCCCTGCCCTGGGCAAACCATGCTGTTCTTTTGCTGACCACATGCCATCCATGTAAACGACCCAGACAAACAACTGAAGTGTTCCATATGACGAACACAAAAGAAGCCTTCGGAGACCCAGCCTGTTTGCCTTTCCCATCAGTTCCTAGATGGAAGAAAAGTGTGAGAGTTATTCCGGACATAAATTTGGTTCTGTTAAAAAGATTTGTTCACTAGTTTGCTGAAGAACTTAATAAAGAGGAAAAACTTTTCCAGAAACATGGAACCAAAACTGAAACAATAGACTGTGATCTTTGGAAAATCATTAATCACCTGTAGTGATAATTTTCACAAATGATTGTTCTTCATTTACTTTGGCAATGCTTGAAGTGTAATGTATCTTTAAAAGGTGGGGGTGTTTTGCTGTTGTTATGAGTGCTACTATCATCTATAAAATGGGTCGAAAACTGAGTTCAAGTCACCTAAGGCGAGCAGTTCACAGTCTGCCCAAATCGTCTTTGACAGTATCAGCAGGCTTGAAGAATCTTGCCATTTTGGTTTCTTTACAATAAGGACATACGTTTTTTGCTGTACCTTCCTTATCGGACGACTGTGAAGAGCAGACTACAGCTGTCGGAAAGCAAACATTGTTTCTTCTCTCCAGATGTCTGCTTTTTCCCCCAGAAGTTGGAGAGCATCGGACAAGCAATAACAGATGATGAACACATGCATAACTACAAACGGGCAAGCTGATTGTTTTCAGAATCGCTGTAAACATTTGCTCTTGGGTTGAGATTTAGCTTCTAGCAAATCTTTACATTCTCGTTCTAAACTCCAAACTAAAAAAAGGGTTTATAATGGAAGTGCTGACAATGTGAAAATTAAGTTATGGTCAGGAAAGCAGCTCTGTTTAAAAATGCCATTTTGCACTTCCATATTTACTTCCTAACCACTGACGGGGATGTCAGTTCCTCCAGTTTTCGCTCCCATTCCAGAGGGTAGTCTGACAATTGTGTTGAAACGAACAAGCAAACTGAATTTCATCCTTTTGCCCCATCAACAAGTTACCATTAGAATTTAGAGCCACATGCTGGTTACTTAGCTGGTTTCATGGGTGGTGGTGGTAGTGGTGATGGTGGTGGCTGTGAATTAGATCTGGAGAGGATTAAGTTCATTGCATAATACAAAGAGGTTTTTGCTTTTATGAAGCATTTGTAAAGGAAAGGGCAGCAATTATTAAGAAATACTTTCCACTCCATGATCTTGACTATGTCAAAACATAGTGACTACATTGACTAAGGGTATTAACTAAGGTCAGAAAAACTCCTTGACTTATTAATAAATGATTTGGTGGGACTGAAAATCTTGTTTGTACTCCAGTGTGGGCATGACAGTGACCCGAGTGGGCTGACTCAGCTGTCTATATATCTTTTTATATTAATAGAGCAACGTCCATCTTTTACAAAGATAGATCGCAAAGACTGCCTTTTTGTCCACTTCAAGAATTACAACATGAACAAAAACAAGTAAGAAGTGAGACCAGAGAAAGATGTGGACAAAGCATCATTCTGAGTGAAAGATTTCCCTTTGGGAACTGGGTGGAAATCAGGGAATTCTATGCAGTTGCAGGCTTTAGTGGGAGCTTCTGCAGTAATACTATGTATAAAGCAAAAGCTTCAACTTGGAAATGTGAAGTTATTATTGTTTTATGATGCATAATTTTTATCTAGATTCTCATGTATTTCCACGGGGATGAATTCTTTGTATAATAAATGCACCAGAAAGACAAGCAAACCTCAAGTCTATCCCAAGGACACAACAGACACAGTTCACAAAGCATCCTCATGCTCAGATGCCACATGTGGGTCTCAGCACCATCAAATGCTTCCCAGGCTCTAACATGAGAAGCTGGATGGGTGACATTCATCCTTGACATAAGAGCATCCAATAGACCATCCTCAAAAAAAACCTCAAAGTCTCCTGAATGGAGAAAATCCTGACTAGCATTAAGCTCAACCTGTGTATTAGACTGGCCTTGAACTCCCCCAAAATCTACCAATCTCTGTTTCTCAAGTGCTGGGATTATAGATATGTATTGCCAAAGCTAGCATATTTATTAAATATATGTTAAAAAGGCTATTCACACATAAGCTTTCCTTAATAATTAAACAATTAGGATATGCCTTTTAAAGTTTAGCATTTACATTTTTTGCATGAGAGTATACAAATTATTTAACAGATTCTACATTCTATGGTTGTTTCACAATAACTCTTAAGTAATGTGTAAGGGAAGCTCAAATGAAGAAATCAAGAGACAGGAAGCCATCAGATTAGTAGGGCAAAATGTAGATTTTGTCATTGTCCTTTTGTTCCCAAGCCTTACATGCTGTGACTGTCTAACCTTATGCAGGCACAGAAGACTCTTATCGTGCTTTCTAATATTTGGAGGAAGCCATGTGGGCTCTAGAGCACCAATCTTCGGAGTGGAGGGATGATTTGGAGGAGTAATGTTTAGTCCTCTTAGGCTGTTAGAATCTTGGAACAATCTTGAAAAGAACGAGACACACACAGGGAGGTAATGAAGAGGGTATGTGCATGAAAACATGGGATCCATTTCCACCCTTTACATTACTGAGAACAGTGAACTTGTTTGTGACGTGGATAGTCTTTCAAGAGAAAGTTATACCTTACATAAAAAAAAAAAGTACAGTGTAAATCTTGACTGGCTATGCTTACTATCTCCAGTTATTCAGAGATTTTATTGTAAGTTAACATTACACAAGCATGATGTACATTAGTGACTTGAGATAAAAGAGCTCCGATGGACAGAATAAGAGCAGAATTAAGGATTAATTGTTTTTCCCAAATGAGTTCTCTTCGGCTTGCCCTCTCTCAGTTATTGCTTGGAGGACTGGAATGCGTTCTATGTTTATAACTCAATGATTCACATACAGGCGGCACTGCAGCGCCACATCAAATAGCAACAATCATTTGTTGTAATTGGAGAAAAATGTGTTTGTGCAGAAGGAACCTAACAACCAGGGCTTTGGTGCATTCTTCTTGTAATCCTTAAGTCAGCACTGCAGTGGGAGCAGATCGAAAGCTCACCATCTACCGGGCCCCGCTGCTTGTTTCTCTCTTAAAAACTATGTTGTCGTGTCCTAGTTAACCGAGCTCAAGTAACTGTTTTAAAGGAAGGACCATGGTTTCTCATTTAGTGCAGTGGGAGCTCTCTCACTCTCTTATGCTAAGGCAACGGCACAGCTACACACATGTGTGCTGGGCTGGAGCGTGCTCTCGCTATTCAAATTTGGGTTAGTGTGGCTCGCACTAGTAATGATTTCCATTTTGTGATGTTCTTTTCACATTCCTGAAGGTGAAGTCAAGTGTCACGTTTTCTTTGGCAGCTTGAATCTGGTGTTGGTGTCTTAAGAAATTACTTGACAAACTCTGACATCCGTGAAATGATGTTTTACTTTAAAATAAATTTTTAAAAAAAGCAAAAGAGTCAGTGGGATAAAATGAACTCAAAAGGAGGAGGCTGACTACTTCTTATCTTATGCCAATTATTTCTCTTTCCCCTTTAAAGTCAAAGTCAAACACATCTAATTTGGTTTGGCCAATAATCGCGAGACTCTGAGACTTCAGTGTGTGGCCAGTGTGTCTATTGACTTATGCTGCTCTGCAGTAGAAACACAGGTCCCAGATCCCCCTGCAGTCCATGGGTGACTGTCGTCTTTCCCTCAGCTTCCTGGATAGACAATACAATACATAGCTAGCTGTCATATACAGGCTTGAAAAATTGCGCGCAGCGCGTATATAAATCCCAGACCAGGCATTACACAACCGGAGTTTAAAGTGTCACGTGTAAATCATCCCGAGTTAAGCTGCTGAGGAAACACAAACCATTCTCTAAGGACATATGAGACCAGGACTTCAGAAGATGCTGCCTCACTGTGGGATGGCAGAAAACATCGGCTCGCAGACCACCCTGGTGTGCAGTAATCAACAATGCAATGGCCCACTTTATAAAGGCGTCAGACAGTCTGTAAGCAAAAAAGGCAGGGCCTCCAGCTGAGCCGGGCCCTGCTAATAAGTGGCTTGAAGTTAAAAAAAAAAAAAAAAAGAGAGGCAGCTTTAAGCATATGCAACAGGTCGCATCACGGTCTTCTTTCCTCCCTTTGCCAGCGACCATCTTTCATGGGGAACAACTCCATCGAGAACCTTGTCCCCGCCACCAGGAGCCCCCAGTGCACCAGTATTCTTACCTGGCTTGGCTCACAGCCCTCAATACCTCGCCCGTTCCCATGCTGGGCTCTGAATCCTTTGAGAGCAGCACCAGGGACTGTTTGTCTTATTGCGTCTCCTTTCCTTCAATGATTTCTTAAGAAGTTCTTCAAAGCGTACTCATTACAAGTCGCTGAGTTCCAGCCCTGATCTTAGTTCCCTCAGAGGCTCTGGACAGACTGTTTTTGCTTGAGGTTCCTCACTAATAAACGGGAACAATGGAGCTCTAAACATTTTTTTTTTTTTTCAAAAACTTTAGCACAAGAGATTTGGTATTTGAAAATAAATGCCAGGGATGTAGTATAGCCGAATGGTGGAGAACTTGACCTGCACATGTGAGGCCCTGGATTTAATTCCCAGGATGAGAGAGAGAAAGAGAGAGAGCGAGAGCGAGAGCGAGAGAGAGAGAGAGAGAGAGAGAGAGAGAGAGAGAGAATACTTTTCAGAGAGCACATTCTGTGTTTATCAGGTACAGGTTTTTGTACTTGTTGCACTAAAAACTAAGTTTTCTGAATAACTATTGCTTAATATGCAATAGTAGTGTTAAATTAAATTTGACTTACTTTTCCAGACTTTTTTTTTTTTAGCTGCATGCTGAAAATCATTTGAAAGAATCACATGCACTTGTGTAATTTGTAAAACACAGGCGAAAGGGCCAAAGCAGTTACTCCAGGAAGTATGAAGACATTCAGTCTTCTTACACTTCTGATGCTACACCAGCAAAAGACCTCAGCGCAGGCCCTACCTGCTGGGCTAAGTACAGAGCCGCAAGCACATTTTATCAACAGGGCAACTTGTACAAACGGGCTCCACAAACAGAAAACAGCCATGTTGAAGGAAGTGTAATTAATTAATTCAAGCTTAAGATAAGATCACTGGATCCTGCTGACCCTACATGTTAATCAGCTGATTGATTAATTGCTACAATCATAATAATTATATGGTACCAATCTAAGTATACTTAATGATAGTGTAGACCTAGAGTTAAAAGTGCTTTTCAATCTGCGGATCTTTTCACTTTCTTGAATCAAATGAGTTGGTCACAGTTCCTTGGAACGGTGTCTTTTAGCTTGTCGACCTGGAAAACTTCTCTCAAAATTAACCAAGGATCAATTTTCTCCATCCTATTGGGCATTTTTGGCTACTCCCTAATGTTCTAATAATAATTAAAACTACACACCAGTGAAAGAGGAATGTTCCATTATACACCCCCATCAAACCATGAGAACCTCCTGCAGATGTCCTTAGTGCATGAAGAACTGGAGTTACTGCAGAGCAGAGGTGGCCTGCAGCATGTGGCTCTCCATGCTGGGCTTTTAACATGTGACTGGTAGATGGAGTTGTCATGGAGACACAAGATTCACATCTGTGCTGCAGTGAGGGTGCAGTTTGTTTATATTTTCATACTCAGACACTTAAGGGCAGAGTCTCACATAGCTCTAAAGTGCATAGCTATTATTTATGGACAAATTCAGTTTTAGGCTTTTCCTACCTCATGACAAAACACTGCTTTGCCGTGAAGGTATAGCTTCATATATCACAGTATCATCAATTTTTCCAAAACCATTGTCCATATAACATTTGACTACTGATTGCCCAACACCCTCATAGCTACAAAACTTCCATTGGGTGATGCTGGAGTGACTCTTTGTAGAGCAAGAAGACACTGAGCTGAGAATGATGGCTTAGTGCCTAATTCTGAGTTCTGGACACACCCAATCTGACACTTGAATGTATAGGACATGGCCTCAGACACAAGATGTTGGTCCTTGCACTTGCCTGCCCTTTTCTTCCCTTCCTACACTCACCAACAAAGAAAGTCATAAGTCCTGGAATTCCCTTTCCTCATGTTGTATTTCCTAAAGCCCACCCCTAAACTTAAAATGAATCTGCCTTTTCTTCCTTCTCCCTTAGAGAACCCTCATGTGCTGTCTGTCCATCCCTCTACCAGGAGACAGAGAAGGATCCGACCCAATAGCCTGTTAGCATGAGATCCTAACTCAAGCCACACCACCATGTGGCTGTCCAGTTCTTACTGAACAGTAGCATAAAGGCTAGCAATTCTCCCTCAGATTCTGTCATCATTTCTGAAGGCTCAGATGTCTCATTTAATTTTGACGAAATAAATGTGTTTTGTTTTTCACACGTCAATATTTATCTCTTATTTAGGGGTGCTTATCTCTGAGTATCTTGTTCCAGGATATATTCTGAGCACATACACAGATTTGGCAACTGCTTCGGAAAGTTGTGTATGAATCCTATAAAGCAAATGCATGGATAGACCACAGAACAATAAAGTCATTTTGGTGATGGGTGATATTGGTTGTCAACTTGACAAAATTTAGAATCAGCATGGGATCAAAACTTGGGGCATGTCTGTGAAGAACTTTCTAGATTGGTTTTAGATTTGAGGTTGAAATATTCAATATGAAATGCAAGTGGACTGTGGTCCTAGTCCACATAAGGAGAAAACAAGATGAATACATTCATCTCCCTGCTCCTGACGGCAGGTGCAGTGGGACCAGTCTCTTCAGGCTCCTAAAGTCATGATCTTCCACCATGATGGTCTATACCCATGAACTGTGAGTCCAGGTAACTCTTTTCTTTAAAAAGGTGCTTTTGTCAGCGATTTTGTCCCTATGGTGTGCAAAGTACCTATGCTCAAGTCATCTTTGGATGATAACCAAAGAGAGTGCCTTCTGGTCTTTTGCGTTTCCTTTACCTTATTAAACCATTCTGTCAGTTACCATTAAGATTATTTTCTCTAAAGCATAGTTTTCCATTTTTGACCACTTTCCTCAAAAATCTGTAAGATTTTTATTGTATGTTAGACACGATTTAAACCATATATACAATTAAAGTCTCTGTAACTGGCTAGTTAATTTGTTCGTCAAATATTTGCCTTTCCTATGGAAAGTCCTCTGCTAGGCAATGAGATGGAGAATCTAACTAGATAATTTCAGAGTGTGCCTACTTCGAATTTATAATGTTGGATTCACGGTATCTGCTCTCTCTCATCTCCTACTATTTATCTCTTTTGTTCATCCAACCCAGATAGCTCACTTTCCCCTAAATGGTATTTGCCATAGGGCGGGGTCTCATGCTCTTTCTCTGGCTGATGTATCGAGTGGCACACACCCCGCCGCCTCCTTTAGGAAGCAAGCCCTGCTCTATCATATGTCTCTGCTCTGGAGTATTTATTGTCTTGGTTGCCCACTGTCCAGCTGGATCACGTTAAGTCATTATCTGCTCAGTCAGGGGCTGAACCTCTCACTTTTCAGTACTTTCCTCAAAGTACACATACCTTGGCTTGGAGCAAGATGTTGTGGCATCCATCAATATTAGAAGGGAGAGTTTCACTCTTCCCTGGGTCGCTTCATCAAGAAAAAAAAGGAGAAAACAAACGACATCCCGAGCTAACTGCACAATACAACCGCCCACCAGTTACCTCATTGTTTTTTAGTAAAAAATTCTTACGCTTTATTTCAAGTGCAATAAACAATAACTACAACAAGAGCTATCATTTTAGGTCCAGAAATCTGTTTTTACAGAAGTGATTAAATTAAAACCACATTGGAAGCTCCTAGTGTAACGGGTTACTCCTCACATTGAATACTTTTTATTACATGTTCTTAGTATTCCTTGAATATTATTCTTACTTCAGAAATGTACAGATCATATCAAAGCAGAAAGAGAAGAAAAAAATCCTCAAGGCTCATATAATCATCCATAGGTAAGAGATAATATTCTGAAGGAAATTTGCATTGCGTTTTCTATTCATGTGAGCATTCATATCCACACTTAAGAACATATTCACACTTGCTACGATTTGAATATGGACTGCAAAGTTCGTGTGTTAGCACGGGATCCCCAGTGTAGGGTTGAGAGATAGGGCTTTTGAAGAAGTGATTAGGAGAGGAGCGCTCTGCCCTCATGGAGGAATGAATGCCATTATCTGGTTATGGGATGCATTTCCCCTACCACATCTTCCCTCCTCCTCTTCTGTCTCCCCACTTCTTTCTTCCGCTGTCCAGTTTTCTCCCTCCCATGTGCACATATTATGACCTTCCTCACCCGACTTTAGGTCCTACAGCAGGATGCCCTTCTGAAGGACATTTGACTTTAAACCTCTCAGCAGTCATCACTTATAACCCCTAGGTTACTCAGTCTCTGCTGTTTGTTAGGGGGATGGTGCTGCAATGCTACATTAAGTTTATGTTTTCTCTTAATATCTAGGAAATATTTTGGCTTGCAATGTAATGTTTCAATAGAACAATTTAACTATTGTTACATGAATGGGCCATGGTTCAGTCTTCCCTAGGGTTTCTTTACATTGTTACTGCTTTGTTATGTTTTGTTTGTTGTTGCTGTCATGTTGGGGATCAGATCCTGGGTCTGCACATCCTACACAATCATTCAATTAATTAACTACACACCTAGTCACCTCTCTAACTTCACATGCCTGAATTCTATAATTTTGCTTCAAGGGGTTTGTTTGGACACATTCTTCTGTCCCTCTAAAAACATTCCCTAAGCTATTTTTTAGATGTGTACTTGCCATTAAAATGTTATATACATTTTAAGGCTTTTCCTAGACACATATACACACATACACACACACACACACACACACACACACACACACACACACACACACACACACACACACACACACACACACACAGCCCTCAAAGACTTTTTAAGACTGGCAATGCCAAGGAGCTGACAGGATCTGCTTCACCATAATATTTACGTTTCGTATATATGCATATGTACACATATATGTATACATGCATAGTCCTTCACAGGCACTTTGTAGCACACTTTGCTACATGGAAATGGTGTCTTTTGTTAAGGATATTAAATTTATTGGCTCTCTTCCCTGAAAGTTTCCAGAAACACTAGAGAGAAGAAAACATCAAAATAATTAGTCTCCTGAAGTAACTTTTGATTAGATGTAACATAAGAGCTAAAAACCCAAGGCAGGAGAATGCTACTTTATTTTTTATTTTTAGTATGATACCTTATTCTAGCCATCTGTTGAATAAATCACTGGTTCCAAATAATGTCATTTAAGATGGATGACAAATTTTCCTAACTTTTACTTGTGAACATCAGAAAGATTAGGGCCTGGCTGTCCTGTAGTCCTCTTACGGTGAGTGAGCTTTCTTTGCTTTTTCTGTCGTTTTCCTTGATGTTTCTCTTCAGCCTCCCATCTCTCAGTGTTCGTGATCAGCACAAACCTTGCTGTGTAAACATTTAAAACAGGGCGGTTCTACATTGGGGCACCCCAGTCCCAGTGAAAGGAGGGTCACGAGAATAAAAGGCAAGCGCTGTTGACCAGAGCAAATGAGGGAGACCTCTCTGGACCACTTTGTAGGTGGGGCTATTCTTTGGTGAACACAGAGGCTCCCTGGTGGTGTTTGTAGCACTTCACCATGCAAGGTGACCTGCTTCAGTCTGCAGAGGAAACTCAAGGGAGCTGTGTGCATGTATGGACTCAATGCCACTGGCACAAGGAACATCGGTGAGATTTGGTGGCAGATGGTCTTGTTCTACCGGAAATGTCTATCCAGCTTTGTTTGGTCTAAATTCTGAAACAATTCTAAAATAAACACTTAGGGTCATAATTTATAAATATATCCATACCAATAAATCAGAATCCTGTAAACAGTCATGTTTATTATATTCTTCTTGCTTAATATTCATGACAGTAATTTATTTTTATGGTACAGTTTCACTGTCCTCTGTACCACGGCTCTGCATTTAAGCTTGGCAACTTGAATTAGCAGGAGTTCAGGTAACCCTTTGAAGGCTGCAAAAGTTCACCAGCCAGTTAAAATAAAAATAAAACATATAGAAGCGTATATTGATTGCTTAAATCCACTTCACTGACATATAGAAAATGTAAGGGCTAGTATCTGCAAGGTCCATTGATAATCTGTATATTGCAGGGCTCATAAACACAGGTGAACATTTGAGAAAACTAAGTACTTAGTTCTTACTTGTGAAGATCAGAAAGATTGTTGTGATTGAATTAAGATTGAATTAAGCAGAGTTTCCACCTCTCTCATTTCCTTGCCACCAGATCTGACTCTCCACAGGGACAATTTGAGATCGTTGCTACTAATTCCCAAGTTCTTTTCCAGGAGGACTTGCATGGATCAACTACCACAAATTGTGGTGACTTTTATATTCATCTTGTGTTGGAGCCCTGAATAAGAGTGAGATATGGTTCTTGTCCCAGAGAATCGTCAATCAGATTCAGAGATGGGGGATAGGGTCTGGGTTCTATATCTGGTAGAATGTGTATGTGGTATGTATGAAGCCTGGCTCACCTCCCAGAACACAGAAAGAATGAGATGGAAAACTGTAATGCATTGTTCTGTAAGTGTGCACGAGGCAGGCTCTATTCTGTTTTACACATAAAATCTCAATAGAGAGTCAGGTGTGGTAGTGCATGTCTGTAATCCCAACCAGCCCGGGAAGAGTGAGGCAGGGGTTTTGTTTCTAGGCCAATCTGGGCTATCAATCAAGATGCCATCTCAAAAAAACAAAACAAAAAAAACAAACAAACAACAAAACAAAACAATAAACCAAAAGCAACACACACACAAACAAATAGAAAAACAAAAATGCAATAGAAGACATATACAAATCATTGTCAGAAATGAAAGCCATAAACTTATAACCCTAGGAAACAAATTTTATTATTTTCCAATTTAAATTTTCCAATTAAGAATATTCTTGCAATCTGTGTGCTGCTTTTCTGTATTTTTTGTTCTGTTCTGTTTTGTATTCACAGATATTTTAGAATTTAAGAAGCTCACTCTGCCGGCTGGTTTTTATGTCAACTTGACACATACTAGAATCATCAGAAATGAGGGAGATTTAGTTGAGAAAATGCCTACAATAAGATCAGGTTGTAGGAAGCCTATAGAGCATTGTCTGAAGTAGAAATTGATATGGAAGGGTCCTGCCCTCGTGGGTGGTGTTATTGCTAGGCTGGTGGTCCTGTGGTCTCTAAGGGAGCAGGCTGAGCCAGTCATAGGGCCCTGCATAGCTTCTGTATCAGCTTCTGCTTCTAAGTTCCTGTCCTCTTAGAGTTCTTGTCCTTCTTTCTAGAATGAATAGTGATGTAGAAGTGTAAGCCAAATAGACCCTTTAGAGACATGTTGGTTTAGTCTTAGTATTTCATCACAGCAAGAGGAATCCTAACTAAGATATGCATTATCATCTGATGTTAGTAGACATAATTATATTTTAATTTTAAGTTAAAACCAGTTTGGGTAGGAAGGTTGAAATGATGAAATATTTTGCAGGCTGACTTTTTTTTAAAAGCACATGAAAAGAGGCATAAAGTGATGCTGTTATTGCAGTTTTCTCTCTCTGACAATGTATGATGGAAGGTGTAGGAAATGCCATGTTGTTTCCGATTCACTTTTTGGGAGGTTGTAATGAGGGCCTGATTTCTCTTCCTAATCTATACTTTAAGTACTTACAATACAAGGAGGAACTCACTGTTAACACAGTTGTATTTTCCTGGTGCATTTAGCACAAAATAGGTGCTCTTAGCCAACATTCCGAAAAGATAAATTAAATGTTCCTTACAAATACATTCACATGCCCTACAACCTTCTCCATCTGTTAGGGGTATTTGAATCTCACTGGTGCTTTATTTTATTTTTAAAAGTTTTCCTAGAAACCTAGGCACAGGAATGAAAACCTGTAATGTTGCCTTGGAGACAGAAAGCAATAAAAATAATTGTTGAATTTCATTTGAATATTGAGGACAGAAACAAAGAGCAAGGTTCTGAGATTCTGAGACTGATCAAGAAAGTTATTCATGTTTATGTGGCTTCTTCCCCTCAGAGTTCTCAACAGCACACTCTGTCTGGAGCACGTTGAAGTCTATTTGCTAATGCCTTTTAAAGTCAACAGCACACTCTGTCTGGAGCACGTTGAAGTCTATTTGCTAATGCCTTTTAAAGTAGACACTTCCTATCAATTTTCCTCCATTATTTGCATTTTTGCCTTGTGTGATCTATGGATATACTTGCTTTTAGAGCGAAAGTCAGTGAATTTCACAAAGCAAACTGTGGTTATCATCTTAATGCTTTCTGAATTTATCTATCTTACCTAGATCAGTTTGTCAAGGAAGAAAGACAGTTTGGGTCACATGAGCACCACAGTCTTCTCAAATCTAACCAAGCCTGATACTATGGTGTGCTGTTTGAAAGATCCTGGTGATGCATTCAGGCACCTCTTGATGATTATCAAATGGTGTCATCAAGCATCAAACCAACCATAGCCTCCCACTGGGCCTCAGTGTGGAAGGGAACTTCCATGTGGTAAAGATTTCCTACTTGGTGGACCCATAGAGAAGTCTGTTTGGCAAACTGGGTGCCAACATTTTCTGTGACCAAGCTGAGTCCAAGAGCCTTGAAAGAAAACTCTGAGAAGGTTGCCAGCAGGTCTTCTGTGTCTTATACACGCCTGCAGCTTCTAGTGTCAGAAAAATAGCCACAGTGTGACCCTTCCCCCTATTTTTTTTTAACACTTTGGAGATGATTATAGAAGGAAAAACCTACCTTGCTTTTAGTTACAAATATTGTGTTGCAGGTTTTATTCTTGTAATACTGGAAGAAACTTTTTCTAAACATCAGCATCTTTACTAGGAATACCTTGGCAGCTAGTGAGCTCACAGAATGTCTGGTTCTCATTTCTCACTGCATGCCTACAGATGGCAAAGGAATTGTTCTTCTTTGTAGATTCCCTTGAGTTTTTGGTTGTACCAAAAGAGTGCCATACTGTATACTTCTGATCAATTTGACACAAGCTAGCATCATTTGGGAAGAGGGATTCTTAATTGAGAAAATGCCTCCTTCAGATTTGCCTGTAGGTAAGCCTATAGTGCCTTTTATTGATTAATGACTTATATGGAGGATCGAGCTCATTGTGGGTGGTGCCACCCCTGGGAATGTGTATGTGAAAATAGACTGTGCAAGGTGGTATGAACAACTCCTCCATGACCTCTGCTTTAGTTTCTGCCTCCAGATTCTTCCTGTGTTTGAGTTCCTGCTATGAATTCCCTCAGTGATGGACTGTGGTCTGTGAGACGCACTGCAAGCCCTTTCCTCCCCAAGTTTCTTTGGTCCTAGTATTTTATCATAGCAACAGAAATACTAAGACACTGTCTGTGTGTATTCCTAGACACTTGTATAATTATAAAGGCGGTATATTGTATCCAGGGATTATATTTTGAAGTCATTTTCTTATAGTGCTTGCTCTCAAGTAAATCACAGAAATAAGCATTTAAAAATATTTGAATTTTCATGTCAACAAAAAAAAAGCCCGATTGCTAAAAATTCTAAAGAACATTCGAGCTGTTAGTTGCAGTATTTTGGGTGGTAGGAGCAAGGCTTTGATGTTGATGGCTGCTGACTAATTGGAATGGTGGCTGCTTGCAGATTGCAGTGGCTATGACAAGTTCTTAAACAGCAATAAAGTTTCTCATATAATTGTCTCTGTTTTCATAAAAGATCTGTTTGTGTGGTATTGTTTGATATTCCTTTTCCCATGGCAGAACTCCCAAAACTAGTCAGCTCTCTCAAACCTGTTAATGCTTTATCAACACATTTATGTAATATTCTAAATTTTGTATTGCCATTTTTAATAATGTTTGTGATGTCTTTGACACATTTCATCTCAAGATGGAATATTGCTCACACAAAAGAAGCCACTCTTAGTTAGCCCATTGTCGCTTAATCCTGAAGGCACAAGAGTGCAGCTATATCTTGAGACTACTTCTCATCCTAGGACTCTTGTTATTTCCCCTATAGGGATGTTTCAACCAATGTCTATAGCCTTTCAACATCATGTAAAAAGTGGAACTGACTTTTCCAATCTCCCATTGTTGTTAACATTTTGACCATCTCCCAAGAAATGCAAATGCTCTTCATTGCATTTAGCATGATAGATCTTTCTGGAGGGCTTTCAAAGTGTTTTGCCCAATTCCAGAGTAAGTGAGATTGTATGTGGCCACTTTAACTTTATCAAATGTGCTTTTCAAATGATGAGACCTAAAAATCAAGGTTACTCTTTTGCCCAATGACTACAGGAAGGGTGTTGTGTTAGCAAGGAAGAAGGCAAACTTACTTTAATTTTCATCTCTATTAGAGCCCTTAGGTGAGTATGGGATAGTCATTGAACAATGATATTTAGAAAGTTATACTTTTTTTCCTGACCTCAGCAATGGTTAGAAGTTTCTAGAGATTGAAATGTAATTAGATATGTTCTTATCCTGATGGTTTTATTTCCCCATCCATACAACACAAGAAAACTAGACACTATAATTCTTAAAGGTCCTAAGATTTTTTTGAATTATAAATGAGCATTGACTTGAACTTAAAGTTACCAGCTGCATTAGTCTCGGATAAGGGAGAGAGCATGTCCATTGAAACCAGGAGTTGACTTTTCCAGGTTACCTATGAAAGTGTTAGATGACATTTACTTCCTTTATCAAGCTGTTTCACCTACATTGAAAATCTCCAGATCAGTATTGTTACCTTCATTCACTGTCATAGCTAGGTTTCCGGAAAACTTGCTGGGGTCTCTATACCAGCATTTCCTCTTCTCTTTAAATTTTATACTATGAGATGATGTCTTCTCTTAAGCATCATGAACCAGCAACTCTTAGCTTCAATCTTTTCTTTGCAGCCCTCCCGCCTTCTATAAAGTAAAAAAATAGACTTGACTTAAGGAAATGTAGCTGATGGGTCTTTTGCTGCAGAACCATTCTCTATATTAGCAATAAGCTATTTCTTCTTTAGTAGGATTATAATTTTTAGTTACCTTCACAACTCAGAGCGTTTTTGTTCTAGCCCATGAAGGCTTTCAACATGCCTTCCTCACTAAGATAAATCATTTTTAGATTTTGATTTGAAGTGAGAGATTTGAAACTCTTCCTTTCACTTGAGCTCAGAGGGGCCATTGAAGTGTTACTAAGTGGTCTAATTTTCATGTTTTGTGGTTCAGGAACTAGGGATATCCAAGAAGAGAGACCAAGATGGGGAATGACTAGTCACTGCAATAGTCATAAAACAAATAATTCTATTGACGATGAAATCCATCATCTGATGTGGATGTAGCTCATGTTGTCTGTATAGAATTATAACTGTATTATAAGAAATAACTAATGACAGATATACAATAGATAAATACAATCTTTTAAAAAAACTTCATATTCCAGAAATTCAAGTTGAGTGCAGAGTATTATAAAATAGTCAATAGACTTTTATGAGACAAGATTGGCTCAAATCGTCAATAAGGAAAGCCCAATACCAGCCTGGTGTGGTGGAATGCATCTGTAACCTCAGCTCCTAGTAGCAGGAAAGGGAGCTCGAGGTTCAGCGAGAGAGAAAAAACAAAGTGGAGAACAGTAGATACTTGACATTGATTTCTGGTCTTTACAAGCACAAACAGCTACAAAGAAGTGTACATAGCCACACTAACAGATACATATAGTAACACACACACATACACACACACACACAAACATACACACACACACACATACACACACCCCCAATATCTAAGGTGAAAAAGAAAATAAACTATGCCTATTTTTCCTGATTGGAATTCTAAAATTAGTTGAGGTTAACGGGATGCCTATTTTTGCAATCTTTCTTTTTGTAACTGTATTTGCAATTCTCAAAATGTTGTAAATTGTTATCTTTAGCAGCTCGATTGTTCCAGAGGGTCTTAGAGTTTGTATTACAGTTTTATAGTTGACAATATTGGCAGGAAGGTTGAGTGATAGTGTCTGAAGAATTTGTAGTTTAGCACTTGGCTTTGGCTCCAGTTCTAGCTAGTAGAAACTCAGGTGAGATTAGTCTCATGAATCTACAGAACTGAAGACAAACTCTCCTGGTGGTGTCATTGTTTTGGCAGGTCAAGCTCGGAGGAAAAATGTTACAGGGTTGCTCGGATGGTTCTGCATGTAAACAATATGAGAGAACATGGGTAAAAGTGATGCCTGGGACTGTGAAATTCAATTTCAGATTACAGTAACAGAATTAAGAATATAAATAAAGAACTAATTAAATCTTGTGTTACAATAGTAGGAAGACATTGCCAGGATAAAGGAGGAAACCATTTTGTGCTGACAAATTTGCACACCTAAAATATTCTGTTGAAGTAGGATTTCTGTTGTAGATTTAGCATGTGTGCTGTCCTGAACTGGCATGGTGAAGTTCAAGACCCAGTGCGAGAGTACTCAGAGGTGAGGCCATTGGGAAAGAAGCCAGGTTCAGACAGCTCAAGACTATGAAAGGGTAAGTTCCTTAACAGAGCTCAACAGTGATGAGGTCCTGATTTTGCCTGATTTAGGACTTCCAAAATCCAGGTCTGTGGCAAATAAATTTCTGTGTCCTAAGCCACAGATTCTTGTGGAAGCTCCAGCGAAGACAAATTCCAAACTTTGGAAGGTCAACCATGGAGGACTGTGATTTTGGTAATGAAAGATCTGGAAACACTGATGCAGGGTGAAATTCCTGAAAGAGCAGAGGGAAAGTGAGACTATGGAATGCTTGTTCTTGGGCTGTAATGCTAAGGACCTTTTGGGGAAAGGTGCTGCTGGGGGCCTGAAGTCGAGCAATGTGGTCCTTCTAATTATGTTCCAGGTGTCCTCTCTTTCTCTCTGGTCATGCTTTTCTGCTTAGCTCACACTACTCTATATTTGCCAAGGGAACCAGATCTCAGAAGTCCTGAGCATCAGACACAACATCACAGACGACAGTTTCTGGGGTCTTTCTAGGTCTGATATGGCATGGTCTCACATTTCTCTGACTCTGCTGAAAGCAATCCTCACAATCAACACAAAGGGGTAGAAAATCCCCGTGAATATCGCACTGAGAAAATGGGTCTCCCATAGGTGCTGCTTGGACATTCAGAGAATGATGCACAAAATGTCAAAGAATAAGCTTGCCATTGTGCTGCGAGTCAGAGGTCTGAAGAAGGAACTCGAGAGATCACGCTTTCATCTGTTGGTTCGATAGTCTCCACCTGCAACTAGCGGGACAGATGGCACTAATTATGTCTGCCCATCCGTTACTTGGCAGAGGAATGGAACTGAGATCTGAAAGGGTGAACCTTTCACATGCTGGACACTCAAGGTGAGAAGGAAAATAGCAAGGGGCCAAGAGCTGATTGTCTGGTTAGACAGTAATCATGAGCTCAGGCCTTGGGCATTTGACCTTTGAGAATTGCAGTTTTGAAAAATAAAGGTACTGCAGAAAGTGAGAGGGTAGAAAAAGGGAGGGAGGCTGCACATTTAACCAGAAAATTACAATTAGTGAAGGGAAAAATTCTCATAGATATCCTACATAAATTTTGTAGTTCATGAATATTAAAAAATATACTGACATATATATATATATATATATGTAATTTTATCTCTCTGAACATTGCTTTTTCCCATCATAAAGAAGTAGTGAGACTTGTTTTCAACAACAGTGTATTTGTTTTCCATGCTTCTGTTTCCCAAAGTGTAGGTAGAAATGTCTGCCTAAATCCTTGGGGGAAAATGTTCTACTCTAAACCACATGGCTATGATCAGCTGTACCAGCATAAGCAAAACTCTCCCAGGTAACTGATAGTACTTTAGCAACTATCACATCTAGAGTTTAACCCTGCAGAGCAGTGAGGAGCCCAATGAACAAATGCCACACTTCAGGGAACACAGGGTATATCTAGAAAATGTTCAAAGAACATCCATCTACTGATAGAAACACAGAGAGTTAGAATAGGGACAAGTGCTTGGGCAGGTAAGTGTCGGTGTTAGTTAGCATCTTGCTGCTGTGAGAAGCAGTTCAAAGAGCAAAGCCTTCTCCCAAGCTCATTTTAGCCCTTGGTCATTGGCTTCCTTATTTCTGCAACTGTCATGCAGTAGAGCATCACAATAGAAGGGCTTAGTTATGTAGAACTTCTTACTTCTCAATAGCCAGGAAGCACAGGAAAGGCTGGAGACAAAGTATGCCATTCAAATGCTTTCAGTGACTTACTCTCGCTAGACCACCATCTCTCAATTCTCTATTCAGACTCGGAATCTCTCTATGGATTAAATTATTGATTGGATCTGAGATTGTGTGATATACTGTTTTTTGGAAATGGTTCAACAGACAAAATGTGAGATATGCTCAGTAAAACTCACAACTATCTTTCAATCCTATCAAGTCAACCATCAAGGTTAACATTCCCAGCTACACGCTAGTACCAGCAAGCAAGAGGACAGAGACAGTTATCGCTCCATGAAAAGTTTGAAAATAAATAGTACATGAGAAGTTAATATGGAAGTTCTTTTGAGGAAAATTATCTTTTTAAAGTCTCTTTTGGGAAGGTAGACTATATAATGTGTGACAAGCGAAGCACCTCAGATTTGGTGAATGCCAGTGTGTTTGTACCTACAAGTGTCCGTTCCTGTGTGAGGAAGGATTATTTGTTGAATAGGGTTTAGTTGGTAAACCTTTGAACATTTTAAACTTTGAACAGAATCTACACTGTCACAGATTTTCATAGGCTATTATATAGTCTCCTCTACCATACCCCAAAACTACCACCTTCCACCTACCAGAGAGTTTATGACTTTCACAAATCAACATCGTCAGGATACACACACAGCAACATAGGTATCTCCTAACTTGAGATGAATTACCCATGGGCTTGCATTAATTAAGAGAATCTGGGATAGTCTACAGTTAATGAAAAGGATGTGTGCTCTTCAGGAAAAGGACATACTTTTGATTATCTGTCAGATTGTTCTTCAGAGTAAAGCATGTCATGAGATGAAGAAACTAGAATTCACTGGGTTTTGAACCCATTATAAGAAAATGTCTTATAATAATATCTTAGCCATGTCTTGTGCTGCACCTATTGCAGAAATAAAACATTAAAGCAGAATGAGGATAGTCATATGCATCACTTGAGATAGCCACACCAGAAGAGAGACGAGGAAATATGGGCAGGAAGATCTCCTGAGATTGTACTATCTAAATTGTAGTATGTCAATAGGTTGACATAATAAAATTAGCTAACATTTACTCAACACTGTGTGTCAGTGACTGTAAAAAGTGAGTTAATACAATTTGCATTTCACCAGATTATTTGAAAATCTCAGGAGGGAAGTGCCATTTTCGCATCAATTTTTATAGACCGGAAAGAAGGTTTTGTTCAAGGTTTTAAAGGATGTAAATGGTAGAGTCAGAATTTGAGTAGATGTACTATGAGTGATGCAATTGAGGCCTTAGAAGATTTGACTAACAGGGGGAATCTGAGCAGCAATATTCAGCAGTGAGTTTCAGCAGAGAGTGAACCAAGATCAATGGACCTTGGATATCTGAAGGAAAGCCTTTGGGTGAGGCAGAAAAATGAAGTCAGAGAGCTAATGCGTTACCAGAAAATAGAGGGCTTTGAATCTCTTACAAAGGTGTTAGCTTTTCCTCAAAATGAAATAAAGCCAGTTATAGTAATTTTTTTTTTTTTGTAACAGATATGTTGAGGAAAAGTTACTGGACCAGGAAGGGAAGATGTCCTTTTGGTGATGGGGCCACACTCAGAGCTGCGGTTGGTGGGTGGAAGGTTGTGGAAGTTCTGTGGTGGTGGTTGTAATCCAGTGTGAACTGAAGCAAGTGAAGTAAAACGGGATGGAACAAAAGGCCAGAAAACTTCAGTTTCGTCATGTTCTATAGAGACAGTGAAACCCAGCCACCCAAGTCCATCATTAGAGGAATTGGTCAGGTTAACTGCTTTCCCCTGAGTACTAGGAAGAATTTCTGCACTTTGCTACACGTTTGGTAGCATGTTGATGCAGTAAGGCAGGGGTGTCTAGGGCACTGACTCATGACGGCAATATGGCTGATTGCTCAGCTTGAAGCAATCCCTGCTTTGAAAAAGTGACCTCAAGGAAGTGAAAGTGTACACGTAAGTAAAGGCTTTGAGGAAAAGCAAAAGACACTAGCATGAGGCTTTCAAATGACCTTGATGTCTTACTACTCAATTTCTGAGTCAAGGCCGGATTTTAAATCTGAATCACCTCCCCAGTGTTTTTTATAAAGGACTTTCATTAAAGCCAAATTAAGTAGATGGAAGTCCGGTTGTTTATTATCTAGCACTAAACTATTCCTACAAAGAGACACCTGTACCAGCCATTTGGCTCTAGTCAACTATAATTTTTACAATTTAATTATGAATATAATTAGGATGAGTTAGGAGACAGGCTAGGCATCAGCCATAAAATTTCCACTGTGCTGATACACAAGCGAGTATGCACGCACACACACACACACACACACACACACACACACACACACACACACATAAAGATAAATAAATAAATAAATCCGTAGCCTGTGAGAATATTTGCTTTCAGTGAAAATTTTTAGAGACATCAGTAAAATTTATTTTTACTTAATTTAAAACTTTCTTGAAAGTCTGTTGATCAAGAATATTTTTATACCATATTATTTTTATGTCTTTGATTTCTTTGCTGTGAATCTTTAGAACATCTTTTTCTTTCTCTGGATTTAAAGCACTATGTTACATCATATATTCATCTCTAGCCAACTGCTCTCCAGGCTCTGCTTCTTCTCTCCCAAGGAATGTAATAACAAAGTTGATGATGCATTAGAAATAGCTTGACCAAAGGGCAAGAGAAAGTCAAGAAAAGAAAATATTTGCAAATATACTTGACTGGTTTTTCTCCCCAATTACCTATTGAAAATACACTTTATCAGCAAAATGGTGTGGTGACCATCCATGGCAAAGCCATGGAAACATGTAATAGGCACTTTTGGCCATAGGGCAATGTCTTAAATCATTTTTATGTAAGGATGGTGGTATTGACATAGACACAGGTGTATGAGTTTTGTTTAAGGAATACACGTGGGAACATTCTACTTTTGGTGTCTGATTCATTGAATTTTAACACTATCCAATCTTATGGGTGCCATTTTGTATCGTCTATTTTAATTGACTGCTGTCATAAACAAATTTATAAAAATTTATATAAATAAAAAAAGAAAAAGAAAACCATTGTCTAACTACAAAGAGAGTAAAATGTGGCCAAGTGCTTAAGCAATTTTTGAAGCATAACAATGTACATCCACTGAAGAATTTCCTTTGAGAAGTCACTGAGCTGTGAGAGAGAATGCCAAAGAAGACACCTTTGCACAGTTAACAATGCTTCTGGCACTTTAGTAGTATAAATGTAAATATTGCTATTATTTTCCTAATGCTTATGACAGCATATGGAACTTAAAGGGGTCAATGCCATTGTTACCATGAAAGATGAGAGATGAAGAAGAATGTCCTTACCTTGTAAAGGGAAGTTATCAGATACTGCTCAATGTTAGTGAAGGAATAAATACATTTTAAATGTTCTATTTAAACTTAAATATAATGAGCATAAGGTGGAATGAGGTAACATTTTATATTACACAGTAAAGGATGTTGTTATCAATGGTTGATATACTAGAAATATCATAAAGAACTAAGAAAATAATCATTAAATGTGATTAAAAATCTACTAACAGGGATAAGGTTTTCCCTCAAAACAAGCTTCCGATATTGTCTAAACATTCTCTCCAGAATAAACTATTCTTTCTGGCTTTTTGATTTATTTTGGGGTGTGTGTGTGTGTGTGTGTATATAAGTGTGTGATTGTATGTCATAAAATGATACAAGCTAAAACTTGGAAAAGTTTTAAAAAATACACCCATAGAATATTAAATATTGATATTTTCACTGCCATGTAACAAATATTGAAACATTGCGTATTCTTGTGGAATTATACTTTTAAAACGAGCTTTAAATTCCAATACTGTACATCCCTAACCTCTCCTTGATTCTGAATTCACCTAATATTTGAGGCAGAGTCTCATTGTGCATCCCTTAGGATCCTGGACCTTACTATGTAGACAAAGCTGGCTTCAAACTCTTAAAACTCTGCCTTACACTGCCTCACTGAGTGCTGGGATTAATGGCATGCATGGTCACATCCAGGTAATTCGAAAACCCCCTTTAAAAAGAAAAGGGAATTAATATTGTAAAGAATGTTTTAGACCATGCCAATTTTACAGAGACTAATGTAATACACATATGTTTGTCAGCAGCTAGTTAGTTATCTTTCAATTACGTGTGAAAAAAGTAGTTAGTACACAGGTTTTGGAGTTTGGAGATGAATGCAAAGTTGAATTTTTTTACTTATGTGAGCTCAGGACTCCCCTAAAAATCAATTTCTTTTAAAATCACATAGAGTACCTCATACCCATATTGTAGGAAAAAGGGTTAATTTATTTAGTTCCCATAGAACCTTTATGACATTGAAATTATTTTCTATATGATCTCTTTACTCCATCACGATCTCCATAGCTATCATGAGGATTAAGCAAGAACACATCAGAAGTGCCTTTGAATTTCTTTCCTCTCATTTACTTTTGCAATATGACTAAGAAAATACAGACACTATTTTCCTTTGGATCTGTATTTATAAGAATTAAAAGAATGGAGTAACCACAGACAGTGTATATAGGTCTACTGGAAAGACCTAGATTGCCCTCTGGTCTAACACATGATTATACCACTCCCCAGAACTGGATAGCACCATTTGCTTAACAAGCTCACATTTACAGGACTAATAACTCCTTCAGCATAAGTTGTCTCTGGGAAATCAAGTCTTTGCTGATAGTGGGTTAAATCCTTGTGGGAAAAAAATGTTCTACTCACTCAATTATACTGATCTCAGGTACAGAATTTTATATCAATAGCTGGGACATTTAGATTTTGAAATATATAACCAAATCCGGGACATTTGTTGCCCCAGTGAATCAGACAAGGATCATCATAGCATTTGCAGATTCTTATAGAAAGAAACTATATTAAATTGGTCCAAATGAAACTCTTTTTTTTAAAAAAAAATCTGTTTACTCTTCTTGGAATACACAATGATGAATTTCAAACTTATAATGAGAAATAAAATAATTCAAATAGTGCAAACAGTCAGGTCAATTGTTTCCACTAGAAATAACATTATTTCTTCCATGCAAAGCATTCCAGTCAGATGTAAAATTCCATTTGGTCTATTCGTTTTGGGACTTTTCCATGAAAACACATCTCTCAGCTAGGGGCCAAATACAAATGTTAAGTCTTCATAAACTGGTTTTCGTAGTGTCAGAAGAGAAAATGGAAATAATGTTATGATAACATGAACTGTAGCAGTGAAGGGAACGGGCCTTTGTCCATGCCTAAGCTAACAGCAGAAACCATTTTCAGCTTCTCTGCTAACACAAAATCAATTTAGTGCGAAGAAATATTTATCCAAAAGATGGACAAGCTAAAGAATGAGTGAGGTAGACCAGAAGTCCCATCAGGAAGCCACTAGCTCCTCCAAAGTGCAAGGGCAAAGACAGGAGGGTCTGAGCCACGAGGTGGGATCTGGGACTAGAGTGGTTCTGTCTACCAAAGCTGCATGTAGAAAAGCCACTGAGGCAGTGATGTTGATCATGTGAGCTGGATTTGGTCTCCCTTCTTGTCATGGTTTAGATGAAAAATGGCCTTCACAAGGTGATGTGCTTGAACACATGGTACCCAACCTCATGGTACCAAAACATGGTACTTAACCTTTGGATAAGCATTTCTTTGCACTCAATTAAATATGCAGGTTATGCACTTTTAGGAAGTAGTGTCTAGCTGGAGGAGGTGGGAAACTGGGAGTGGGCCTGCTTTGATTTCAGCTCAAGGTCTCTCTTTTCAGGTTTGTGTCCAGGAAGCCAGCCTCAACCGTGTACTCTTATCATCGTAAACTCTGTAAAGTCTGCTCCACCATGATGGACTGTGCCTTTTACCCTGCATTCTCTATGGCTTCTGTCAGACATTTGGTTATAAAGTGAGAGTCATAGCTATCACACTCCTCTACTGGTTATCTCCTGCCAGTGGTTGTCCACTCTCTGCCACAGCTGCTGGCTGCCAAGAATACCTGGGAAATAGCTCTGTGTAGGGTGAACCATACGATGGTCCAAAGCACAGAGAATAGCCGGGCAAGGCTCTGTGGACAACAGGGCCCAGACACAGCCAACACACGTAGCATACTCTGTGGGTTTCCTGAAGCACTTACCTCTTTTTGCAAAGAGTTAATTCTGCATGGATTTGGTGAACTTGTAACTATTATAGCTTCACAAGGCATTGCAATGTGAGCTTTGATGAAATCCAAGACTCTTCTATGCCTGCATAATAATGTCCACATCACTCTGAAAGATTTTTTTAAGCTTAATTATGTCAAGTGTAGTAAATGAACCCTCTCTGGTGTTATTTCTCCCAGTACTGAATATCAAAGTGACCACTTCCTCATCCCTGAATGATATTTAAATTAACATTACAATCTAGAGCTCACCCCAAGTTTAGAACACAGGACTGGGGTATTGCTCAACAGCAGAGCAGTTACCTAGTATGCTCGAGGTCCTGTATTCTATACCCAGCACAGGAAAAATAAAAGTTAAGTTTATGCCCAAAATACATTTAGATAATTGGAATCTTAGTTAAGGTTTCTATTGCTGTGAAGAGATACCATGCCCACAGCAACTCTTATAAAGAGAAAACATTTAACTGTGCTGGTGGCTTATTTTTTTTTAGAGGTTTAGTTCATTGTCATCATTGTGTGACATGGTGGTGTGCAGGCAGCAATGGTGTTGGAGCAGGAGAGTCCTTACATCTTGATATACAGGCCACAAGAAGTGGTCTGAGACACCGGGTGGTAATCTTGAACATATGATGAGATCTTGAAACCTGCCTCCACAGGGACACACCTCCTCCAACAAGACCTCACCTACTCCAACAATGCCACACCTCCTAATAGTGACACTCCCTTTGGGAGCCATTTTCTTTCAAGCCACCACAGTTGGAGTATCTTGGTCCATCTGTTGAGTATTGCATTATAGCCTCAACCACTCTATGCAATGGCTTAGTACCCACTTGTTACACATTATGCAGTGACATTCTGACATTCTTGATTAGTTAAAGCAAGATTGAGAGGAATCTTAGTCTAATTATCCTTCTATAAAAGTACCATAAGCTGTACACATAATAAACAATAGAAGTTTATATGACACAATTGTAGTAGCTAAGATATCTAAGACCAAGACAATAGCATTGAGTGCTGAGGGCCCATTTTCTACTTCAGTTGACTGTGATGTTTAGCTGTGTACACACATGACTAGAAGGGCTAAGACATCTCTCTTGGTCTTGCTTTCTTTTGTTGTTGCTGTATTTTTTTACTTCCTTTAGTTTTTATATGTATTTGTTTTGGTGTGTATTGTGTCAGCATGAATGTGTCGTGGTTTATGTGTGAAAGTCAGATGACAAACTGTGGGAGTTAGTTCATTCCTTCCACTGTATGGGATCCAGGGATCAAATGTAGGTCTGTAGGCTTGGTAGCAAGCAACTCTCCCTACAGCGCTACGTCACTATCCCTGGGGCCTCTTTTATAAGGATGTTAACCTTATTAGAAGTGATCTTCTTCATGACTCAATCACTAAAGGCTCCACCCCTCAGTACCATTGCCCTGGCCTTGCAACATATGGCTTTAATGGGACATATTCCATCTCTTGATTTTCAGATTGCCTTCTCAACACAGTTCACTTGGAGAGCTACTGCCAGCATGTGTATAACATCTTGAAGTTTTAAAAGGACTTTATTAAACTTGTTCCTCTTCATTTGGACAAATTACCTATATTATAACTGTCTGCAGAGGCTTTCTCTACAACCACCCCTAAGAGCTTGCTGCCTGCCTTATCTTTGCTGTTCAGTTCTGATCATGCCTGTGTCACTGAAACTACGTCAATTTGGGTTTAAGTCTAAAACATCCCAGAAACCATCATACTTCTCATGGGAATTCAAAAGACACGTACTCATATGAGCTCCAAGGGCCTGGTTTTTATATGCTTAGCCTATGAGAAAAGTTTGCTACTATCTTTGAAATCGTGTGAACTAAAGGAGGTAGGAAGCCTCATTTATAGACTCTTATACGACACTCCCCACCCAGCAGATATGTAAGCATGTTTCCAGATGAGACGATTGCCACCTAGAGTAGAGAGGTCACACTATGATATACATATTTCTAAATATGCACAATTAAAATAGGAATCTGTACAAAAGTCTTTCCAACTTCCTCCCAGAACGCTGCTCTCTCAGTTCACGTAAATGTGCGAGCTAAGACAGAACACCAGACTGCACTGAATGAGATTCATGCTTACTTACTTTTTCTTCATTATTCCTTTTAAGTTGTAGTTTAGAGAACCTGGCAACTATAAATCATTGCTCTCCAGAAAGGATAGCAACTCCAGACTCATACCAAACTTGAAACAAGAACAATCTTCCTGCCCTTAAATAATAGCCAGTCAACAAGACAATTTGAAATTGTGAGCAGGTTAGACCAGAGACCAAGAGAGGAACGCTTATCTTCATCCCACCGATTTCATTTCACAGAGGTTTTAAGAGCATGTGAAGAGGTTTTCACAGTGAAAACAGAATAAAAGTGCCTACTAAAGGGCTGTTTTCCAGCACTGGCCCCCAGCTCCTCATTGCCACTACTGGGAACTCTTTGCACACAGCCTCCAAGACGAGACCTCCTAAGTAGAGCATTTTTTTTTTCCTTGGAGATTTTTCTTGTTGGGACTTTAATTAAGCTCCTGCCAGGCTTGCAAGATTCTTAATTTTACCTTTCTTTCTTCTTTCTTTCTCTTTCATTCTTTTATCAGCCTGCTTGCCAGGAGTCATTTCCCAAGCTGTCACAATTAGAGTAAGTGTACCCTATGATATTACATTTAGTGATATTTTAAGGATTTATTTTTCCAAGCGTCTATAGGAGGAGTTTTCACCCAGGAAAAGATTTTGATCATTCATTCATTCATTCATTCATTTCATTTTACTTTAGATTGTGTATTATAAACAAGAGAGTAACACATCAGAAAAAGAAGCTTTGTGGAGAGATGTAACTCATCATCCTGAATGTCACCCCTTAAAAGAAATTCGCTTTCACTTAACCCTACCCACTGCTCAGAAGCCAACTGTAGACAGTTACTGCTGCTGGTGAGGGAACAAATGAGTGAGCCAAGAGAAGATGGTATTTCAGCTGATGATTTAACACATATTTAATGAAACACAATATTTAATATATTTAGGTTCCCTTGCAAGACCTCTTTGTCTGCAAACAGTGCCGTTCTGAAAATATAAAGGCAAGGACTGGGAGTACAAGCGATGACCCCTTTAGAGCAGATTGCAGAAGAAGCTATTTTCATTTGAGAAAGCTTAAATTTGGTGGCCTTAAATAGATTTCTATCTCTTTTTTTTCTGGTCTGAATATTTTGGTTTTAAAGCTCAGATAATATTGCAGGGTGAGATATAAAACAAGCCACCCAAATGACAAAACCTAAGGCTACAGATATGAGCATGGGGCACATATTCCGTTTTTCTGTTGTCATGATTGGCATCAATCTCATTATTGTTATTAATTCTACCACACCCGGCTCCTTTCTGGGGTATACTTACTGATCGCCTCCACAAACCGCTCAAAGAAGCTGTAAGGGAAGAGTGGTTCAGACAGCTCCCGGAAAAACATCTTCAGTGCTCCGGTGACGACGTGGATGTCCTCCCACTGGCTGTCATCCAAATTCAGCTTCTCTTCTGGGAAAACACGAGGAGAAATGGAACAACTGGTTTTAATGAAACAATTACAAGACACTAATTATTATGTTAATGTTTGCCTACTATCATCAGCAACCGTTAACAGCCTTCTGCACCTAGAGGTTTGGTGCTGTGCATGGGTTTTTTTTTTTTTTTTCTTCTCTCGTTTTCTGTAGGAAGGGAACATTTTCAATGGAATGCCATCTGTAGGAATGCAGCTAACAAAAAACAAGGGACACAAAGAGACAGTATCATTGACACAGTATGTCAGATACAGTTATTCCCATAATGCATCAGTATGAAAATTAGCATCACGGCTCTACATGATTCAAAGCTATTTGGTTTTGAGGCCGAGGGGCTAAGAGTTGCCAGCGATGGCTGGCTCAAGGGACCGGCCTGAAGGCCTTGCTGAGCCAACAGGAGACATATGCTAAACATGGCAATAGAAAACGAGTTATTGCTTTACATGTGTTATCCCTGCTATGTACAAGGGAATAATGGCTAACACTTTTTTCTTTTCTTCTTTCTTTCTTCTTCTGTTTTTTTTTCTTTCCTAAATCTAAAGTCAGCAAGGAATAGAATATGGGGGGAGTGTAGGATATTAATTCCTTCTTACTGCTTCAGAAACATTTTTCTTCCGTTTTCATCTCAGTGAGGGAAATGTACCCAGCAACAATATTAGACAGACCCCTGTTGGCCTATGCAGGCTATGCAAAGCTGCCAAAATGATAACACGCCGAAGACAAACCACAAATGCTAACCAACTCTTTAGAAACAACAAAAATATTTGCTTGGAAAACCTGAGCGAGTTGCTGCCGTGACACACTGAAGAACTTAGGTGCCAAAGCGAATGTTCAGTAGCAAGGGAATGTGATAGGTGATTATCACCCCCTCTTTAATTCTCAGTAGGAAAATCTGGGATCATTCTCATACAAGGAAGGGATGATGGCTGTCTAGAAGTGACATCTTTACGTATAATTAAAAGGAAGCAAGATACGATGACATTTCTGCTAATCTATAGGACAAGCTACAAAGAAACGATTTTTTTTTTCCTGGGCTTAAAGGAACAAAAGCTTATCAGTTACGACATGGAGTTAACTGAAAATCCAAGAATCCTGGTAAAAACTTACAGGTGTTTGGTTAATTGGAATTTTTTCTCGATTTTGATGATGTCTGAGCTCACGGTCACATGCCCCCACAGTGTGAGCTCTATGAATGCCAAGGAGCATTTTGCAACAACAACAACAAAAAGAAAAGGAAAGAAAGAAAAGAAAAGCTGAGAACTGTCACTGTAGGGATTCTCTGCAGGAGCTGTTTTGCTAAGAGTGTTCATATCCTTTTAAAAATATTAGCCCACATCGCTATCACATCTCTTTTTTTTTCTAATAAACTATTATTTTCAGCGCCTGTGAGTGATGTTCCTGCCCCGTAGTATGTTTTCAAAAAGTGGGGATGAGGTTGATCTGTTTCTGCCAGAGGGGCTCTTTGCCTCCTCCTCTCGATCATCCTCCTTGCCGCCATCCTAACACACCAACAGGACCCACAACAAAAATCAGCAGAGGAGACCTTCCCTCTGCCCTGCAATCATTTTGATTGATTGTATTTCAACAATTAGTCTTTTATTTGACTGCACACTATTGAAATAGGCCGACAGCATCTTAGCAGGCCAGCTTTAAACAGTCAACTGTTAACAATAGCATCAAAAAGGGAGACCTGATGGGGTTTACTGTCACTTTAAAGAACGGGGTTTTCACATTGTTGAAATCTGTCAGATATTTTGAAATGTCCCTCTCACTATGGTGCCACACCCCCTGCGTGCCCTTATAATAAAATCGGTTTTACTCCTGATTAAATCATTTTCTCCCTACCCACTACCATACTTCTCATAATGGACCTGTGTGCTCTACAGCTGGTGTTCTTCCCATGGTACCAATTCTTACTTTATCTTTTAAGCACTTTGCTGCTAAGATCTCATGCAGAGTGCTTATGTTTTGTTAAGAGCTTCATTCTTAGAGAAATAGTTTAACACATGTTCTAAAAATGTTGTACAACTTATTGCTTAAAACACATTTAGAAAATGTATCAGTACTGTAGCTTTGGCACTGATCTTGAAGTGGAAAACCTAAACATACACACGCATGCAGGGAAACACACACACTCAACTTCCCAACTTTATTAGGGAAGTAAAGCATTGGGTGGCGTTGTGGTGAGCAGATTAGAGCCTGCTAAGGGGAGACGTTCAGAGAGTCAAAAGGAACATGTTCATATTGGACAGAAAGTTGACAATAATAACAAATAACTACTTAACATGAGGGCAATGCCATTAATGTTAGTCACTTTCATATATACAGCAGCAAATTTTAGTGAAGGTGAGGAAAGAGCATGTCAGTAGGCTGAAAAGGAAGTATGTCAATGGATGAGTGCCACTTCACTGTGTCTGCTTAAAAGTTTTAAGCCGGACTACTGTGAATTTGTGTCATTTACACAAGAATTCTTAATATAGGAATATAAATATAGATATCAGTAGTCATCATTTAAAGAAAAAAATAACTATGATTTGTAAACTTCCACAAGTAGCTCAAGTAAACAATATGGCAAGAGTGGACATTTGTTATTTGAAATATGCTAGCTCATTTTTACATCCAGCATTCCATAACCAACAGATCCCATGTAATCCAGAGGGTCTCGTGGTAGGGCTTTCAAGGCCATGGTGGCTTATTTAAACATATAATTATGCCCAAAGAATCTGCTGTCTCACAAAGTCAGCCCATTCTCAAGAAAAACTGATCGTAACACTTTCCTGGTATTGACAGGCATCATTCAAATACATTTGCGTTATCTGTAGGAATGTTCTAAGGGCTTTTCCCTTTTCAAGAACGTAAGGTATATGAGCAATGGCACAGCATGCCACCTGAGAAAAGATGATCGTTCTTATAGGACTGTCCTTTGTATTCTGGGATGTATAGGTAACATCCCTGGTCTTCATCCACTCGAGGCCAGTTGTGTTTCCCAAGGTTGACTATAGAAAACATTGTCAAACATTCCGATTATCTTCCGGAGGTGCAAACTCTTCTTGATTGACAGGATTATACTGGAGGCTAGAAGCTGCAAAAGTCTATGGACACTCCTCTACAAGCTGAGCTTATGAAATTAACTCATGTGGACACGGATCCATGGACTATATATATGTAGACACCATGATTTCCCAAATATGAACTTCAGAGTTGGTACTTTGTTTTTATTAAAGTTCTTATCACTGCTTGTGCGGACGGGGAGTGGGTGTGTGCGTGAACACAGACTGTGGCATGTATGTCTAGGTCAGAAGACTGCTGCAGGAATCGGTTCTCTGCTTTCTGCTGTAGGTCTGGGCAACCAAACTCTGGTAACAAGGCTTGTGTGGTACCCACTGAACTCTCTTGGGAGCACTGTAATTCTTAATTCCTGACAAAAATCAAAACCTTTTCTATGACAAAATTCATATATTGATATTCAAACTACTTAAAACAGAAATAATAACTGAAAATTATGTATCACTTAACTTATGGAACACGATGCTATGCATTTTGCAATTATATATTATTTAAATGCATGTTAAATTATATATAAGTAGGTAAGACAAAGAAGGAGATGTTGTTGGCATGATATCGGTTTTATAGAGAAGATAAAAGGGGCGGGATTAGCTTAAGGAATTTTCTTATGAGTGACAAGGTAGTGGAACTGAGATAAGGAGCCAATACATTCCCACTATGTTTACAATCGTTTTATGTATATACAATTTAGTCTGGCAGAAGCCAAAAAGCAAATAAGTAGTGTGAAGTGCTCGTAGATGGACCTGACTTCAGAACTGGGGACTTTTACATTTCATCTCTAAGGATCTTATTTGAGACTGTTCTTTCATCTACAAACTAACTCCAATATTTAGTAATTCCCCAATCACTGAGAGCCCGATTCTTATATGAGCAGATATAAAACAAACTGGCCATAAAAAGAAACAGCGGTAGGAAACAGTCGGAGATGAATGGATTATTATGTGAAGGGGTGTTGAAGAAACATGATAGAGTTGAAAAAATTATATGGATATATAAAATATCTTTTTTAGGCCTGGCTCACCACTGATACATTTTATGTCTATTCGTTTATGTTGTGAAGTGAAGATGGTTGGAGAGACAAACGCTGCTTTCAACAGGGGAAACACACACAGCATTTGGAAGTTATAAAGAAACAAACATCCAAGATACAACAGTGATGGGCAAGGCAAACAAGGGCTCGAAGGGGAAAATACATCAAGAGTGGAAGCAATGAAAACACAGACAGAATATTATGAACTGTACAATTGGTTTAGAGAAATCATTTTAGGGTGTTGTGGCTTACCATACAGGGTCAACAACAGCTATACACACTGGGATCTAATGCTCAGGAAAGTCTGGTTGGTTCCAGGTATCTCATGATTGTTACACTAAAAATCTGTCCTGGGTTCTCTTGACCCTCTACTTAGGGTATTTTAAATACACCCTAGTCAATGGTGGCTTTAAAACATATAATGTGATTAAGGTAGGTTAAGATTGAGAATCCAAATGCTATGAGATTTTTTTTTTCGAGACAGAGTTTCTCTGTAGCTTTTGGAGTCTGTCCTGGCACTAGCTCTTGTAGACCAGGCTGGCCTCGAACTCACAGAGATCTGCCTGCCTCTGCCTCCCAAATGCTGGGATTAAAGGCGTGCGCCACCACCGCCCGGCATGCTATGAGATTTTTGTGAAATCATGAATATATAAGATAATGTTTTATCCAAACAAGGCTGTCTTGAAATGTCTCATTTTGAAGGGATCTTAGTGTAATTTAGGGGAAAAAAGTACTTGTGCATGTAAAAGAGTATGTTTGAAAGAGAAAAATCTACTATCATTTCTAAGACAATTCGGGGCCATTTTCCTTACAGTGGAGTCTTGTAAGATGGATCTCTGATGGTATAGATGGGAAATGGTAGCCTTCAAGGAAGCAGGAACACTTAAGTGTTACTGAAGGTTTAATCACCAACTTTCTGGTACACATTCATATGGAATTCTAGAAAGAAATACAGGCAGAAGTTGCTGTATCAGGTCTGAACTTAACTAAATTGTTTTTACCTAATGTTGGTTAAAATGTGGCATGGATAACTAGAATTATCCCGAATAGAATAAATGTAAAGTGTAAAGTGACACCTCTTTACATATTTAAAAATCAAATGTTCCTTTTTTCTCCCACCCTTTACTTTGTAATGTTTTCCATGACATTTCCAAAAGCTCTTTCCAACATTCACTTTCCTATCACAATAGAAAAGGGGAGAAAGACAGCCCAGGTTATGGAAAGAATAGCTCTGATTTCATTAATGCAACGATAAGAACAGATGACACCGTGAACCTGTCATCAAGGAGATGGCATCTGCTCCCAGTGCCAAGAACCACGACACAGCCACATTTTTATTGGGAAAGCCTGCTGGGTTCATGAATGTCACATCGTAGATGCCAGAGATGCCTAAGAGGATGAATCTATATATAATGTTTGGCTATAAAATAAAAGTAAAAGGTTAGAAATCCGAGTGGCTGGAATGGCCCTGTTTGTCTATAAATATACAGCTTCTATCTAGACCACTGTATTTAAAGGACTAGATCAAAAGGAAATCAGTTGGGTCATTGACGTACTGAACCTTTCTTGTTACCTCTTCTGAGTGACAGTTCACTCTGATTTCTGGTGAGTTAGACAGGGTCAAAATTCTCATAGCTGGTGATACAAACGCCATGCCAAGGCAGCGCCTTCCTATGCTGTCCTAATAGAAGTCCCTTTCTACCACCCACACCGGTTTAAAGCAGGAATGCACTGAGGATATTATCTGAGAAACTAGGACAGTTGGCCAGTTAATCTGTTTGTTCACTTAATTTTTATTATGCAAACAGGGACTGAACACAGACTGGATACTAGTCACTAGGCTGTGTGCTTTCGGAAGCTGCAGCTGGCAGACTGCCTTATGTTCCTCAAAGGAGAGGGCTTTACCAGGTGCTCAGAAACATTGCTAAAGTGAACATTGACCAAGTTCTAGCATTTCACATCGTCTGTTTATCCTCCGCAACACACTCTGCTGACCTTGATGAACAGTAGGACAAATTCATCAGCAAATATATCACCACCAAATGTACACAATGCTAGCTAGCTAGCTACAGCCCGAATTCCTAAACTTACACATTTTTGTACTTAGAGCCTCATGTCTGTATTTCAGAATATGACAATTTGGAGATGCCTTTTAAAGAAGTAATTATAAATATAAGGTCACGTGAACTCCAAACACCATGGCAATCCAATATGAATGGTGTCCTTATAGCAAAAGACTGGAACCTACTGAGGGGAAGACCAGGAGACATTGGATTCCAGAGATGCCAAACGGGGATGGATATAGCTATATAATAAACAACAATGATAGATGCTCTGGATGACAATAACCTGGTCCCATTTAGAACTCAGATTTCTAGCACTTTGAAACAAATCACTGTGATTTAATAATCTACCCTGTGGAAGTTTGTAACCCATGCTAACTCATATAATTCCTAAAGGTTTTTCATAGTGCACGACAGTGTTGTATTTCTAGATTAAATCCTCAAACAAGAGGCTGTTACATTTGTGAAATACGAGATAAAACTGCTTAGATTATTCCAAATAACTGATTATTTATGTTTTAAGAAATAATTTGAAGTCATAATTCAAAATTGCTTGCCTATTTGGACTCAACCTTACTGTTAACGTATAGGATACACGTGGTTGCCAAGGAATAAAATACAATCGCCATTTTCTTACTCAGCTCTTTTTTACCCAAATATGTTTACTAGAGAAGAAATACAATTCTGTTCTTAAAGCTGGAGCTAAAGAATATTTAAAATTATGTGAAAAAATACCAAGTCAAGACTATTGAGTCTATGGCCATATCGTCTATAAAAAAAAAAAGGAGGAAGAAATTATTTTGGGATGTGAAATTTTGTACTCTAGCTGCCCCCCCCCCCAAAGACTTTTCATTCCTCATAATTTATACAGAAATCCCCAGGAAACTGCTAAAAGTATTACTTTTGAAACTGGTTCAGCCTATACACAAAATAGGCGCTCCAGTCACCCGGCACACATGGTCAATTTCATTTGGCCTTTTTGAAGTGGGAAAAAAGAAGGAAGCAAGGAGATAATAGGTACTTCCTGAGATGCTAAATTTCAAAAACCAAAAGAGCAAGTCCTTCATTGTCCAGTAGTGCATTCCAACAGCCCTTGTTGACTTGTTTCTCTCTACTTTCTATTTCAGCTATACCTTTGAAAGTCACTTGAGATGCCCAAGCCATGTACAAAATGTCACAGCATCTCTAAGATCATCTCTTTGAAGGAGGCATAGTGATTTTTCTACCACACCAAGTGTTGGAAGTAAGTAGATAATGTGATGCTTATTTTCATGAAAGCATCAGGCTTCATTTGGGTGAAACAGCAACCTAGCAAATAGGTAGGGAGGAAACTTAGGAAGCCAGTGCCACAGATGGAAAGTCTAACAAGTGTGGCACCGTACATTTTTAATTTACAGTGGCATAACATAAAACATCCTCCCATTACCATAACTCCATGCATAATGCCACCTCGTAAAAAGTGGTGGTTGACGTCACCTTTCTCTCTGCCTGTCTAGATACTCTTCTCTTGGCATCTGGAAAAACAGTGCTCTCGCACAGAATATGAAAACAATGCCAAAAATAAACTGAGTTAGATCATAAAAACTGATGTATTTCTTGGTGCCAATATGTATTTCTTTAATGCCCTTCTTGCTTAGAGCTTTCAGCACTGCCCTTATTTACATTAAGTAAAAGGCCTTTTGTATTCTATGGATATTGTACACATTGATTCATTTTATGCAATTGTCTTCTCCAAATAGATTCCAAGTTTGCTAGAATTCCATGGATGATTTCCCATATTATAGCCTCCAAAGGGTAGAGAATCAGTAGGATAAAATTTAACAGTCATTTTTAACAGCTTGCTTCATGTTGTATCTAAATGACACCATTGCTCATTTGTCCCATCCAGTTCATGTTAAGTTATTTAATATCAACCTATGGGTTCAGTTCCTGTAAATAGCTATGCACAGATAATCTTTCTGTTTCATGTACCTACAGGGAAGCTTTTTAACATAGAGGTGTTGTCTCTTGTCAGATGACAATTCCTAAGTTCATATGAGTTAAGGGAGGTTCTACATGTAATGGACCAGTATAGATCTGCCATTCTTTACCAGCAAGTTAGCTTGTATATTAGTCTCTTTGCCAGTGGAAAATATTCCCAGACTCTAATATAAGATTCTGACTTCCTTTATTCTCCTTACAATATTGTTGGGGTTTGTTGGGTGAGAAATGGGTGAGAATAAAGACTCGCTTTAGAAATTAACTTGTTAATTTAGAAGTTACTCTGGAAACAATCATTCAATGAAGTAGAAGTGATAAACGGAATTGGTAGAATTAGATATTGCCACTTTGATTTATTCAAGCCATTGTCTCTAGATAAAATGTACAATACTTACCAAACGAAGAGAAAATAATAATTATTTTGCCTAAATAGTATCGAAGAGTTTATTTCTTGGAGAGTGCATTTTCTACTTCATATCACAAGAACTCATATTTTCGACTTCATATCATAATCAGAACTCTACAGATATAACTATTTGTGAGATTTATGACACTCACAACTGCATGTGTATTAGACACAGCATGGTTACTGCAACAGTTTTTTTGAAGCTACAGAATAAAACTGTCATAATTATGTATTAATATAATTCTTTAAGTCCAGAATAATGAAATATTTAATTAGTTGATAAGTATACTATCAGTAGCTAACTGTTTGGGTTTTCATAGATGAAAGGTTTGAGTGTTTTTCTATCTTCAGTGAGGTTTCATTGATGAAATGAAACAATAGGTTGGTCACCCCGCTTTCATCAATGTGGGACATAAAGTTGCTCTGTTGTTCTTTTCTTTTGAAACTTAAAAAACGATAACTCACGGAAATGATTCCCAAGATCATTTTCAAAAATTTACCATGAATGAAATAAAAATTTATTTAAGATTGTCAAAGCACTTGATAATCTGGTAAAAAACACACAATTTTAAAATAGGAATTACATAAAAGAGTAATTCAAGCACTTTATTATTTTGATTTGATATATGTCATGTATTGAAACAGTGTTGATTGATAGTATATGAAAACGTACACGGCGGGAACTTTGCCTCATCTTCTCTTAGTTATTTAATTTATACACACAGAGAAAACTGAGTTTTAGTTTTCCTTTAGGAATTTCCTAAATTTCTTAGGCTTCCTTTCAAAGACATTTTTTTACACTCAGGCAGTAGTACCTTCTACCACCATTTTAAAAAAACAAAATGTAATTTATATATTCTCCTGATTATTTTTCACTAGATATATCTTGGAAATCACTCAAAACTAACATTATCTTTCTCTCTATTTTATCTGCATATGAAGAAGGATGCTTAAAAGAAATCCCACACTAGTTCAGAACTGAGTATAATAGAGAGTTATTTATTTAGGGGTAGACTCACAGATCACAGTCTTCTACTAGAATGGGGAACAGCAACCGAATCTCAAAAAAGAGGCTGGATGCATGCTTCACATTGGCATAAATAGATATAAAAGAGGCCATGCCCAAGCGGGCAGGTAACTTAAAGGCTACTGCCAATAGGAATTACTACAGCATGAATATTCATCTTTGCGGATGTATAATGACTCACATATCAAGTCATAAATCCCATTATGATTGTGCAAACAGTTTTGTACTAACATAATTTGATATCTATATCAGTAATATTACCCATGTGAGTAGAGAAAATACCTAAATGGTTAATTCCTATGTTAAAGTTTGTATGTATATTTAAATTTAAGTAGGCATTGCCAACTTGTTATTGGAGTTATTGAGCTAATTTCTAATACATCACAATGTTTGAGACCATGTGGACCACTGGGATGCATCTTATCACTGCTGCCTATTACTCCTCTCTGATGTCCATGATGAAGTATACCTAGGAATAGTTGAAAATGTACAATAACAAGTAAATACAGAAAGATCTAAATAAAGATTTTGAGTAATAATACATATAAACTTTGTTAAATACCAGAAGAGATTCCTATAAAAATTTATAAATCTGTGTATAAAGTTTATTATTAAGAAACCTGAAAATCAAAAAAAAAGTAAACAGATCCAAGCTCTTTATATCTCAGTAGATTTCTGTACACTTAAATTAATCATTTGGCACAGAACCTGTGGAGTGTCACATTGAATTTTACATGTTCACTATCAAATATTGTACTTATTGACCACCCAAAACTAAAAATCCATGAGAGCTAGAACCTGAAACACAACTAATTTTATATCGTCTTTTATAATTCATGTCAATTGTCTGTATTCAATGTGTGTGTGTATATATGTGTGTGTTGTATGTGTGTGTGTGTGAAATTTTCATTATTCATTTTTTTGGTCGATAACTATGTTGATTCTAAATTATTTGCTACAGTGAAAAAACATAAATAGAATATGGAACACACATCTCTATGGAGTATGGAGTTCTCTGGGTATGTATCTAGGAATAAAATGCTAAATATTTTGGTCTTTTTAAAATTTGTTTTTGAAAACTCTCCAAACTGATTCCACAACGGCTGTATTAGTTTGTACCTCCACAAACAGTGACTAAAGGCCCCCTTCTAGCCACATCTTCTCAAACATTTCTTGTCAGATTTGGTGATAGGCTTTTTGACTGGGGTGAGGTGGATTCAATATGTATAAATTAAAATGACCCAACAGCGTGCATATAACTAAAGTCCATTTAATATATAACAGCAATATTTATGAATGGTAGAATTCATTTCCTTGGCAGGAATTGTTAATATTTGAGAGATAAGAAACAGAGAAACAAACAAATAAATGAATAGACAAACAAACAAACAAACAAACAAAAGGAAATGGTATATTGGAAATGGAAAAATATCAGCAATATTCTGTCATTGTAAGTCAATATAAGCATTATAGTATAAGATCAAATAAAGTATTCAAATGGACATATTTAATCAGTAAGCAATTTCTGAACACCTAGTAAGTGTCAGATGTCCTACTAAGTGCAAGAAGTATGTATAGGAGAAAGCAGAGGCTGAAAGACATACAAAAAGATCTATAATCTCAGGAAGTCACTAGAATTGTCTGATCCTTGTTAGTGTTTCTATTAAAATTGTACTGTTTTTCTGGAAAGAGTTAGTCCTTTTAGTTTTATATCTGCTTCGTTAATGTAAATCTATGCTCAGCTCCTTTTAAATAAACATCATGATGATGGTGATAATGACTGGGTAAACTCTCAAGAAAAGGGGGTCATCCCTGAATATTAACCTTCATCCGGCGATGAAAGGAGACAGAGACCCA
>NC_022011.1:58327040-58369048 GCF_000317375.1 Microtus ochrogaster | reverse complement strand
AACCTGGATGGAGGTGGGCGGTCCTTGGACTTCCCACAGGTCAGGGAGCCCTGATGGCTCTTCGGGCTGATGGGGGAGAGGGACTTGATCGGGGGCCGGGGGGGGGGAAGGTGGGGGGCTGTGGCGAGGAGGAGGCGGAAATCCTCAATAAATAAATAAATTAAAAAAAATTTTAGAAAAATATCTGCAACTGTCTCGGTACCTTTTGGCACTAAGATTTCCCTGCAAGCAGTGCAGACAGGTTTGACACATATAAAAATGTCTTGTTCTGATGGAAGAAGAAACATACTTAACCTAGCTTGACCACACACTCTGATGTTGGAGAGCTGAGGAAGTCAGGGGAGAAAGTAAGTTTTAACAGGCACACTGACGTTACAGACCACCTAAAGTCAGTGAGGAAGCTAAGGTTGCAATGCCCTTTGAAGTGTTGGAGAGCACAGGAGGTCCGTGCAGTAAGCTTTGGATCAAATGTCAGACAGCACAAGCTTTTGTAACCATGAGAGATTTTAGGCTTTCTTCTCTTCCAACCTAAACAAATCTGTGACCGATGGTCTGAGTGTTTTGGCCTGTAGCTGTGAAGCCAACTATAGTATACACTGATAAAACAGACTCTTCCCTGGCTTAGATTTATTTCAGTTTTTATTAAGATATTTCTAATCCTAGCATGATAATTCTACCATTCTCTATAAGTGTTACTACTCATTGGAACCAAATTGTCTATATCTATGTCTGTCCTTCAGAAACTTTCTTTTCCCTGAAAGACATTTGTTCTGATTAATTTTCCTATCCCCAGAGTCTAGTACCTGCTGCATTCCTTTTATTAGTTCCTAAAATATCTTTTTGCAATCCTTCATCAATCTTAATTTAAGCACTTTTAGTAGTGATACTATAAAAATATGTCAATGAAAACAGACGTGTGGATATGGACAGAGCATGATGAACTGTTCTTTTCATCAGGTTAACTTTTCATAGAGTATAACCAGTGCTGAAGACATGTAGGCCATTAAGTCACATATTCACTCCTCTATCAAATACTTGAAATCAAATTCCATGCTAGTCTTGTTACTAGTGGTGGAGCTTAAAAATGAGAAAGAAAGTAGAGTATTTGCTCTTACATATATTACAATATACAAGAAATTTAGGCAAAGTGATAAAATAATAGCACATGGAAAGTTTATATTTTGTGTAGACTGTTAAGGGAACGTAGAAGGTGGCTAGCCAGCTTCATCTGGGTGGTGGCCAGAGGAGATTTTGTGCATGAAGTCTCACATTGTAACTGTTTCCAAGAAGATAATATTTGGATGGAGGGATATGGGCTGGGAGAGCAGACAAGAGGTAAATGAGGATGGATCCAACCAAGTTGAAGTAGTAGTATGTCAAAGACAGAGCACAACACATTGGTAAGTCATGGGTGGCTAGAGAACACGAAAAGATAGGTTCCATATCTCAAGGTATTGAGGATTAAGAGGGAGGGATGGGATGCGGTAGAGTAAGAAAACCCTGAAAATGGAAAACATGCACATGAGTAACATTGTACAGACCGAGCAGGTTATATACATACATGCGTATAATAACAATCAATTAATAAAAGAGGTCATCAATTGAAATAAAGAAAGAAGAGGTGTATGGGATGGTTTGGAATGAGGAATGGGCAGAGAGAAATGGTGTAACTGTATTAATATCTCAAAAATAAAAGAGATTTTTAAAAGACCTAAAAGAGTCTTCATGATCACTGGGACAGAGTCATGTCCTAAACAGGAACTGGAGCCACAGGATGTGGCGTGGGACAGAGTGAGTGTGTGTCTGGAAGGTGAATGGTGAGACTGCTGGGCATAGCAAGGTCATAGCTTAGGCAAGACAGTGCTGGGCATAGCAAGGACATCATAGCTTAGGCGAGAGACTGCTGGTCATAGCAAGAGTAGAGCTTAGGCAAGAGAGTGCTGGGCATAGCTACCTTGGAAAATAATTTTGAAGTCATAAGGGAGGAACACAAGGTGTTTTTCTGAAACTATAAACTACAAGACGTCCAGGAAACTACAAGACATCCAGGAAACTGGTGGCTAGCGAGGACAAAAGACTAAAGTTCAGAGACCATTACTGAATTTAATGCAAGTTCAGGGAAGTCAAAGTATTTCATTTTGCAGGCATCTGTAAAGACCTGCTGGTAGTTTGAAAATGAGAACCCGTTTGGATTATCGGACCAATGATAAGACTTCAATGGTGCTTTCGTGTCGTGAGCCCGTTTACTGATTCTACAAAGGGGACTTACAATTAATTGGATTATGCTGGTCTCCACATGCTGTTTGTACAAAAGAAAGTATGAAAGTGTAACTGTTGCTAACAGGTCATATCTATCATCAACCATGGGATTTGCTCTTTTACTTACCAATAAGATTAATTTCTTCCTTGCAATCTTCCATTTTGAAGTCATTTTAATTATAGAGTTTAGAAAATTCAAAGGGAAAGACAAACCTACTTTCCATGTATTATTAATGATTGACCTCATTTTTATTCATTTTTATGATGAAGGAGATATAAATTGATGGTTTGTTTATTGTTTAGAAAATTTTTTACTTTCTTAAGATCCTTTTGCAATCTTTCCTCAATCTCAATTTAATTAAAAACATTTTTTTTTACTGGATTTCTGTAAAGAGCTGAACTCAGAGTTACTTCTGATCAGTCACAAAGATGGTATTTCTCCTTCCAAGGAACTTAATATCTAGAGAAGGAGTTAGACCCACACCTCTAAACATCACTATATCTGAGCAGAGTGTTCCATTAAAGATATGAACTGTTCTTCTTCAAGGGCTGAGGTCCGTGGTAAGTCGACGATGCTCTGTGTATATGAGCTTACAGGCAGCACAAGTTTGACTCTGAATTATTAAAATAAATAATAATAAAAGGAAGACACAAAGCTGAGAGGGGTGTCAGAAGGATCTGGGAAGAGTTAGGGAAGAATGGGATCACAATGAATTTTATGCATGTGTGAAATCATCAAAGAATTAATAAATCCATTACATTTAAAAAACAGAGGCAATGGATTAAGTTGTCATAATCCATTAGGCTGATTTTAAGGAGTTATATACAGCCTTTAAAGTATCAATAATTTAATAAATCAAAACTTTATATGCTTTATCTATTAACAAGAAAGATGTGACTGTCTCAAAAACAGTAATAATTGTGCACACCTCTCAGGCATTATTCCAAGTGTTTCTTTTTGTTATTTATTTAATACTTATGTTCATATATGTTTTATGTATTTTTGTGACAGGGAAACACAGGTCCAATGATTAAACAATTTGTCCTAATTCATTCAGGTAGTTAGTGACTAAGTCTGGGCAGCCTCACTCCTTTTGTGTTATTGCCTTAATGTGTTTTTCAAAAGTCATCTTTGAATTGTGATTCTAACCTACTCTTAAAAAGATGAATTCTTTAAGACACCATTAAGCCATGAGGACTCCACACTTTTGGGTTGGAATACTGCCTGTCTTAGCTAGTGTTACTATTGCTGTGATGAAACATCATGGCCAAAAACAAGTTGGGGAGGAAAGGGGTTATTTATTTATTTGCTTACATTTCTACATCACTGTTCAGGACAGGGACGCAAACAGAGCAGGAATCTGGAGTCAGGAGCTGATGCAGAGAGCTTGGGTGGGTGCTGTTTACTGGCTTAGTCCTCATGAGTTACTCAACCTGATTTCTTATACATATGCAACCAGCTGCACGGAATGGCACCACCCACAGCGGGCTGTGTCCTACCCCATCAACCGTTGATTTAAAAAGTGCTTTATAGGCTTACCTACAGCTGGATCTTTTGGACGCATCTTCTCAGGTGAGTTTTCCTCCTCTCAGATGACTCTAGGGGTGTCAAGTTGACATGAAACTAGCCAGCACACTGCTATTATAAAGGCCCCTTTTCCCATCTTGCTTTTTACCTGCCTTTCTGGATTCCATGTGATCACATGGAATCACAAAAAAGAACCAGCCAAGTGTTGGTGCCTTGGTATTGGACTTTCCAGCCTTCAGAATCCCGAGCCTGCTCATTTAAAAATTTCCCAGTCTATGATAGTCTGTTACAGGTATACAACATGAACTAAGTAATTTTGACCCTTAATACATTGTAACCCCAAGAAGTATATTCTTCCCAGATGTGGCAGATGAAATCATATGTAGGAAATCAAACAGCCAATAGCCTTCAAGTTACCCGCACACTGGGGCGCGGCCTCTTATTCTATTTATGTAAAGTATGCATCCACTCTCTATTCTGGTTGCAGGATTCAGATTCTGTTCTCTGTTCCAGCAGAGGGTTCTGATTTGTGAGTCTACCCCTAAATAACTGTCTATTATTCTCAATTCTAGGCTAGTGTGGGATTTCTTTTAAGCATCCTTCTTTAGAAATGACTCCTGGTCAAAGACTGTCTTGATGTAATATGCCTTTGATGGACTGATATGAGTTATGAAGAATATGCTAAGCCCAAGTTATTAAGATGTAGTCTGGAATCTGGGCAGTGGTAGTGCACATCTTTAATCCATCACTCCCAAGGGCAGAGGCAGGTGGATTTCTGTGAGTTTTAGTCTATAAAATTTAGTTCCGGGACAGACATCAAAGCTACACAGAGAAACCCTGTCTTGAAGAAAAAATTAAAAAAAAAATTATAGCCTGTGATCACTTTAATGCACCACATAGGGTGTTATTGAAAGTGGAAATTATAAAGTTGTTCATCACTCTTTCTGGGTCTGGTATCTCTGTGGTGTAATGGTAGACTCTGATGTAACAGGCCTCTGGACAATCTGGATGCCTGCCATAGTCAGAGAAGCAATGATGTACAGAAGGATGGAAGATGGATTAAAACTTGATTATTGGCAAGAAGGCTCTCTAAGGTTAGCATGAAGGCAGGTCGTGAAAAATGATAAGGAAATATCCTGTTAGGGGCCAGTGAAAGCCTCAGGTATAACCAGAGGTTATATATTCCCTTCAGAAATAAGGGAGCCCTCAATGTTCTGGAGAAAATGGCACTAATCAGGTTATATATTATGGAGATAAATCTATTTGAAATGTAAGAACTCAGTTGGAGGTAAGAAGTAGAATTCAAAATGGCCTAGTGAAGGAGACATCATAGGATTGCTGGGCGGTGGTGGCGCATGCCTTTAATCCCAGCACTTGGGAGGCAGAGGCAGGCGGATCTCTGTGAGTTCAAGGCCAGGCTGGACTACAAGAGCTAGTTCCGACACAGCCTCCAAAGCTACAGAGAAACCCTGTCTCAAAAAAACCAAGAAAAAGAAGACATCATAGGAACATAGGTGTGAGGCCTTCCAATTTCAAGCTGGTCAAGGGAAGAGGACATCAAGCTAAACTCTGCTGTGTGTAGCCACGAGTGCCCCTGTGCTGGCACAGTCATCCCCGATACTCGGAAAGGTTTCGTTTGTGTTGGGTCTTTTGATGGATAATGAGTTTGGATTAGAGATACTGGTAAATGTCTATGTCATGATGGCAACTAGACACAAGGAAATTTGGGCAAAAAGCTCAAGGAATGCAACTCAGACAGATGAATTTGAGAATTATCAGGGACGCTAAATCTAAATTATAACAGCAGAGTTGCAATGATGTCAGCCACAATGGTAGCCAGAAATCTTTAACGTTTATAGTGTACCTGCCATGGTGCTAGGCATTGTACACACACAAATATATTGAGAGCATGTATAAACCAAGCTAATTTTTGTTATTTGAAGAATTTAAAGGTACAGAGACATTATCTTCTCCATGTTCCCAAAAGAAGCATTACAGCTACTATTTTTTTAAACCCTGATCTGTCTCATTTCCAAACTAGATTGTAAAGCTACCTGAGCCACATTGTGAGAAAAAGTTACTTAATATAGAAAACAAGAAAGAGAAGACATCACTCACATTTAAGTCTTGGCAAGGAGAACATAATTATTCTACTTAAGTTTATTTTCAAACTTAACTTACAACATGACTACTCAAACATGGACAGAAGAAGAACTTCATCAATGGACATGCCAAAATGGATGGGGGAAGTCCATGAGGCGTCTGCATTATAAAGAGCTATAGGCAATCAAGGAAAACTGGAGCAGGAGTGTCTGTCTTCCCTGCAGAAAAGCACGCTAATTGGTTGTATGGTGCTAAACAATCAGCCCTGAAAACATACATACATACAAGTAACATTATTGGAACTGAACTGGGGATATTTAGGAATATATGTGTATATACAAATATGCATGCAATAATATTTAATGAAAGAAGAGGCCATGAATTTGAAGGAAAGAGAGGAGTATATGAGAAGTTGTGAAGGGTGGAAAGGCAAGAAAGAAATAAATACTATGAATTTAAAAATAAAATAAAAATTAGCTTACAAAGTAACTAAGGAATACATTTTCAAATGGGATTTCCATTACATATTTCACTTTTGGTTGAGTCCTTCCTTTCTTCCTTTTTAGTTTTTTTTGAGACAGGGTATCTCTTTGTAACACTACTGGCTGTTAACTTGCTCTGTAGACCAGGCTGGCCTCAAACTCATGGAGATTCACTTGCTCCTGAGTGCTGGGATTAAAGGCATGCGCAAGCACTACTCAGCCCCAAACTATTTATTAACTAAGACTTATAAACAAACTTCTCTAAAGTATGCTATTAAAAAAAAATAACAAGCCATAGGGATTCCTGTATTAACAATGTGTCTACAAAGCTCAAAGTAAGGACAAGCCAGGCTGGTTGAGCAGGTAAATTCTGCCCACCTGCCACAGACTTTGTCTCCAACACAGTGATGTTTATCTTTACGACAATGGGCATTGTGCCTGAGAACTGCTAACCCAAGCTCTTGGATGTGTGGAAATGACACACTGACTGTGTGCTTAGAAAAACCCATCTGAAGTTCAGAGCAGTGAAACACATCAGTTGGTGTTTCCTAGTCTCAATAGTGAGTCTGAGAATCCAGCTCAATAGTAGTTTGCTTACAGACTGCAAACCAGTTGGTCAAGTAGAGATAAACCTATCACATTTTTAAGCCTCTAATTTAGTTCAGGAAGTGTAAGAAGGCAGCATTAAACTATGAATCTTGGTTAATGGCAGAATATGATTTTAGGAATAAAATTTTTTAATTTTCTGAAAATGTAGGTTACAGATCTTTTAATGAACAGAGCTATTTTTAAGAGACAGAACAGCCGTACATTAATTTGAATGCGTGATAAGGCACAGTACGCATCATTTATAGATTGCATTTACATACCAAACACACCTTTGTCACACATTTTAAAGAATAAGCCCTCCATTCAGCCATCCTGGGGCTTAACTTTATGGCCACAGCCTGGGCACAAAGCCTGAGCAATGTTACCTTTCAACTCAACTATAAAGAGCCATGACATTCAGTCACTCTTGGCCTCCATTGCCCTATCCTGCCCTACCAGATCCTTTTCCTCTTGTTTCACTTTTTAGTTTTACTTGATGCATAATAATAATTACACCTGAACGTATGCATATATACATAATATATGCATAATACCTGAATGGGAGACCATTAACCCCTCAAGGACCAAAACAAAATTTTACATTTCCCAAATCTTGCCTAGAGTAACCTATGACACCTCAGGTTGCTCTCTATAATCCCTCAGATGGCTTTTCAGTGAATGGATGTGTTTATTACTTATGGGATCAACTTAAAAGCAGAGCTCCAACAGTCATGATCGTCTTACACTGGCCTCTGTTCTTCGCTGTCTTGCAGACACTTCTCACTGACCTAATGTGGAGATTGTCTACCATGAAATTCATGCTGTTCAGTGTCTGGGTACTGAGAAGGGCAGAGATAGCAGAGAATGGATGTTGGATAGGAAGAAGACAGGACATGATAAGCAACCCCAAATCATGTCGGTTTAAATCTGAAGTTCAGTAGTCTAAAGAGACATTGTATAATCTCAAAACAGCATACCTCAGTTTGGAATCTTAAAGAACAATTTGGAGTAGGTGGGATGCGGTGGGGAAAAAATCATTTGTTTGTGTCCATCTTTAACATCTTTAACCTGATAAAGAAACACATGTGTGTACACTTATTCTATGCATAATTATTGGTCTAAATACAGCTGCCCTCTCTGTTAAGGGGATATGAAACTCACAAAAGCATGGAGATGCCTACTTCGAAGGCTTACTCCATTCTTAATGTGCCTTGTTGTGCCCCGATGCTGTTGAACCATTAAAAGGTTGATGTGCGAACACACAAAGGAAACTTAGAGTGAGAATGGGGCTAGGAGAACTGTCTACTTCTTAGATTTCATTATGCATCAGTCCCCAGGCTGTCCAGGCATAACAAAACAAACTACAAATTAAAGGGAAGGTAAGTTGACTGTGCTTTGCTAAATTTGGGAGGCAGGAAAGCTACACATGTAAAGAGACACTAGACACATACAGACCAAACAGAATATTGAAACTGTGTAGTTTACGGAAAACTTAAAATAAATAGATTTACACTTCCCTTTAGATCCAGAAATACATGAAAAGTTGCAAGGCAGCCCACAACAAAGCAATTGACAAGAAAGATAGCATCTGTTTTGCTGTCTATTCAAGCTGAAGGTTTTCATTTGGAATGCAAGCAGTGCTTCCCAAGTTAACATAATTAACTCATGACGCTCCTGAAACATCATAATATAAGATGCAGATGGAAACGCAAAGCTGAAGAAATGTCAGCTCAGTGCGTCAGGATGATCGGATGATCACTTCTTTTTTTTTTTTTTTAAATGAACAAAGCATCATGCTAATTAAAACAGGTGTTTTTATTTCAAACCCCTTTGCATGTTATGAAATTGCAACCAGGGTTATTTATTTATTAGTCTGCTGTGAAACATATATCTGAGAAGAAAGGGGATCTGCGAAAACAACAAAGTCAAAAGATGAAAAGAATGGCACTCAGCATCGCGTTCTGACACAATAGAGGACCAGTCGCTCAATTAGTTAGTAATTTCCGTGCGACCACTTGACAGAACCTACTAATTGTTAATCTTCCACTAACTATTGCTTTACATAATTAATTATATTCAAATCAAAACAACAAAGACATGTGGGCCAGTTGCCCTTTTGCGATTTTTTTTTTTGTAAACTGCCTCTGCTTACTGCGTCCTGACAATATTTCTAGGAAGCAAAGATATTAATCTCACAGGAGAGCATGCATAAAAAAAAATATATATGAGCAGAGTCTAGTCTTTTACCTTTCTTAGAGAGTGAGCCCTGCAACTGTTCTACTCCACAAAAGACAGATTGACAGCCACAACAGAAAACCCCCAAGCTACTAACTCATCACACAAATCCATCCTTGAAACAACCACGAACAGCCCAAGTCCTTTGAGTTGGGATCTTTCATATTAATTGAGAACTGCATAAAATCCAGAGCAACCCATCCAGGGGTCAAGCATCATTCATCATGAGTTGAAGTGACATTTTCAACCCTTCATTTTGCAGCTGCTGGGAGAGGAGGGGGAAAGGTATTCTTTAGAAGGAAAAAAACAAGGCAGAGAGCACAATCCTTGCTCTATCTGCGGGAGAGAATACAAGGTTCCTTTCTGTCAGAGTGATAACACGTTTAAAGATGGTGATGTCATTCTTCCCTAACCTTGGAGTCACTAAGCACATGGCAGCTGCATTCCTCCACTTAGGAGTTCTGCTGGAGCTCAGTATTAACTATTTTAGATGTAAATGAAGCCCTTCAGCGGGGTTGGAGAACACAGTTCTGTGAGCTGAAACGATGACTTATATCCAAATCCCGTTTTGTTTTTGAGAGATTGCAACTTGTTAACAAGGCTGTCCTTGTTCTGGTCGCATCCCTCAGGGCAGAAGAGAAATTCTGGGAAACTGAGGGTGATCACTTTTTTTTTTTTTTTTTTTTTTTTTTTAGTTTTTTTTTTTTCGAGACAGGGTGATCACTTTTGAAACTACAAAACAGCATTCCAAGACCGCGTAGCAAATGTACTGGCCAAACTGGGACCTCTGCTGTTCACAATAAAAGATCTCTCCCTTTTTCTCCTCTGTGGGATGCTTGCTTTTCTCTGAAACAGAAAGGTCATGACAGGAAATGGGAGCAATTAAAATGAAAAAGCAATCTGAAACAAAATCCAGAGAGCTGGTATTTAAATGACCAATAATTCACAGAGCTTTTGATAATGCAGAGATGTTTGCGAGCCCCTTAGACATGTCTGGATCCTAACTTATCAGGGGTATTTGCTCTAGGAAGGAAAGTTTCTTTGGCAAGGGTTCTGAGTACAAAGATAAGTGTTACGAAATCCCACCAGGGACAGAGCAGGATCTGGCCGTTTCTGCCAAGGAAGCCTCTCCAGCGAGCCTGTCTTTGAAGTGTCCTCTCAGATCCTGTGCTACCTGAGACAGCAGAATTTTGGCACACACACTGATGCCAAATTAGAATACTCAGCGAAAGCGTATGCGCGCTAATTGTTTCCGATGTCTAGGAAAATGATTTGGCAAATTTGGCCAACATTTCAGAAGAATTCAAAATCACCTTATGGAATCCTTCAGAGGTCGTTATATACACATAAATCATGTATATAGTTATAATGTTATGTAGTTATTTCAAAAGTGAAAGCCTCTAGTATTTTCATGGGTAGTAATCTTCTAGATGCCATTTAGTTACCACATTTGGGGAGGATTCTGTCTGCACAGAGGTGAGACACAGGCTGAGGGAAGGCGCATGGCCCCGTCAGGTAAGGGCAGGGTCCTTTAGCTTTTCACGTGTGGGGAGTGGTCCAAACTTCACCTTTGACCTGAGAAATGTGCACAGTTTTAACTTCCCTTTCTGGTACTGAAAATTTCTTTACAAAGTAGTAAGTTTGGGTGTCGATGTCTAACAAATAAACTGACAAAAAAACAAACAAACAACCAAAAAAAAAAAAAAAAACAGAGGGAGTTCCCACGCAGTGGTTCAAAACAAGATTGTCATAAACTGCTGATGTCTTTCCCATTTCGTTTTTAATTACTTCGATATGGGCTGGGTGCACACAGAGATCAAGTTGGAGTGTTAAAGAGATAATTAGCTCGATGTTTTAAGAAATAATTTTCGCTGAGCTACCAAACAAATGGGAACAAATACAGTCATAGACTATCCTGAGGTAGAGGATCACAGAAAATAGAATCACAGAATATACTGAGGTAGAGAGTCCGAGAAAAGAGAATCATAGAACATGCTGACTGAGGTAGTGGGTCACAGATAAATAAACAGCCTGCTATTCAGCATCTTCCTAAATAATCATGACAAACTGGAAACGCCTGTCTTCGTTTATTCCTTATTTTATAGAACAAGAAACAAAGGGTCTGTAAAATAGATACACAGTGCTATGATTAGGGCAAACAATAGGTAAACCAAAGTTTTCAATAAAACACTCTTTGTTTTGTGTCGCTGGTGGCAGCCTTGTTGCCGTTTAAGTCAGCTTTTCATTATCATGTATAAACTTATTAATGTCAAACTATGATCTGCATTGAATAACAAAAATAGAATAAAGGCACTTCAAAACCAAAGCGCAGTCACTTGTAGGATGCAGAAAGGGTAATCTTAAGGAAGCTCTTAAAATGTACTCCCAATGGCTGAACAGCCCTGTCCTCTTACCTTGCAAGTCAAATGCTGTTTACTAAAACACTCTGAAATTGCTTCCACGAGGGACCTTTGCATAACCATTGTCCGAGGAACTATGAGCTAGGGATTTTCAGTCATGACATGTCTCCTGCTTGCAGGAATTCCTGCTAGTCTTTACTTGGGTATATGCTTTAAAGTGCTAATTATGCATCCGTCTCAGATTAAAAAAAATAGCCATCTGAAACATGTTTCTCCTGGGTGAGTTCAGCCATGGAGCCACAGCGGACAGCACAAGAGGAGCAGGAAAGCAGAATTTCGGCCTTCGTATGTTAGCCCGACTTGCCAGCGGTTGTGAGCATGAGTTAAATAAAATGTTAGAGGAATCAACCTAAGAAAAATTTGAAATATATTGTTATGAAAGAAGTATGTTGCTCTAGGGCTTTCCTCAACTGAGAAGAGCTGCAAAGTATAGGCCTTGTAGAAAAGAGCCCTATCAGCTCCCAGAGCATGCTCCACATTCCAGGGAAGTAAAGCTGTCTAAATATCACCAAATAATGGTGACAAATTCTGCTCAAACTGTATTGAGTTTGGTAGGGCGTACAACAAATACATCCAAGAGTTTAGTCATTGGAAGTGAGCCTGGGAGCTTCACCTGCGAGATTTTATTAGGGAATTCTCAGTCACTAGCTAGATATAATACGTTTCTTTGACAAGGCATTCTATATGTATTAAAATGAAGGTGATCAAAGCTCAAATTTTGTAACAGCTGGGGGGTCTTACGGGAGATAATACAGGTGCTTAGTAAATGCCAGAAACCCAAGGCAAACGAAATCCTCTGAAGGGATTTACAGTAAATGGTGGCTTCTCTGTTTGAAGCTGATACTGAACATTGGTCTCCAGGTTGCTGTGTACAGCAATTTGATTCTAGCTACTACCAGCAGCTTGCCAGAAGCTATGATGGAGGTTACAGAAATTTCCAATTCTACATTCTAAATTAAAATTTCCAATGAAAGGCACCGAACAAGAGAAACCATCAGGCTTAAGAGAGTCACAGTCCCCCACCAATGAAACAACGTCGTGCAGCCAAGGCTGATGGCTGAGGTTGTCCTCGGTATACCCTCAAATGCTGTCCTGTAAGCCACACAGCCACTCCTGGGGAGATTATGTTGTAGTCTAATGGATCTCATTGTCAGGAAATGGTTTTTGATGTTCGGCCAAATTCGAGATTTCCAGAAACAAGTTTTATTTGCGCATTTCTCTCCTTTAATATTTATGGCTAATGCTGATATTTCATTTATGGGCTTCTTTTTTAAAGCTTCAAGTAGGCTGATGATAAAAAAATAAGTCTTCTCTCATTTGTTTGTTTGTTTGTTTCTTTTAAACTCAGAATTTCTTTTCTTTTTGCCTCCTCAAGTGTGGTAAAGTTAACTGTGACTATGGATGGCTGCTTTCCAGGGAGACTATGACACGTCTTCACAAGGAGAAGCCGTGCAGATAGGTGGGAATATTTGAAGAGTGGAAGGTCACCAAATAACCCAAATCTGTAGGAAGACTACTTCAGCAGCTTTTAGACTCTTTGTATGGCTATCAGTCATTGGTAACTGGGGAGTTTTTACAGCCTTTCAAACCTTGGAGTCCTTTCAATCATCAGAAGCCTTAAAGGGACAGAAGGCCTCAAAATGTGCTCCCGATCTCCCTAGTTGAAAAAGATACATGGACAGAGGGGGAAAAGTCAAACAACAATACAAAAAGCATTAATGCAAAAGAACAGTGGGGTCTCTCCCTAATTTGACTTTCTCTACAGGTGGCCTGCAGCTGCATCCAAACAGGTTGCTGCCTCTGCCTTCCCATGAGCACAACAACAAAGTGCTGTCTGTATTCACAAGAATACATTTAGTGGCATAGACCGATTCAGGTTTAAAAATAAGAAAAAAGCATTTTTCCAGCATAGCCCGAGGTGACTCTGTGCAACAGCAGAAGACAGTAACACTCTTGTCTCCCTGGCTGTGCCCGAACATAAAGGAATCAGAAGTTCACTTCACATGACTCGAGGAGGCCCAGGGCCAGCAAGAGTTGATTCATTCTGTTTACATCCGTGTGGGCGAACTGACAGCAAACAGCAGCCAAGCAGGCAAAATCAATGAGAAATATTCTGTTTTCAATTGACTTCAAGGTGAACCGTACAGCTATGTCTCTGAGACCAAGGTGCCGGTTTGAACAAGTCCTCTACCATGCTGGGCAACATGAGGCAGAAACAGGCAAAATTAGAGCATACCTATTTAGTTACCATTAGCAACTGGGCCACCTTCACCAAACTAAACTATGCGTTCTGAATAGATTTTTGCTGGTAAAACGACAAAGAGAAGAACAACTTAGGGGGAGGGGAGTGCTTGTATTGTTTGCGCAGCCCTTCCAAACTTGATTTCTAGTTCTTTTCTAACTTAGATATTTGTACTTCGATCTCTACTGCAGTAAGTCCTGACATGACTTCTTCCTTCCTTCACAGTCATGGCGGAAAGAGTTTGACATCTCTCCTAGAGCTCACTTCTTCCTTCATGCCTTCCTTCCTTCTCGCATTCCCCTCGAATCACTGTTTACACTGGCTCTTCCCATTCTTTATGCTGATTTGGATGCAAGGGGGCCTTCCTCCTTTCTCTTCCATCCTTGGGCATCTCCTCCTCTCCCCACTAAAGTCAGTTCTATTGCCATTGCCCATGTCCAGCAGGTCATCTGGGAGCTAGCTTATCTCCACTGACCAATAAGTGGGACTCTGTACTTCCAGGTCCAGGTCTGATAAACAATATTTTATTTGCTCAATTGTTGCATTCCAAAACTAGCTTCTTTTAAAACCTATTTTGATAGCTCTGACTTTGTCCAGCTAGAAATCTATACAGGACTATTTTTGTAACGTGGACATGACAACCATTAGCAAAACGTTTCTCCGCTTTCGATATCCAGATGGTTCCAATTTATTTCCTTGTTTCTCTTTAAACCCACACCTATATTGTTTTATGAAGATATATGATTTAAGAACACATCATAATAACGTACTTTTGCTGATGCATGCCAAAAAACGAAAGACCAGCTGATTTCCCTTTTGAATTCAATAAAGAGGAAAAGAAGAATGGATTTAATAATGACTAATGAATGGCTTTCTGTTTTACGTTACACGAGAAAACAGTCCCTTGAAACAGATCTCTTACACAAGCGTAAGGTAAGTGTCAGTCGTTAGCGTTCACTGATAAGAAGGTACAGAACTGGGACCGGGGTGAAGTTAGCAATTCCCTCTCAGGGAAAGGTGTGCAAAACGGACCAGCTGTGGCATTGAAACAAATCCAAGTGAAGGTACATAACAGTTTTCCTCTTTTAGGTGAGACACGCAAAAGACTGCAGTTCATAGGTCAGTTTTTGAGAAACAGAAAGAAATTAAATCCATACAAAATTTAAGCATTGAGATAAAAGGTATATTTTTTTGGAGTTTTCTTTTTTTTTTTTTTTGTTAGTTATATTCTTATGAGTGTGGATGCTTGCTTTTAATCATGGTCTTTTGGTCTCACCCATGGCAGGCAAGAACTCTATCTCTGAGCTATGTTCCCAGCCCTCATCACCAGAATATAAATGGCAAAGGCTGAGTAATGGAAAGACGGATGAAGTCTCTAACCACTCACTCGACTGTATAACCATAGGCTCCGTTTCTGGACAGTTGAATCCTGTGGGCAGCCATTCTTCCTTTATCTGCCTGAAACTGCCGTTTACTTGATTACTGAGGAATGATTATTTTGAAGTATATGAATACTAATTATAGCAGAGAAAGAGAATTTATCATTTTTTACTTCTTCTGTTACCAATACTTGTTATATCTGAGAAGTTTTAACTCTGAAAAAGAGTATCACGTGGGCATGGCGACCCACGGCTTTAATCCCAGCATTTGGGAGGCAGAGCCAGGATGATCTCTGAGTTTGAGTCCAGCCTGCTCTACAAAGTGAGTTTCAGGACAGCAGGAATGTTACACAGAGAAATCTGTCTTGAAAAAAACAACAACAAAATTAAAATATCTGGTTGTATATGAAGCCCCGTTAAGGCCATACAGTATTAAAATTCTACTAGGAATTTTCTTGCCTTCTTCTTGCAGAAAAAGATGGAGATTTTGAAAGATATAGAAGGATAGGCTGTCATAAAATATAAATTCCTGAAATCAAGATAAATGTGAATATTATCACATTGAAAAACAAAATTTAAAAGTATAAAGAGAAATTGAATAATAGCAAATATGTTGAGGTTTCTCTAAACTTAGCATTTCTATTATTTGAAACTATTAAAACCAGTCTCTGGGGCTACTGTGCTAGCAGAAGCAAGAACAAACCTGCCCACATTTTAGCCTATGAGCAAATGTGACTTCCCTCTCCCTCTCCCTCTCCCTCTCCCTCTCTCTCTCTCTCTCTCTCTCTCTCTCTCTCTCTCTATATATATATATATATATATATATACATATATTTTAAATTTGTCATATTTTAAATAGGACAAATGTATAATTCACATAGTTGATGTATTTTATGGTTTTACCACATTTCTTTAATCCTAAAATATTGTCTGTAAAAGAAAAGGAACATAATACAATGGAATGTAATTTTACTTTTATGTATATAATTTTTCTGGTCAAGATCAGCTATAAATTCATTAAAATAATCTAAAACACTGTGGCAGTTGATGCCATTCTAGAGCTTCGAGACCCAGTATTTATGATAATTATATTTTATGGGACTTTAAGCTCCTTCAAGGCATTGAACAGCTAAATAAGATGAGGTTTATAAGTTGCTCAGGAAACTACCTGAAGAGGCAGTCATGCTGCAATAGTAGTGGTAGGAAGTAGGTGCTTGACAAATATTTGTTGGCTGTATTAAACACTGATTCTGTTCTAAATATCTAATTTGAATAAGAAGGCCTACTGAGTTAATGATTACCCCACTGGTTCTGAACTGCCTGGAATTCCAAGTGAGAGTTACACTCGTCGAAGAAATACACTATGTGGTCGTGTGACTCAAAGATAATAGAAACCATTGAAGATGGAGAGTTTCCACTTGGTCCTGGGCAGAGCATCAAGATCTAAGTTTAACATGGTGATATTTAAAAATGCATAACATGCAAAAGTCTGTAATCGTTCTGTTTCTCAGCTAGTGAAAATAGAAACCTACGGCACGGTATGTGTCAATTGTGAAGATATAGCCAAATCAGGCCGGCAAGAAAAAAATTTTGAGTAAATAACTTCATCCATGTGTTTAGTACCAACCACTTCTCCAAGCCAAGCTCGCTTCATGTTTCTGTCTCCAGCAACTCCTCTTACAACATGTGCCTGCTGCACTAACTATCCGAAGTGTTGATGAGGAGAGCAATGAAATTGCTTTCCTCGTGAGGTTTCAGGGGCGCATTTGGAACCCCTCAATAGGTGGCTTCAACAGCTTCAGTCAGAAATGTATGCAAAGCAAAACACCTGAATTCTAAGCAAAGAGTGTAGCCACTTCAAATTCACGGAGGCAGATACACAAAATAAGAAAGCAAAAACGGACAACGATAATGAGATGAAAATCATTCTTGTCACCCGATAGCAGTGGAAAGAGATTACGGCCAGTTAGACTAGACATGTATGATGAATTTTAACAGCATGAAAATACTGGGTTTTCTAATTTGGATAGAAAATACCCTTTCCCCTTAAGGCATAGTTTTCTGGCTTTGATAGCGATAGTTTTATTTCTGTGTCGTTTATTACATGTTTTGATGGATAATTTCTTATATTTCAGTTAACACAAAATAATTTTTCCTTTCTATGAGAAATTCAAATGAATAATGCTTAATTTCCTGCTGTGTCCAAATAGGAGTTCACAGATGTATACTATAGTCTGGAGAAAGGCTCCTCCATAAGCTATTGGTCATCTCTGCACAGCAATGCTATCCAAAAGTCTCTGTTTATTATAATAGTTTTCATTCTCCCAGATGAAAGTGTGTAAAAGTTTGATATTGGGTAAAGAGAGAAATAAATGATCAGTTTTACAGGCAACACTGTTTCCAGAAGGCAGTATGCCCTTTTGCTATTGACGTTCTCTCTTTAAGGACATTCTGCATCCTCTGAATCTTTTACTCAGGGTCCCTTCATAACCTTGAACAATGAACCTCTGTCTCCTCTTTGCTTTTTAGCATATTTGCTAAGACATCCATCTTCTACAGACAAGCAGGCAAGCTTTTTTCCTTCCTGCGCTTCTCTGTCTTTTCTTCCTCTTGTCTGTTTTTTTAAATGTCCTTCCTCATTTCATCCCCTCTCTTCCTCCTCTCTTCACTTACTTGGTTTCTTTCTTTTGACAAGATATCTCCATGGAGTCCAGACTGGCTTTGAACTTGTACTTCTGCCTCAGCCTCCTGAGTGCTGGAATTAGAGACGTATGCTACCCAAAGTACCAATTTACATAAGTTCAGAATGAAAAAAAAAATGAAGTAAGGTGTCTGTTTAAAGGGTCGAGCACTCAATGCTGATCAGGCAGGGTGTGGTAAAAAAGAGATATGATATGACATAGAAAACCCCATGAGGCAGATGGCTGCTACCTCAAACCAGCTCTTTCTCTCTTTTCTGCAATTACTTTCTGACCTGTGGAACATTACTCAGGGGTCTTGGCATTTTAACACAATCTCACTGATGGTAACGGTAAGTCTTTCTTTCCTCTAGAGGATGACCATCTTGGAGATATTAACTTTGAGCATCTCTCATCCATTTTGTATATTATTTTTGACTAAAAATTGGTCTTTACCTCAACGTTTCCTTTATGCCTTACAAAGCCCACACTTTGTTGTTTCAGGGTTTCTTGGACAGGATCTTTCCATTAGTTCAGGTGTCCTGTACTTGGTTTTCCATTTGGCACTGCTGGCATTCTTTTCATGACAATGATTCTTGGATGATGTCCTGGTAATATCGGCTATGGTCTCAATGTATCTTCAAAAACTCATGTATAAGAAGCATCATCCTCATTATAACTGGGTTGAGCAGTAGAATCTTCTGGGGGTATTTAGGCCATGAAGTCATCATCTTCATAAATGGATTGATGTTGCTTTACCATGTAGAAGTGGGCTCATTCTTTCTTGCCTGCCTGCCTTCTGTCATATAGGAAAGAATCAAAAACTCTTGCCAGGTGTCACTGCCTCCTTAGTGGCATCCACTTTCCAGACCCCAGAAGTGAGTAGAAGCATATTTCTATTCTTTAAAACTTACCTGACCTTAGCTATTCTGTCCCAGTGGCACAAGAAACAAAGATAGAAGCTTCCTGGGAGAGTCTGTGGATGTGAAATGCTCAAATTTCGTTGCTTGAGAAAGTTTTAGTTGTTTACAGATATAATAAAATAGACTCGTGATACCAGTTTGTGGGATATTCTCTCAAGTATGTAATTCTCTCACTACTTACCTTTCAAATATGTCATTCCCATTGTTCTGTACCATGGTTAAAGCTAAATGTTTTCCTGTGAAGTTAAAGCCTCTTCTCTCACCACTTCATGCCCTGTTTATCAATACATTGCCCACTCTTTAAAGCAGATAACGGATTAACATACTGAAGATTTCCTGGATTATGTAATTCTAATGATTAAACTTCTCTTTCTGTCCAGAAGGATCACTGCATTTCTTTCCTTGAATATTCAGATTAGTGGTAAATTTTCTGCCCTGATCTCCATCTTCCATAAGATCTCAGTAATGCACTATATACACTAAAAACTATAAATTTAGTATAGCTGTTTACAAACCAGTATTAATTACATTGTTTTTTCTCTTCCTTATCAGATTTGATATTTAAGCAGTTAAAACAGAACCACCGTGAGAACCAAATTACAAAGAAGAGAATTTGAGAATTTTGCTGTCTTGTGAGTTACAAATGAAACCTCAAACCAGTTTTATATCCTCTATGCTTCAATATAGTTGGCAAACTTTTATTATTAGGGAAAAAGGAGAAGGAGGGAGGTTATAAGAACAAGTGAAGAAGAAGCCTATTTAAATTAGTGAGAGATGAACTTCTAGTCAAATGAGAGAATGTTCTACATAGGATTCTTCTGCAGTTGGCGATAATGAATGAAGTTCTTAGTGGGGTCTAATCTCATGATCACTTATGAAGGTTTTATAGTTATAATATCATACTTAAGAGACAAATGGGTGGCGCTAAAGCAATTAAGAATTAATAAAAATGTTCCTGGAATTTTGGAAATGTTTTCAATAAAGACTTTTCAGCATCACAAGCAGATAAGTATCAAATCATTATGCTTCAAACATGCATGAATTGTTAATTAGTGAAACCTCCATTATATGGAGGATAAAGCAGAATCTTCTTCGGCTCTCACTTAATGATTCTTAAAGGATAATACTTTTAGGCACAACTTAAAACAAATGTTAGTTTATAAATAAATACATATAAGTGGCTTATTTTCAGAGGTTATCATTTTCGTTTTAGGTAAACAGTGGTTTTGAGAATAGTAGGTTTTATCCAAATAGTTGTGACTTCAAAACCAATGTTATGTGACAGTCCCACAGGGATAATACCACCCCTCCAAAGTCATATTTTAACAGCAGACCGTGAGGCATGCTGGCTAATAAGTACCCATTTACAGTTGAAGTGTCTCTTCTTAGACTTATCTGTCTCCACCAGCACTGGGTTTTGCTGGATTGTCTGACAGTCACTGAAACTTTTCATATTCTTTGAACAGTGAAAATTAATAAAACCATCGCCATTTTCTAGGTTCAGTCACAAGCTTGACTTCACAGAGCCAGAGACAACGTGGGTTAAATGGGCTTCGATCTGATGCTGCAGGTAGGTTGTTCTGTTCGTGTTGATTGGACAGGAAGGGATTTTGCCTGAATATGAGTTTAAACCTAAGCAAAGCTGCATTTCCATCCTGTCCGTTCCAGAGAAGCCAAACGGTGCTTTCGCTTTAGAAGAACTGCTTTAGTTCTCTTGGTAATGTGACTGCCTTGTAAGCATGGGGATCTGAGTTCGATCACAGTCCCCATCCATGCACACAGAGGCAATGAAAATGCTGAGAGCCGGACTGTGTGATGATGAGCCCAGGGCTGGGGAACGGGGCCAGAAGATCCACAGAGCACTTCAAGGAGTCAGTCTATCCTAACTGGGGAACGCCGATCCAAATGGAGACGATCTCTCAAAGGGGATGGATAGCATCTTTCATCCTCCACATGCATGTGCACACACGTACATGCACAAACAAAGATGCACATACGAATGCGTACATGCATAATACCTCTTTATGTAAAGAGCCAATGTCTGGAACGCTCAAGCTAATTCCCGATTTCAGTTAAAGAGTGGGTTTTTCTACTTCCCATCTTAATGTTTTGATTCACATAAGTTTCAGAAGATGAGAAAAAGAAAAAAAAGTATATAATAAACGAAATTCATCCCAGAAAACTTGGGAAAAGACACTGTCAAAAAAGCATCATGGGACAAGTAGTAAGCTGAGTTCCTCCTTCATCATATTAACATTTGGGGTTGGTTACACAGGCACATGCTCATCCATTCATTGGACTAGCTTTCATTTTGCATCCCCCCCCCCCAGGTACCAGGCAGTAGACATCAAAGGTGGAAAATACAGTATGATTTCCATTTTAGGGGTTCTGTTATATAAGAGATAGAAACTAGCCATCTTGCACAATGGCACGTATGCATGAGAAGACTGATTCCTCGGGGGTCGTAATTAATTTGGAATGACTATTTGTCTCTAAACACATTTTACAGTTAGCCTTCACTGATAGAGAAATGAAGACGGTACTTGTTTGGTCTGCTGCCCTTTGGATCCCACTCTACCCTAGCTGTCCTGCTTTTTATAAAGCTTAGGAATGGCTGAAGAGCTGGTGCCAGTAAAGCCGAAAAATTTTAATATCTGGTCAACTCAGCTGCTCTGACAGCAATTGATTTGCTGAATGTCAAATCTGTTCACTCTGGAATTTAATGGGTTTTAATAAGGTTGGAGATGGGATAAATCTAAATAATGTTTGAGAAAGTATTTACCAATTTGTTCTTTATATTTTGCTTGACTAGAAGACGTTGATATTTCCAAATACAAATTTCCATTATGGGCATGAGGTAGCAGGACCATTCATTCTGTAGAGTATTACATGCCTTGACAGAACCCATGGGAATCTGAAGGTGGAGTTGACACTCCATTGTTTGCTTATACAGCTGTGTATTTCCTTAAAACTAAACAATGTGGTGGGGGCTGGTTATAGATGTAATTTTGACACTGCTGACATTTGTCACCTTATGTCATAACCTTACCGAGAGTTAAGTGTATGTATGAGTGGGTGTCCTTACCGTTCAAGTTCAACCTAGAATTCTGACATGTGCAGGCTTCTGTAACACTTGCCCCATCAGCAATCAGCATGTCAGATTTTCCTTGAGAGGTAAATATTATCTGTCATGTTCCGTAGGGGCAGACATTAAGTAGTGCTATGACATGGTCTTTGATAATTTCCTCCCTGTTTTCTTTGTTTTAGAGGTTACTTACATCAGAACGAAAATAGCTTGTGCATTTCTCGTTTTCCTTCATCAATCAAAGCTGATCAATTATAAGACTGGCAAAAACTGGATCACAACTCCAAGCTACATGGTCATATTACATTCATATTATTACTAAAAGCCACATCTATATTCCAAAGCAGGATACTATAACCCCTTTGTCATTTTCCAATAAAAAGACCATACCAAATAGGCCGAGCACACCGTAATTAGCAGCTGGCAGAGAAAGCTGTAAATCTGTATGAGTTCTGAACGATTTGCTTACATTGTTGCTTTGTTGACAAATGATGCTGTACATGTTAATGTTCCTGAAATGTCCCCATTGCACCTGACGTGCCAATAAATGCCAGCCAGCTGTATGAATTATGGAAATAAGATTTTTGTTTATGAAGGTATTCCAGACATTTATTTTACAGCATTCCTCTCGACAGATTTAATGTCTGGAGTTACATTGAGAAGATATTTGCTACCTGACATAATGGATAATGAGAACTTTAAAGGCCCTGTTTTCTCCTTCTAATGATGAGATGAATAAATCCATGCATGCACACACACACACACACACATGCACGCATGCACGCTCGCACACACACACACACACACACACACACACACGGGATTTAACATTTACTTTCTGATTTTATAATTTGCTTCCAATTTGTGAATATCATCCATTTCTGCCAAAGAATTAAGTAATGCATCAGTTTCCAGTTAAGACTATTAGGCGCCGAATATTAGAATTATAGCCTCATAATTTTCTCTTCCCAATCATCCTTTAGTGTGTGTGTGAATAACACATAAGTACTTCCTATGGCTTATACTATTGTGCTTTTGTTCATTTATTACTTTATTGTTGATCTGAAAGAGCTTTATTATGGATGCTTTTTTTTTTATATGAGTTCCAGGAGTTCTTAAGGAGTCAGTGAATAGTTTTATCTCAAGACTTTTCAAAATAATTCATGTCTAGGGATCCACCAGACTATACCTCATTGCTCAATGCTCCACTCAAAGTCATTATGTTTAGAGATTTAATTAATACATATTATTAAAGAGCTCTTATGAGAGATAAAAATGATCTGGTCTTACAAATATAGAATAATCACTGGTTCTGAATCCTATAAATACAACAATAAAAGAAATTTAACCACAGTCATGCAAAACCTTTTCTTCCTTTATTAGTAAGAATATATAGTTTCTATATGTGAATGATGGTTTTCTCCGGCATAATCTCCAAAACATTTGTGCAAGAGGTTCACTATCAGCTTTCAATGTCACAGGTAAATTAGAGATGATGATAAGGGGACTTATCCATAGGTTGGATTTTAGGTTTATTGCTGAAGAATGGATAGAACCAATGCCAAATCAGCTGATAATGTAGGTGTCCAATAAGCACTTGATTTTAAATACTGAGGTGCAAATTATATGTCCCATGAAGCAGCTTGTGTTTTAAGAAAGAAGCCAATGCGTAGAAGCTAATTGGTCTTCTGTGGGTCATTGGTTATATGATTTTTATCTGGACTAAGTGGTTAAGTTGATTTTCATTCAACGAGATCAATGAGATTTGCTTGTAGAAATGGTCTTTATCCTTCTTAGAGATCACCTTGCTATCTAAATTGTCAAGCAGCAGTGGGGTAAAGGGGGCCTCGTTTATGGAACTTTGAACAATGGTGCCTATGGAATGATTAACATATAAATAGGGAGGAGAGTCAAATTATCTTTGTGACCAAAGGCAATTCCCTTCAAATATTTCTTTCTCCACAAAGAATCCAGATGGCCAAAATGATGCTTAAATAAATGCTTGGTGATTACTCAATTCTTTCCATTCACCTTGGCTACCAGAGAAAAGACACTCATATTTGTTATTAACCATATTCACAGGTTGTGTGTGAAGACCAAGCTATGTGTCTATGTGTGTTTTGTGTTCAAGGAGTTAAGTGTCTGGTTCTCGGCACCACTGTTCCATACTGTGCTTGCTGGAGGATTAAGGGTAATGGGCAGCAGAGAAGCAACTTAGGAAGACCTGGACTCTCTCTCCCCAGTATACCTGCATCCCAGGAAACACAGGCTCCACACCCCCTCCAGCTTCTTGTTTCCCGTGCATGGAATTCATTGAAAGTAATGGGAAGGAAATTACAGTCGTCTTACAGGTCTCCTAACTATAGGTTTCTGTGTGGATAAATTTAGCTTGTCAAGGTTTCTTACAGAATGACACGAGAAAAGTCCAATAGTCAGCTAAAAATAGCAGGAAAAGCTCAAAGTATTCAGTTGCCCCATTTCAGTTAAATAGAACCAGATACATCAGAGGCAAGCATCAGAGTTGGACTGGAGATTTTACAAAATGATACCAGAAGTTCTTCCTGAGTGGTAAAGTTAAACACAACAAAAGTAATAAATATCTGGGAAAATAAAGATGCTTCACTTATGTGAAATTATTTAGAAGTGTATTTCTCATAAGCAAATTTTTTTGTACACCTCACAAGAATGTGCTAGGATTAACAGAAAAAAAAATAACGGGAGTTATTCAGTGACTAAATTCTTCATTAAGAAAGTGCATATCTCTGATAAAATATTAAATTTAGTAATATCTGAGAAAGAATTATGAACTATACTCCCTAACTCAGGCCAAGTGTTAGAAGAGCTTTTTTAAACAATCATCCCCTTTAAAATAGAATTATAAGAAATTTTACAGCTGCCACATTTGCAGAAGCTAATGGTGATAATAAAAGATAGGAATCTCTGCTTTTCTGTGTGAAACTTTAGGAACTGAACATTGTCAGCCTTCTTTATAATAGAGGAAGCTGTGGTGGCTTGAAAGAAAACAACCCCCAAAGGGAGTGTCACTATTGGGAGGTGTGGGTTTATTGGAGGAAGTGTGTCACTGTGGGGGTGGGCATTGGGGTTTCCTATGCTCAGGATATTGTCCAGTGACTCAGTCAACTTCCTGTTGCCTGCAAACCAAGATGCAGCCAGCACCACATCTGTTTGTACTCCACCATGCTCCCCATCATGATGATAATGGACTGAACCTCTGAAACTGTAGGCAGGCCACCCAAGTTACATATTTTCATTATAAGAGTTGCCATGATCCTGTTTCTTCACAACCATGAAAACCCTAGCTAGGACAGAAGTAGAGCATTGAGTTCCTTGAACACATTTAAAGTTAGCCTCTCTTTACAGTGGGACTCAAACTGACCCCTAAACCATGATGGCACAGCTTCTGTTTTAAAGTCCACATTGCTTTGCCCCTCACCATGAAAGAGGCTGGTTGTTGCTGCCTAATTCGGGACATTAATGAATTTCTTCAGGGGACCAACAGAAAGCAAAGTGGAGAGGACTCAGGAAATGGATCTTCTGAGTAGGAGAAGCTGATAGGAAAAGATCAGCGGCCAAACAGTTAACAACATGAGAGTGAACAAGGAGTTAGATACATGTCCATCAAATGTGCACCTTTGGAATGTATGAGTGTGTGTGTGTGTGTGTGTGTGTGTGTGTGTATGTGTGTGTGCATGCATGTATTTGCACACTCATGTTTAAGCCAGAGGACCTGGTGTCTTCCTCAGTTGTTCTTTGCCTTATGTTTTGAGACAGGGTCTCTTTCTCACTAATTTAGCCATGTTGACCTGCCTGAAACCTCACAGCCCCAAAATCTCCTGTTTTCAACTCATTCGGTGCCAGGGTTACAAGCAATTTCTGTGTGGGATTTATTTTCATGAATGCTGGAACTCAAACTTTTATCCTGTCTTTCTGATACAGTCATCTCCTCAGCCCCTGTAATAACTTATAAGTTCCTACGTAAACATGACATCCTAAATTCAAATAATTGCCATTAGGGGAACAAAGCTGAGGATTCGCTGATTAATTTTTGTGACAAATAGTACCAGGCAAGAGCATCACTTACAAAATGAGAATGGATAACCTTCAAATGACATTGTCATCTATATTGGATGTTGAATCAAGAGAGCAAAAAGACACAGAAACACCAGTGCTTGCCTTCTCATGAAGGGTACAGAGTTCTCCAAACCTGGTGCACATAGTTTAGAAAGAGTGACCATAGATGCAGGAAGTCTATTCTTGACCTAAAAACAAATCGAGTTTAAGATAATGAACTGCACAGTGATGAGGAATGTACTGACTGTTAAGTTCAATTAATTTTGGCCTTGCCATATACTAAGGTATCTGTCCTTGGATAGGATAACTTTTCTAGGCATTCATTGCTTCATGAACACAATGAGATAGTACTGTGTATTCTGAGAACAGGAAGATGGTTGGCTGTGCAGAAGAGCTTGCTGTGCCTACCTGGTGACTGGAGTTCTAACCTCAGAACAGGGTAGAAGAAAAGAACAGACTTCCAAAAGCTGTCTCCTGATCCTGACGTGTGTGATACACACACACACACACACACACACACACACACACACACACACACACTAAGAGGAGAGATCTACAAGCTGAAAGAGCCTTGGGAAAATAGGAGCACTAGGCATCTACAGTATCTGTAGGCAGTAGTGTGACTACAAAGGAAAAAATCGCTCTGACTAGAAATCATATTTATCTCTCATGCTAATAACCGGTGACCACTTAAGCAAAGGTATAAAACCAGACTTCAAACAATATGTTGAAAGCTGAGAGTTATGGAACAAAAAAATGTGGGTTTGATAATAATTTAATTGAAAGTGAACTCCGCAAGGTTTTGGAAGGAGTAAATAGAGAAAGTTCCACAGCTAAGTTTCTATGGCAGTAAAATAAGGAAGCTTCAGCAGGAAGAACAGAGGTGGAGAACCAACCAGGGAGGACATTTTAAAGTCCCTTTGTTTAGCTCAGTCTTGACTCGGTTTCTTAAAACAGAAAGTATGTATAAACAGCCAGAGAAGGCTGGATCAGATAGTTGGGGAAAACAAATACTAAGTCATAGTCATTAAGGAGCAAAGGAGACTTGCCCAAACCCCAAAGCAGTGAGATTACAGTGGGCAGGAAAGAGCAGTTTGCAGAGCCAATGTCTGACACATTACAGGTGAAAAGATCACCTGCGATCCAGGTGATCTGCTGGGAGGACTTCTGATGGACACCTCCGGGGACATGCACAAATTAATCGAACTAGCTGGAAATCCATACCTTCTCTTCCAGTCTTGAAAACAATTTGGGGTGCAATGGCTATGCTATTTTTTCCTGAGGGGAAATGTTGACTCTTTTCTAATCTTTAGAATAAGAATAGGTAACTTGAAAACATGGGTACTTTAGTAGTAAAGAAGGCTTCCCCAGAAAGTGTGAAAGTGGAGAAGCTGGGCGAAAGATGCAGGGATGCTATCACTGGGGCCTTATGTGTTTGATGCAATAGGCTCTAACACATAGCCTACAGCTTAATAAAAGGGAAGATTTACACGAGTAAAGCTGCTCTCAGGTGAAAAACTGGCAAAATTTCTTTGGTAAGCTTTTTAGAAAAATTGGTGGGACTAGAAGTTCTCGAGAAAGAACACGTCAGTCAGCTGCCTACAGATGAGAGTTAGTCCAGTTAGGAGAAAGGTGTGGACAGAGTCAGCCAGCTGATGTGAGGACATTCATAGGCTTTCCTTCTGCTCTCTCCTCACCAAATACTTTCTCTTGTATTAAAAATAATAAATATTTATATACATTTATTGAAGTAAGTAGCAAATTGCTGGTTTGCTGCAAAGGTCAAATGTCAAGTTTATAATATAAAGTCTTTATCGTGGTAGGGATAATGATGTACCACTAGAGATGGACTGGCATTATAGAATTAAATGAGAGAACAAACAATAAAGAAAGGTAGACCTGACGCCTTCATTTGGAAGAGATAATGTCATCTGAGGCAAGGGATTTTGGAAAAGAGTAATATATTTGTTTTGTTCAAAATAATTCATTGTTTTCTTCCAGGAATGTATTTGACACAAACTTTAGAAGCCTTCAAGAGCTCAGATCAGAATGTTTTCTCTGAAAAGCGCAGCATGGAATTCCTTGAAAACACACCCAAAGCAAAAGTCACTAAAAGTCAGGGAACACTAAAAACAAAATGCTTCATTTTCCATAAGACAAAAATAACACCCTCAAACCAGAAATAATCACAGGTACTATCTAATCCTATGGAGTTACACTAAAACAGAGGGAGAATCTAGGAACAGAGATAAGGATCGGAACCCAAGATGAAAGTTGTTTCCTTAATAGGATTCTAATTTTGAAAGTGATAGTTGACGGTTTAAGTAGAATTCCAGGATCTTGTAAGTAGGGTCCTATAAGCTTTCAGAAATCCAAAAGATGGAAATCCTGATACCAAAACCACTTTATTTCTTTCCTCTAAATTGTGCCTTAAGAAGAAAGTTAGATAGAAAACTGAATGAAAGGGGGGCATGTCAGAAATCATTAACTTCCAATACTGACGGAGAGCAGGAAAAACAAGGGCAATGAAGGAAGGAGGGAGGGAGAAAAAGAGGGAGGTACAGAAGGAGAGAGAGAGAGAGAGAGAGAGAGAGAGAGAGAGAGAGAGAGAGAGAAAAAAAGGAGGGAGAGAAGGAGAAAGGGAGAGGGAGGGGAGAGGAAGAGAGAGGGAGACAGGGAAGGAGAGGGAGGGTAAGAGAGTGAGTGTAAGGAGGGGAGGGTGTGGGAACTGGGATTTGTATGTAAAATAGAAAAAGGTAGTTTGTTTTCTTTAAAAAAAATTAAAAAGAGTGTGAAAACACCAACCTTTAATCAAGGATTGCTACTCATTAGACATAGCTAAGCGATTACAGATTCATCACGCCATCACTGATAACACCTCAGATAGAAAGGAACATGAACACATGTCAGAAGAGGAATTATCAAGAACATAGAGGGTTCAACAGATAATATTTATAGTTTTAAAGACATTATCTTACTTATAATATCAGAAAAAAATTGAAAAGAACAGAAAGTCTTAAAATTAATAAAAAGCAAGTTGATAGAAAGCAGGAAATAATAGGAAATTTTAAAAGCCTATAATGTAAAAGTAGAGCCAAAACACAGTGCACACAGTTGAAAGCACAGAATGTTGTACAAAATAGAAGAAACCGTATAAAAGGATTGCAATGTATCAGAGACATAAAGCATGTTAGTACAATTAATGTACATTGGTAATGGTAACCATAGTATGGAAGGCAAATGAAATTAGTACTTCTGAAGTGAACAGAGCAGACAACAAAATTGAAATGATGGATATGATAGAAGAAAAGCTCTTGAAAATGGAGTACTTAAGTCTGTTGCCTGAAGGGGCACATTTGATCCACGAAAATGTTTATATACATTACCTGTTTTCACACAGATACTATTATTTAAGAACAAAGAAAAAAACCAGAGCTTCCAAGGCCAGACAGTTAAATCATATGAAAAGGAGGAAAGAGATTGGCCCCAGATATTTTGCAACATTCAGTGCCGGGTGAAAAGCTATATGAATATCGCAAAAATTAAAATCTCTCTTTTCTCTTTTTCCCTGCTACTCACTGATTATAAAACCACACACACACACATTATGAAAGATGGAGAAATAAGCTCATGATCCCTGTTCACGATCTCTTCTCTAAAAGAAAATGGTTGGAAAATATCATCTACAGAAAATTTTTGGGAAAGCCCCGTGAATAGAGAAAAGTTGATAAAATGAACTCTACTTTGTGTTTTGGATGCAAGATCAGAATTAGAATATAAAAATGTATTTGAAGTTCAACCATTTGAGGTTGTTCTTTACTTGTTTGTCTTCTTATAACACGAACAAAAATTCATGCAAGATATTTACCAAGGCAAAACCTATTTTTCCCTCTAAGACTGTCCTCTGTCTATAAGACTACTCGAAGGGCTATTTAGAATTTACAGGGTGCTTGCACAGGGGTGTGTTTATCTATGGGATGCCCGGATGTTATATATATTTTCTGTCCATATGTTTATAATATTTGTATTTTTTATAAGAGGCCTTCAATACTTTAACACAATCAAGTTTTATACTATTCTTCCAACACAGCAATGCAGCTGCATACAGATTTGAGGTGTTTTGTTATCCTCTGTTTACTTGATACATAATTAAGAGAAAAAGTCACAGAGCTAAGAATATCTCAGTACTCTTTTGGTTTTGGCTGTTCATGAAATTGGGAATTTCCGGTGAGATTTTCTTTGTGTTGGTCTAAATATTTGGAAAGAACATTTTTAAATCTTGGGATGGAATCTTAATCATTGTCCAATAGACCTGTGAACTCTCAGTATCTTTATCAGCATTGAAAACAGAAGAATGTCAAACTATTCTGGTGGCAAAAAAATGAGGCACAAATATGGAGGTGTTTACAAGAAATTTCAAAATTAAACAGAGATAAATTGGGTCTACTTAGAATTAAGGACTTCCTCTGCCAGAAACTTTGGCCTAACTGTATTTGTCTGTTTATTTTTTTTTTTTTTGGAATGTAGACTTAGGTTTGAGAATAAAATGTGTGACTTTGCTCATTTCAATTCACCCCAAGTGCTTCACTGAATTATTGTTTGAATTGAATCAGCTTCTACAGATCTGTGGTGTGTGTTACATGATCCAATTTTCAACCTTCTATTCATCCAGATTATATTGCAGCAACATTGCTATCCTCCTAGAGTTTAATGTTTGCCAGCATGCTTTGTGTGAGCAATTGCACAGTACAGGTGCTCCTGCGTCATGGGGGACTTGACACCTGCTGATTCTCCAGCCAGTCCTGCACATGTGTAGGCAGCTCCGCTCAGGCTGCTCTGGGTTTTTACACTTGGGGCTTTTTCAATGTCTGATGTCTACAAAGTGTGTCTCTAATAGATAAAAAAAATGTGGACAACAGTTCTTTTCTGGTTTCCTATTCTTTTTTTTTAAACTTGACTAGCTAGTGAATATAAATCAAAATATTTAAATTTTTGGAGGAGGTTAAATGCATAAAATTAGTAGTAGATGTTTAACTATAAAGTAGTAAACATTATTTTGGAGTAATCAGTTTAATCTACCTATCTACCTATGTCTCTCTTTATTATCTATCTATCTATCTATCTATCTATCTATCTATCTATCTATCTATCTATCTACCTACCTACCTGTATCACCTATCTATCTCTCACTTTGGAAAATTCCCATTTATTAAGAATTATTTTGATAAAAGTATTTCTAGTTTGCCTTTGCTCACATGAAATCCTCCAGGCTGCTGGAGGATTTAATCTTCACAGTTAAGTCATCTCAGACAAAATCCCGTAAAAGAATATACATTAACTTGCAATTCAGAAGCCTTGGACTACTCAGCACATTCCACGAAGCAAATCCATGCTGGATACCTTTCTGACCCTTTCCCTCCTCACTAGTTTTCTGTGTGAATGCAGAAATCATGAATAAGCTGATTTTCTGTAAGAGTAGGAGTTTATGAAAGTTCGTGAAACCACTACTGGAGACAAACAAATTAAACAAATGACAAAAAGCCTGATTCTCCTCTAGTGGAAGAACCATTGCTTCTGTCCGAGTAATACAGCCTGGTGGATAAATTTTAAATAAATAGGAAACATATGGACTGGGTTTTTAATTATTTTAGAAGAAGACAATTATGGTGAACTGGTGTTGGTACATGACATTTATGTCACTCACTACTCAATCCCTATCATGCTGGGTCAGCATTCTCTTTTCTTTTTCCTTTTCAGCTTTTTGAGACAGGGTTTCTCTGTGTAGACTTGGCAATCCTGGAACTCATTTTCTAGACAAGGCTAGCCTCGAACTCACAGAGATCCACTTGTTACTGCCTGTCATTCTATAATTAAAAGTGTGTGCCATCCACTATCTGGCTCATCCTCTTTTCATAAAACACCCCAGTGCTCATGTGGCACTCAGCAAGATCATGAGGATGGTTGAGCTCAAAATGGGACCAGCAAAGAAATGACCTTCCTGTTGTTATAGAACCAGCACACACTCATATGTGCATTAGCACCCCATCTTCCGTCTTCCTTTCTACATGAGTAACCCCCATTCAATGAGGAGAGAGTTGGGGCTCAAGTCTATCTAGTTCTTAACAGAAGGAGAGGAAAGCAAGACTTACCTTTGGCTAAAAGAACTGCCTAATTGATATTAAGAATGAAAAAATATATAGTATTGTTCCTTCATGACTCATAGGTAAATTGGCATATCCTGTATCCTGTATGGGTTTAAATGAAGTATTTGGTCAAAGAGCTAAACCTTAGGCACACATGGAACTGTTTTCCACAAAGTATATGAAATTGTTTGATACATGTAGAAAAGAGTTTGATATATAGAAAATAGTCTCCACGTTTCCCCATTTGCTCACCTCTCCAACCCGAATACGCTTTTCTATATTGTCAGTTTGATTAACTCATGGGTTGCCACTGTGCGTTTAGACAATGCTTGTAAAAGGAGAAAAGTCATGGGTTTTGCTCTGCTGCCTCTTCCTTCTGCTAAGGATCTCTTGCAGAAAGTCAGTTGGGGCAGTATTTACCGAAGACTCTCCTCATTGGGACACTGAGGGAGTCGAAGAATTCTAATAATCAAAGGCACAGGGCCTGCATCTAGTTTGGAAATGAAACCATGGGCAATTTTCAAAAGTGGTGCCCTCAATTTTTGATGAACTGTCACACAAACAGGAATTACCACAATTCAAAAATCACATCGACCAGTAGACAGAGACCAGCATCTGTGGGTGATTTCTTCTACTCCAGTCCCCTCAAATTTCCTCCCTGCCCTCCTAATAAAAACACACCCTGTTGCCTCATGCTTCCAATTTAGTACGATCATGCCTCTTACTGGCCGTTGTCTTGCAGGACACCATCTGTCGAGTGCAGAGACACAAGGTATGGGGATTTGAAATGTAATGTCTTATAATGGAAAAGACGTGCATGTCTTATATCACATCCAATATTAAACTCAAAATGAGACTGCTCAGCATGCAGAAAGAAATCTCGTAAACACTAGAAATAAAGGAAAACGAAATGACACTTATCATTTTTCAGTCTCTAGATGGAATGTCTTCAGGAAAAGAAACCGCCCCGTTCCTTCCTCTTAAATCCCCTCCCACCAATGAAATGACTGCGAGAGAAGCTGTAATTTTGGGAAGCCTTTCCAGAGTTGTCTTTGGAGAATTGAAGTTTTGCGCTGCTTGAGAATCTGAGAATGTGAAGCCAGGGCACAATACACCATTTCTGTAGTTGGGGCAACTTGCTCCCTGGATAGCTTGGATTCTTTTTAATTTGTTCTTTGTATTTATTTTTCATAATGGCTCATGAAAAGTCCACTTACTTATCACATATCTGCCCAGAGTCCTCTGCCAGGTAGTGAGGTAGAGCTGAGAAGCAGTATTCTACCTTTAGGAATTCAGGGTTTTGAAAGGAGAAGGAGGAAGCAGGCAAGGATAAGCAAATGACTCTGTGGTGCTTAGTTCTCTGACCAGAGCTCAGATGAAATCAGGGAAGACTAGAAAAAGCAAGCAAGCGATAACTTGTATGTGGCAGACTCAAGACTCATGTTGGAGAAGAGATGGCATTTTAGCCTGATTTGAAAGGCTGAAAAATAAATTTGCCGGTGTTTGCAGGGTTCTGCGTAGAACTGTATCCCAGGATAAACTGGAGCATGGCCTCCAGTGTGCCCTGGACAAGAAGAGAAAGTTGCAGGTTTGATAAAATGAGAATTTTCAAGTGAATTTTCCAGGTATCATGGCTTCCCCACAGTTCCAGGGTTTGGGAATAGAGATCACTTATTTCCTGTATCTTTTCCTTTTTGTGAAACTAATAATCAGTCAATGGTCCTAGAAAATGAGCTCTATTCAAGAATCCCTGTATTTGGACCTACTTACTAACTCCATACACTGTCAAGTTCTTTGTCTCACTATTCCCAATACTTTCAACTGAAGATGGGAATGATAATGGCACCTGCTTGGCAGGGTTATTTTGATGATCAGGTATACACTGCTGATCTAAACTTAGCACGGTTCGGATCTGTAAGTCCTCAGTAGACGTTAGTCATTATAACTACATTATTGTATTTTGAGTAGACTGTAATTTGAGTGTAATTATGCGCTATCAACGAGGATCACAGTGTAGAGCAAGCTTATTGATTTCTTCCTATCATACTGACATTCATTTTAGGCATGCAAAACTTCACGCCAGCTGTGGATTGAAAATAGCTGGGTGTTGTTTGCGTCTGGAGACCATGGTGATCTCCGGAGAAATTCACTAACTTGTAGGCAACCTTTCGGTTAAATTTTGTCTTTTTTATTTACTCTGTTGAAATGGGTTGATCTCTGACAGAACTGACTTATTGAATAATCACCCAAAACAACTTCTTTCACCTCGTCACCCAGTACTCCCCTAATTAAATCACAGCTAAATTCATAAGGAGCAGACACAAACCGAGTGGATTTTTCTTCTAACTTTGTGATATTCTACAGGCCTCATCTGATCATGTGTTAAGATCATTGGAAATTCAGGTAGAGTTGAAATCAAGACATTTTGACATCTCATAGTGTTCTTTTTTAAATAGGAACAATGTTATATTATTAATAGTATAGAAAAAGTTCTTTGTGGGGAAAGGGTAAAAAAACCCTCAGCTTTCATTTTTGCTCACTTACAAGTGTACCATCAACATTTTTATTAATAAGGAACAAAAGTTTATTTTTTACTTAAGCCCTGACTTCTTCATATTGCCCTCCCTAGCTGAAAATGTGGCTGCTTTAAAGTAGTCTGGAATACCATTGGAAGATTACCATGAAAATGGGTATAGGTTGGAGCGCCCCTTTTACTCTTTCTGATCTGGTTCTGCTTATGACAAAGGGGTGCCTCTCTGTGAATGCTCGTTGTCACTAAGAACACAATCCATGCCCATGGAGCAAAGAACATCACATCGACCTATGTAAACACTGAGGATGCTCAGCTGTCCACCACACACGAAATACTGATGATATTTCCTGATGCTTTCTAAAGTAAAGAAAGCTGGTTGCTCAAATTCATACAGATCTCTATCTGCCCAAGATTGTCCCCATAAGCGTGAGATAACTGTGTGTTTCATCTGAAAATCCTGTGTTTGCTTTATAGTCCCATACAATAAAAAATAGTAATTACATTATATCTTCTGACTTACCCATCTTTGAGAAGTTGATACACTTAGATGACTACTCTCACATTTTAAATGTTCTCTCAAACATTTAAATATTCAATTTTGCCTAATTACACAATGCATTCTACTTGAATACAAAATCATAATACAACTTTGGCATCATCGTCATCTTCTACCATTCGCTTTATTATGCTGTAGCATTTTGAGTATTTCTGATCAAACAGTATAAATAGAACAAGTTTCGCATGCTGGGCCTCTTAAAACCCACTTTAAAGAGATTTACTATCAATGCACATTTTTCTGTTCAGCTGGAAAAAATAGGAACTTTGTAGTGTGTATTATAAAATGTTAAATATTAATACTATTTAAAGTTAATGGTATGCCAAAGAAAATGGCTAATAATATATTATACAATTAAATGCTTATCATATTAGCTCATCTATTAACAAAATAAAATAGATTCAAACAGGAGAACTCTGATTTGTAGTTTTTAAGCAAGGGTTGCCCATGTGTAAAAGCTAAATTATTTATTCAATTTTTAAACAGTTGGATATATCAGTTTGCAATTATTTGCATTATATTTGAATGCTTTGTCATGAGTTCCTGATATAACGAAAAGAGCAAACAGTTTTTCCTTCTTTTATGAAGGCTCATTTTTTTTTCTAAACAAATCTTAGGACCAATCAACCAAAACATTGACCAAAAACTGGTGCTTATTTATGTCCCGGTTATCACAGGGTTGTAAGGAGAGTCAGCGCTTACCCAGGGTCCCAGTACTAATGCTGAATTGCTGGACTGTCTCTGTTAACCATATTTTCAACTACACAATTCTACATCATTATTCGGATTCCTCAACATGTACCAGTTCTGTTCAATGCTAAGTGTCTCCTATTTCAAGTTCTCAGTTGTAATTCTCTGTATCTTGTGCTGTTGATGTTCATATGCCATCGTATGCTTGGTAGAAATGGTGATTGCTTAAGAGACTGGAAAGCAGGTGGATTTTTTCTCCTAAAACACTTCAAATATTCCATAATAATAGATGAGTCAGGACACGGGAGGGTCCATACTTGAGTGTCTGACCAAGTTAGCCAGTGTAACTTAGACATAATTATCCCTTTCCTGAAAAAAATCAATACAGAAAGGTACAAGTATATCAAATCTTAAGCAAATTTACTGCATCTTTAAAATTTTTCCAAAACCTGAAAAATTTGTTTGATAAGTTTTAAGCGTTTGATAAACTGCTTGCACGTAAAAGAGTTGCCTCAGGGGTGCCTCGTGTCTTGTTTGTCAATCCCTCCTGTGTGGTACTCATCTACAATCAAACTGTGAAAGATCAGCTTGTGGAGAATTATCTTGTTGCTAGGATACTGCATTCCTCTGGGTAAACACCATGCCTTCCATCCCATGAATGTGCCTAGATGGGCCGGGACCTCAGTCTCTAGGTGTGGACTTTGGTACCTCGGTAAAGGACATCAACTTAGTCATAGCGGTTGAGTCCAGGGTTGACTAAGGACCCTATTTGGGTAATATAGTCAAGTGTTTGGGGGAAAGAGATTATGGGTGGACCAGAAACAGGGAGTTTGACTCAGACCTGCAGCTGGTCATTTTTCCATCATGTAAAATTGAGAACAGACCCAATGTGGAGATGAGAAGAGGTGAGAGACAGAGTTAACATTTGAATGATGCTTTCCAAACTGGAGCTTAGTTGTACTTAAAGTTGGTCATTTTCCTTAATTTTTTCAGGTAATAAACAAAAGCATATTCTTTTTCATTTTGGCTTTGCGTTCCATGAAATATTCTAAATAATCATACGTACATCTATTTATTACTTTGCCTCTCTCATAGTGCTGATGTTTTAGCTTTAGAATTTTTTGGAGATTGGAAGACGTGGTACATGCATTAAAAAGTCAATATTTCTTTTTATGCCCCATTGACATTAATTAATTTAGGCTAAGAGAGTATTGAAAGTAACAGTTGTCTCACAAAGTCCATCAGCTTATATCCAAAGTAAGTGAGGATAAAGTGTAAAAAGAACTTCTCAAAGACTGTGGTTTGAGATTTTTTTTTTTCCTATCACAGATGATTTTTAAAAATTCTCCCCTTTAGAAAGTTTAGTTCTAGTGCTAGTTTGAGGAGAACTTTACAGACAGAAAAATAATGTTGGTGATTATCAGCCAAAGTCATTAAGGGACAGGAAAATTTTTTTCCTATGGAAAATTATTTTGAAAATTTTTATGCCGATGAGAATGAACTAAATATGTGATTTGCATAATGAATGGGACTCGACCAAAATAGTCTAGTTATATACCTAATGCCAAAGATGAATTCTGTTAGTGGGTAAAACAGACTTGGCTCTGGTGCAATGGTGAAGTAAGATATGACTTCCTCTTCCAACTCCTTGCTAAAATCAAGGCTTTTTATTTTCCCCCTAAAGTTCTCAGTACTCCTGAATTCTTCATTCTTTGCCACAAGACCTTTACCTCTTCTGACTCTTCCAAAACACCTCTTGTTTCTTGTCTTCCCCTGATGGTTTCCTGTCTAGTTCGCGTGCTCTCCTGGCTGATATGAAGACATGGGTCCTTGCTTCCACAAGGAGTAAGCTCCGCACAGCAACTGACACGGAACAGTTGGTTTTTATTAACTTAGCGCTGCAGTACAGGAATACAAACTATGGACCATAGACATTGTGCCTCTCTAGAACTTGTTTCTCTTTAAAAAGGCAATGTCCGTGCCATGAGTAAATCACAAAAGTCCTCCTCACTTACTTATGACAGCACTGCAGTATCCTTAACACAACTTCCTAATTGGTCTATAAACACATCTTTGCTATAAAAGACGAAAGCATTTGCCCTTCTTACTTGAGCAAACTAAGCGGAGTTCTAATTGTGTTAGGCACAATGGAACAGGTGGGGATCATGTCGAAGAAAATGCTGTTTTGGTGGCTCAGAGCACCCACCTACTCGGCCATCAGTTTAGTCCGCAAGCATTTTAAATGAAGTTAAATAGAGATAGATTTGGGTGTTACCGAACAGTGCTTTATATAATGTCACTTGAATATGGATGTGCTCAGTGACCTAAGTGAGTTTTTAATCCCACCTCCTCCAGTTTAAATTATCTATAAAAATAATTCAGGGCATTTCTTTGTCAGAATAACACACTCCATCTAGTGAAGGCTAAATCATCTATTTTAGTCTTAGCTTCCTTTTCCTTTCCTCTTGCCCCCCAAATAAAACTATTCATATGGAAAGCAAATCCCAAGCACCATTAGAACAGCATCATCTCTTATTTACTTCACAAAACAGAATACAATATGGGTCGCTGTGAAATACAAATGAACTGTAATCCTCATCAGGTTTGGAAATAATGGATTCGGGCTAACATTTCCAGAAGAAATATGAAGGCAGTATTCTAAATTTCCTATTCTTTCCCAAATGAGTTTGCACAAAATGTGTCGCTAAGAAGAGTAATGTGCCCATCACATAGTGAAATTTCCCACTTGCAAAATGAAAATGAAAAGTCTGCATTTCTGGATGGCATATTTAAACACATGCACCATGCTGTTCGTACAGTAGGGAAAAGAATGCTCCCCCTACCGGAGCATAAAAAGCCTCATCTTTTTCCTGCACCCCGTGGCTCCCTCATATACAGGAAGGCTCAGAAACATATAGTCTTCCCCTTCTCAGCATCCTGGTTCTCTTAGCAAACATTACATTTTCTTCATTTCAGTTAATGAAAGGAAGGCTGGACACTTAGTTATTGACCATCTCAGCTCTGTCTGGTTGAAATGGACATGGAAAGCACTTGGGCCCCAACACATTTTCACCCAAGACAAATGGTTGTAAAACCCGCAGCTCAAAGGAGAAATTCCAAGATGAAATAAAAGTAATATTTGCAGGATATTTGTATGTATATATAGCATGGTTTTCACCCCACTCGGAGAACGAAACACCAGCATGTGAGAATTCTGACTAAAGAAGTCAAAATACACGGGTCACATGTCGAAACGAAGAAAGGACTCTGTGACACGTGGGTTGCTATTCATGGTTGGAAATTCTCGCTTGCTGGTAAATCTCAGAGGCCTAGCCGAACTAAAGATACGCGTGGTTTTATCAGAGAGCAAGGCATTCATATCAAAAAGTATTCTAATGAAACATTCAGAATTTCTAAGCTTTGATAGTTGAAATGATTCCTATCTACAGAAATAAAACAAAACAACAAACCACCACCACAAAAGCCATTTAAAGAAAAGTAAGAATTTCTACCAGTTCTAATAAGAGACAGCTGTAGTTAAGGAGGGCAGTAAGCATGTTCCCGTAGTTCTTGACATAAAAAGATCACGCCCACTCGTCATAACTGGGAAGCTGGGAAGGTGACCATGGGCGAAAGCTTTCCACTGTAGCTCACCATTTTCAAGACAAGCCTCACACTTGCTCCCTCTTTCTGTTTGAAATTATGCCTAGGAATTAGGATGCATTCATGGTCAGCCAATAGGTTAGACATTCCTAATTGTTTTCTCTCCACTGGATGAGATAAATGACAAGGTACAGTTCAAGTCAGGCATTTTGAATTCCTTGTAACTTAGAAAGCTCAGGAATAATTTGTAAGCCTTGCTGATTAGATCCTCAGAAGGGTGGGGTCCCCTGTTCACCTATGTGGCTGCAAGGGTGGGCCCCAACCAAGGATACTCTTGATAGCTTTCTTGTTTCCTTCAGTAGGTTTAAATGCAATCACTGTCAGATCCAGGTGGTTTTACTGTGGCTGCAGTCTATAAAGCACCATGGTTACATTCTCTTCCATGCTTCTAAGCATCTTGAAGAAAGTAATATGTAATATAATCATTGACTAAAAAATAATCTGATTTCCCCTCTTTTCAATCTTAATGCTATTTGACAAAAAAAAATATACGCGATTGAGTTTTTTTCTTTTAAAAGAAGTGAGTGAAATGGATTCTGATCTATTCTGGATGGGATGCAAGGGATAAAGGTTTATTACTCGTTTTCAAGAATTAAAAGTGGGTTACCTTTTGTAAAGAAAGTATACCTCAAACCCACCGCACGAGGTATGCGAGAACTCATAACATTTCCAATTACTGTTTCAGAATTTATTGTGCACATATGGAAAATAATACTTGTTAAACAGAAAGGGGTTTGTGCCTTGTGCTGTCAATACTGTGAAGGATGGGGTGATTATAAAGCAAATTAACAATACTTTTAAATGTGCATTCACTTATCTTTCCAATTAAATCCTTGTTAAACAACCGCACAGACAGTAATGGCGCTTCTGCAAAGCACTGATCAAGACAGTTTTATTGTAATTTTTACTCTGTAACAATTAATCAAGTAGGCATTTTCTTCATTATTAAATTATTTAGTTAATAAATATTCTCAATAGGCTAACATATTTGGAGTTTCCGTGTTATTTTTGATTTTCCTACAGTGGAACATGTTTGGGGTCCTTCTATTCTCTGGCAGAGGGGCCATTAAGGGATGCTATTTTTGCCGATTTCTTTCCTCTAGAAGAATAAACAAAGGAGAAAAAGTCCTTGAAATTTTAAACCATTTAAAAACCTGCTCGACCATCTTGCAAAGGATGGGAACACATTTCTTTTAGCAGATAGGAATGGAGTGGTTTTTCTTTAAGGCGCTTTTATTTTGGAGTAAGCATGAAAATTTATATTTGGAAAGTTCATCAATAGTGCTAGTAGACTTTCATGCCAAGAAGCTAGACTGTAGCCAGCACTTCCCTTTGTCATCTATCCAAATGACCAATACTTGACCACTTTTTCTTCCACAAATACAGGGTGATGTAAGTGAAGAAACAGATAAAAACATATTTTTTAAAGAAGTTTCTACCTGCATCATTTGCAGGTGTGAACTCATCCAAGCAGGTACGTCCTGCTGAGCTTAAAGTGCCATAAAGATTCTCTTTGGCCTTTTGTCTTTTGGTTATAGTTTGCTGCATGTTAAGTTTTCAAGATGGAGGGGTGTTTTTTAGACTATTAGATTAGCAGCAAGGGTAACGCTGGCAGAAATTACACTTTGACATAGAATTCAAGTGAGCTGTATTTATCCAGAAGTAAGAATCAATAGACACAAGAGACACAGGCTAGTCTGAGGACCAGAAGCACAATTTCAGGAAAGATGGCTCTGGAAATGCTGTGATTTTGAAGTGGGTTAATCTTATCTGTCAAAAATGCCTTTCATGATGACCTAAAATCCTCACCATTGACATGACTACATACTTCCTAGAAATAGGAAAGGACATGATCTTTTTCATTCAGTCTGTTCTAGTTTCAATACTGTTGCTAAACAAATACCGTCAACCCTCCCACCCTCCAAAAAACCAAACAAAAGACAAAACAAAACAAAAAGACAGAATTAGAGTCAAAAGGGTTTATTTTGCTTATAATTTCAGGTGACAGTTCCTCACTGAGGGAAAACTTGAAGGCCTCCCTACTTACTTGTAGCATTACCTCATACCAAGGAACTGACTTCACAACCGAAGAAATGTGTGTGTGGGGGGTGGCTTACTGGCTAGAAAGTAGACACACTTAGAAAGCTTTTTTATATTCAGTAGTGGGAATGCTTCTGCCCACAGTCCTCTGGGTCCTCCATCAATAACAAGACAGTCACCTATGGTCTTGCTCTCAACTGAGACTCTCTTCCCACAGAATTGTAGGTTATGCAAGTTGATTTATAGTTCTAGCCTGATGTGGGAATGATTTCTTATTAATAAAGAAACTGCCTAGGCCCATTTCATAGGCCAGCCCTTAGGTAGGCGGAGAAAACAGAACAGGATGCTGGGAGAAAGAAGCTGAGTCAG
>NC_022011.1:58308860-58324254 GCF_000317375.1 Microtus ochrogaster | reverse complement strand
AAGAGGCTGGAACTAATGGGTCAGGCAGTGATTAAAAGAATACAGTTTCCGTGTAATTATTTCGGGGCATAAGCTAAGCTAGCCATGCGGGCGGCAGGGTGCCTGGGGACGCAGCTCCGCCGCTCTTAATTCAACACTAGCCAAAATAATCACCTTGGACACTTTGACAGACAGTTGGGAGTGGGAGGGATCTTTTTATGCTAATGTTGAGCAGTAGGTAAGGTAAACAGGACAGGTAAAAGAAATCTAAAACCTGAAACACGTGGCATGAGGATGGGCAAAGTGAGCTCATTAAGATATATAGTCATGGCCTTGTCAGGGGCTCAGAATGTGGTAACTCGAAGCCCTGAAACCACACTCGATAACTTCCATGTTTTGGGAGGTGACTGATCCCAGTTTTAATCCAGATAGTTCTCTAGTGGAAATAGAAGGGCAAGCACTTTGGCAAGCAGAAACCAGGCAGCATACTTTTATGGAGAACTTACAACAAGCATGGAGCATGATTGGCATAATGGGGATCATCCAGGCAACTGTGAGAGAGACAGAGGGAATATAGAGCAGACCACATTCAGCACTGAGCCACAGTTGCAAAGCACTATGGGAATATAGCAGTAGTAGCAATCACTTCCTGTGGAGATGTATCCCCAAAATCCTAAGGCGAGTTTGTCTGTAGGCAAAACCTATGATGGCATACCTCTTGCTCAGAAGGACAGATATGCTGTTGCAATATAATAATATGCACACTTGTAAACGCCAAAGGTAAAGGAAAACACACTTCTCACAGTCCAAGCAAAGAGGCAGGAATGATCTAGCCTCTTACAGCATATGATAATAATAAAAAAAAAATAGGTGGGGATAATAGTAAGAAGGGGAGTGGTGCACTCAGGAAGAATGTGGCAGAAAAGGATGAAAACACACACAAAAAAGAAGCAATCTGGACCAAAGTAAAAGAAAAGGTAGTAAACTGGTAGAAAAGACAGATGTCACCAATCCCTGCTGCTTTTTAAGGAGAAGAAAGGGCAGGAATTTTGCAGGCCCCCAGAGCCTGGATTTTTCTATTTCTATCTTCTTACACAGCAGATTGGAATGTTCATGGACATAGAGGTTCTATGACCTAGGGTTTGTTACTTGTGCCATTTATTGATGGATTTCCAACATCCTACATAATGTCTTGCGTTAGTCGGAACTTTTCAAGTGTGTGTCAAGGGGGTGCTATAAACACCCAATTTCAGAGACCTCACCTCTCGGTTTTATTCAAATGTATTTGTTCTTGGACTCCTAACGTAGAGGAAAACTGAGTGACTTCCCTGTCACCCCTCCTCCGTGGTGCTCACTGACGATGAGAGCATAAAAGAGAATGGACTTTTATGTTAAAAGTGTCTCTATCATTCAGACCTTAGTCCAGATCTTAGTTTGAGCCCTGCATCTTGCAAATTTTAAGCAAATCCTCGGATAGCTGACCCTGCCACTGTTTTCCATTTCTGAAACAGCTTTGAAGAGGAGAATGCTTCTTTCTACAGCACACATTTGTCAGGAAATGTTACTAAAGGGTGTGGGGCACCTTGAAGAGAGATGATGTATAAATACACGTGGCTCGTTAAAGCTGTGATTACTAACAATGAGAATTTCCTGTGTGAAAACAAAAACAAGACATTCAAAAATCGGGATGCCAAGGTCAGCTAACAGGAGCAATGCAATTCAATTGCTCTTGATTCAGCCGAGTCATCATTCCCAGCACGTGGCAGGTCAATATGGCAAGCCAGGATCTACTTCTGACACTGTATCTGATATGTTCAACTCTTAATGGCACACGGTGCTGATGGACAATCCGTTATCTCCCCTTGGTGTTAGTGAAGTTGCATAGGGCTATGGAATTATCCAATGTTTCTTTCTGTCCCTTGTTTATTTTACTCACGAGGAACTAAATGCAAATTTAAAGGCCTCTGGGGAGAAAACAGAAACAGATGATGCTGTAGGACTTGCTCTTATGGTTGAGAAAGAATAGAAATAAAACCAGTGAGCTCACTTGGTACTTGCGGGATGTAAAGTTGGTCTGTGTTAACAAATCATTGATTACTTAGTTTCTTTCATAGGAACAAAATTTTATTTAGTGACCACAAAATAACAGGTGCCTTTCTCTGCTGAACGCCCACAGACGAATCAAGATTTTACCCCTGATGAACTCACAGGCAGAGAGAGACTTTACTGGAAAGGCATTTCAATAAGCATTTCCCTTGTAAAAGAATAGTATTAGCTAGATACCAGGAAAATACATTACAACAAGAAGAAGTAAGGTTTGACTCTTTGGTATCCCAAAGGGGAAAACAGGTTTGGGTCTATGATGATAAATTGAATGTAATAATCTGATAACATACGCTTTATAGTGAGTTTCAAATGGATCATCTTGGGTCCTTGTTGTATATAGACTTGGCAGCCTTAGGAAGGCTCTTTAAACTTCTGACATATAGGTTTCTCATGTGAATACTGAGGGTTTGAGATACATTTACATTTGAGAACATGCCATCTAGTAGATTTTCAATTCAGGGTTGGCTATCGTTGGTACTGGATTAATCCCGTTATGCTTTTTAGTATCATTCAATCTTTAGTTTTGTCAGAGAACCGTTAAGCAAGACATCTTTCCTTTTCATTCATCTCAGAGTGTACAGTATTGCAAAATTATTGCAGCAATGACACCTGTGAGTGATTTTCATCATGGCAGCGACATATATACTATATCAGCAGCATTGTAAAATTATACATTGATTCAGCTGATAAGTGGTAGTGAATACTATCAGTTAACAATCCAAGAGAAAAGTTTCCATGGGTTAGAAAACTGGTTAACTATTTTTGTGGTTAATGATCTATTTCTGCTTCTCTTAAATTTCTAACATTGTATACCTTATGGCTAGATAAATTGTATTTCCCTGGACAGCCAAGACAGAGTTAGCCAGATATTGTGGTGGAGGGTCCCAGATATGACTATGAAGCCTCTTCTTTTCAAATATGTATTTGTAATAACAACCTGAGTTTAAATGAGAGTTTCTATGAGTGACTCCCAATTTTTTATTTTTGGAAAGTTCCATTATTTGGTTCTTACAAAAGAAACTCATAGATGTCCCGAACAGCTACTTTTTCTTCCTGGGCATCACACCTTATGTGTATCCTTCCCCCAGGGTAGGAACAGCTACTTTCTTCTATCCAATAGAATGCAGTAAAAGAAATGGGACATGCACTTTATGATCGCATTACTCAGGTTTCTAGTTTCTGTGTTGCTATTAATCTTTCTCTTCCCTACTTCTCTGATGACTCAAGCTACCATTTTGTGCTTGGCCTACAGAACCGTCCATGCGGCCCCAGGCCTGTAGCCACAGACAAACTGAGGCCTTCTGGCCAACAACCCACCAGAAACTCAAGCTTGCCAAAAACCATGTGAACCTGTCCCCAGGCAGGCTGCCAGATGAGAATCCACTCCTGGCTAACACCTTGACTGCAGAGCACCCAGCGAAACTGTGCCCAGACTTCTGACTCACAGAAACTGTGAGGTAATCAATTTGCACTGGTTAAGCAGCTGAACTGGCAGGGATCTTGTCAGATAGCAGTATGTTTCTGTGATGGAGTCGGGATGGAGAGAAAGGATGCTGTGCGCCCAGCGTAACTGAAGCGGGAGGAGGCTTGGTCTGCTTTTCTAGCGAGCGTTTTAAGAGCTGCCTATTAATTCTCACGGTGATGATGGCTTGTGATGATGATGAGACAGTTTATAAATCTCCTAGGGGGTTCTCGAGAGTTGGCAGTTAAATAACTCTCACTTAATTTCTGGATTTAGTAACCAAATGTCCATGGAAAACCCACACTGAATTCCGTTGTAAAATTTCCATAGACTCCGCCCACTCCCTGTATCACAAATTCATTGTAAAAGGAAACTAAATTTCTCTTTTATATCCAGGAGTTCCTAAGAACAGGAATTTGACTAATAATGTGATAAAACTTTTGATATCAAGCTACTCAAAAAATCTCATGTATTGGATTTCTCTTTCTAGGAAACAAATCTAATTACCATCAAAGAAAATTCCATCATGTAGATGACAGAACCATATTTGATTATTAATATTTAGTAATACAGTATTACTAATAAAACTAATACTCATTTTGGCTAACTTCTTGTCATCATAATTAAAGTAAACAGTAATTATCAGTTGGCCGATTCAGTTTTTAATTTGCTCACTTTTTAAAATATTAATTTCCATTTTGGAAATGAAGAATATGAGATTCAAAGAGATCAGAACAGATTCTTTTAGACTTATAGAATAACTCAGAATTAAGATAAGAAGATCCTTGAATTCTTATCTTGTGTGCCTTTCCCACTTGACTGCCTCTGCCTTTAATTGCTTCAATTACAGCTTTAGGCCATTCCCCACCTCACACCCAGACAGGGTTTCTCTGTAGGTTTTTGAGTCTGTTCTGGAACTCTTATAGACTAGGTTAACCTCGAACTCACAAAGATCTGCCTGCCTCTGCCTCCTGAGTGCTGGGATTAAAGGCGTGCACCACCACTGCCCGACTACCACTGCCTGACTACCACTGCCTGACTTTTAGGTCAGTTTTTATCACTTGTTTTGTAGTAAGTTATATAATATAACCCACAATAAGCATATAATTTTGCTTTAAGTTTAGTGGCCAGAGTTTTTGTACATTAGAAATGGAAAGGACACCTAAGCTTGTGATTGGAATATAATATAAAATGCAATAACTAGAAATTATAGTTTATTTTGGCCTCTGTATTCAAAAATATGAAGAGTTTATTGTCTTGACATCTTTGTCAAGAGTTTGCACTGCTGCCTGATGGAGGAAGGTCATTGGTAAAAAAAAATAAAGAAACTGCTTGGCTGGCCCTCATAGGTTAAAACATAGGTGGGAGGAGTAAACAGAGCAGAATGCTGGGAGGAAGAGGAAGTGAGCTCAGAGGCCATGCTCCCCTCTCCCATGCAGACGCAGACGCCATGAAGCAAGCTGCCAGGTCAGACATGATGAATCTTTCCCGGTAAGACTGATGCTACCCAGATTATTAGAGATGGGTTGATCGGGATATGAGAATTAGCCTGTAAGGGCTAGAGTTAATGGGCCAAGCAAGGTTTAAATGAATACAGTTTGTGTGTTGTTATTTCGGGGCATAAGCTAGTCAGACGGCTGGGAGCTGGGTGGAACACAGCCCGTAGCTCCTACTACAGCTGCCAATGAGATTCCTTAAGCAACTAGCAAGCTATAAGAGTTTCCTCATCAATAGTCTTTGAGCGCTCAGATTCAGTAGAGCTGGAAAATGAGATCTAGGGAAGTTTCTAAAGTCCTGAACAATGTTAGAGTTTGCCCATCTTATTTTCAAGTGATCTTTCTAGCTTTAAGGGAAAAATAAATCATTGTTAAAATAAAACCTCATCACATGGAACCCACAAAGGTGCGCCTTAAAAAAAAATGGAACACACGCCACTGCCACCACCACTACCACCCCCAGCAGCAACAACAACAAAACAAAGAAACTCACCCTACCCAAAAAGGATAAAACAAATAACACAGTTTGTTTTGTTAATGCTGTGGTTGCCAGTGAAAATGAAGTAGGCTTAAGGAAATACTCATTTTAAGAATAACAAGAGAGCAACATAAACTCACTTAATAGAAAAATGAATGGATTTGACACAAGGGCTATTTTATAAGAACACGACTAGAAGTCTTAAAAATCCTTTTCAAAATCCTTTTTACTTTCATCCAGTTGCTTATTTCCAGATGAAACCGCCAATTGTCCACATGCTTTCCCACTTTCCCTTTCCTTTATTCGATTTTGGTACTACAAATGGTAGGGGATGCAGAGGAACAGCTACTTAAAAAAGGCTTGTGCTTTGCTTTAAGGAGCATGATTGCAGAAAAGTAGTTTAGGTAGGATTGCTTTTCTGATGGTATATTTTCAGTGTGGTTGACCTATTATTAGCAAGTTTAAAGTAAGCAAAGGCATTCCTTTCAGCAAACATCTAGTATGTCTTATTGTGCCAATACAATCTTTGTGAATAAATATAGGGATAGTACAAGATTACAAATTAAAAAACTCTCTCCCCCTAAAAACAACAAACAAACATGCGCGTGCATGTCCATAGGAGATTCTTAGCCATGTAGATTTCTGTAAGGCACATATTTTGATCACCCATAGTGAAAATGTGAGCATGTTGTCTTTTATCTGCATTTCTATCTCTGGAAATCAGTTCTAAAATCCTCCAATTCCAGGCAAACACTTGCAGGGGGAATCTGTTACCATGTATCAAGAAGCACTGGTCCTGAAAAATCCCGTCTTATCTCTCCACATAGCTTTATAGCTATCCTATTGGCTCAGGCTTTGGGGCAGCTTCAAATGTAGTATTTTGCAGAGAAGATGCCAACTTCTCCTGTCTCTTATAGAAAGAGTGAAACCAGAAGACATGTATGTAAGATTGGATTTGGGGCAATATGTGCAGATGGCAAGCTGAGACTGAGGGCTGATGCAAGGAAGTCTGGTGGGATTTCCAAGACCCACCGTCAAAAGTCCTTAAGACAGCCACGGAGCATCCTCTATGCTGAAGCCTGTCTTTTGCATACGTGCACCCATGCTGCAAAGCCACCAGGAGGTCACAGATCATGCAGAAGGATCAACACAATGACACGGGCTGATGACAGGTTGACATCTAGGGTCATGCACCAGTTTTCTTTGGGGATGCCCATATAGACCAGAGGAGTTGCATCAGCAAAATGTCACGGAAAGCTGTCACCAAGTTCAACAGACAAGGCAGAGCACCACTCACTAATACACCAATAGCCTAGGAAGTCAAGAATCCGTAATGCCTTTCTGCAAGGCTGCAACGTGCTTCTTGATCCAAACATAGAATCATAAACCCTACAGAGATTCGAGGCGCCAGGATTCCTCATTCCTGTGATGTTTTCCCAAACATCCCCATTCTTGAATAGTTTTAGCCAAACTGAATAGTAGCACCAATAACCAATGCTGAGAAGGAGAGTGAAAACAGGGACGTGCAAATGAACGCCCAGCCTGAAGAGACACTTCTCTATTTTTGCAAGAAGGATGTAATAAAGAATCAGTGCATGGGGGCGGTGTAGCTTCTTGGCAATAGTTAGCAGCACACACTCTAGTCCGAGACATCTGCGACCTAGTTCTAGCCCCATATCCTGGGACATTTGACAACTGAGCCTCAGTTTCCTCACTGAAAACAACAAGCTTATTCATTGTACCTAACTGCACTACAAGGTTGAAGAAAAGATTAAATTAAATATATATGTAGGGAGTTCAGTGCACAGCCTGATACGGTAAGTTGTGAAAATGGTAGCTACCTATACAATAAAATTATTATCAGCATTACTAATTTTAATTAGGAAATGTTTTTCAAAAGTGATCTCTTTGAATTTAACGTGTGTGTCATCTGATCTGGAAGTATAATAAGGGTATCTAATTCTTTCTGGTTTAGTGAGTCAAACAGAAAACCAAAACAAATTGAATCATTCAACTGGTGTATTTAGAATTGCTGATGATTATAGCATTCAAGAAAGTCAGCGAAACACAGAAATTGCAATTCAACTGTTCTTGAAAATCTCTAAAATCAGTTTTCATTTGTGTAGTCTAACGGTGGATAAGGCTTATTCATTTTTTTAAAAAAAATATATTTGGAACCTTTTTAAAAAGAGGCATCATGTAAGTTGAACACAGAGGGGATAAAAGATGCTAATGAAGGAGAGGACACCAAATTCTTCGATGTCCTGTAAGAATTTTAAAACGAATGTATGATGCTTGCATAGCTCTGCATACTTTAATGGAAAATGCATGTCATCAGCATTTTATTTCATCATTCATTCACACACACACAAGCATGTGTTACCCTCCTTGTTCCAAACACTAATTCAAATAATACGCCAATCATCAAATTTTGAGAGGGGATGGTATATATATATATGTGTGTGTGTGTGTGTATAGTATATATATACATTCATACATATACATGTGTATATATACATAAATATACATTTCATATATCTCTCTATATATAGATATATGAAATTTTTAGGGTATTAAATTTTATTTTATATTTATGAGTGTTTTAACTACATTTATGTGCATGTAAACTTCTGGTACCACACAAATCAGAAGAGGTGCTGGATAACCCCAATAGTCTGAGCCTCTACAGGTGTGCTAGGAATTGACTCTAGGTCTTCTGGAAAAAAAAAAAAAACAAGTGCTCTAGACTGGTGACCATCTCTCTGTCTCCTCAATATGTAAGTCATGAGACTCCAGGACACCGAGTCAGCAGTATCAAAGGTCCCAGTGCCGCCTCATTTGTGTTGACTGTGTTCAATTCTCAGAGTGCTGTAAAACAGGACGGCTGTTTGCTGACAGTTTATACCACCAGATACCAACTCAGGCCTCTGTCCAGCTTTATGTTGTCAACATTCACAGAAACATGAGCAGTTACAACGTCTCCGAGGATGCTCAAGTCTGGATTGTAAAAGATGAGATGGATAGATTTCGTATTTTCATTGCAGATTGTTTTTTTTTTTTTCTTTAACAAACTGCTGAGCATAATTTTTTAAAGGCAGGAAATACAGCTAGTGTTTGTTTCTAGCATGGCTTCTGTTTTGAGATTTCTTCTTTGTAGGAGAAATGTGTTGCCCAGCTGTCTAGAATCCCAGTCAGGATATGCTTTCAGCATGAGCTATCTTACAAGAATGATTTTAGCTGCTTACAAACAGAATAAAAATGAGACTGAGCTATTTCATGCAAATTTTTACCCACAGAGGTACACTGTGGCTTAGACCAATGGGACTTTCATGAAGTAATGTAAAGTTGAATTCTGTGTTTTGCCTAGCCAAATTAGTCAATATGCAGAGCCCCTAAAGATTCATAGAAAGAAGAATTACGGGACAACTAGTCAAAGAACTAGTCAACACACATAAGAGGTTTTCCGCCTGAACTTATAGAGAAACAGTTTAATTTTTACCAGTTTTAATGCCTCTACCTGCAGCATTCACAGGAACCAACATATAGAGGATGTACACATACCATCCCCCCCAGACACACAGAAGCACATGCATACAGAAGCACACACACACATACGCACACAGAGACATACACACTCATAGTTGCACAATACATAGGTAGCACAGACATACATACTTACTCCACAGTTATTAATACAGGGATGCCTCAAGACTAGCACTGGTTCATGAACAAGAACATCAGCAAAACAGGCACATTTTGGGTGTGGCACACAACTGCCCATAAACTCCAGCTCCAAGAAGATCCAGTGCCTCTGGCTTCTGTGGGCATGAGCTCTCACGTTCACATGCCCACACAAACCACATAATTAAAACAACAAAATTTATCTCTTTTAGAAACACAAGAAAGATTCAAATCCAAGCTCATATCGAGATTTGTGGAAGAGGCAGGTGTTCCAACCCCTTTATTCTATTTTTTTGAGGTCAAGACCTTCGTGTTTTAATGCTTCTTGGTATAAAGCCCATGTGTACATTTGATTACATTCTCTCTAAGAATAAGACCAATGGGTCTTAGCAGAGATGAAATTTTAGAGAGTAGATAGGAGTATCCTATTATAAATTCAGTTACCAAGCGTGTGAAGAGAACACAGAAATGATAGACACCCTAGTTATCTGGTTATGAAGTGTACAAACTACTTAAATATCACCCTAAGGTCATTTAGGCATCGTATTCTTCTTTTCCTAATGTTCTTAGTTTTATTTTTTTCATTAATAGACTTTCTAAGAGTAGCTTCAGGCTCTTAGAAAGGCTGACCAGCACATACAGTTAACAAGGGCTCCCTCACACCTCCCAGAGAGTCCCTAGTGTTAGCACTTTGTATTAACAAAGTAACTTTGTCACAACGAATGAGCTTGACATGTTATTGTTGACAGCTAGCCTTTATTCTCTGTGTTGTCTATTTTATGGGTTCAGTTAATCTATAACAATATAAACGCACAATGCTGATGTTAAACAGAATTCTTTAACTGCTTTCACATTCTGTGCTCACTCTACTTCTCTCTCAAATTCCTTGTTACCACTAATCTTTCCCTATCTGTACAGTTTTCCTGAAATGCTGTATAGTTTTCCGTGGGTAGCTCTTGGCCTTATCCATTCAGCAATACACATCTAAGGTTCTCCCAGGTCTAATCATGGCTCAATAGGTGGTTTCTATCCATCACAGTAATATTCCATTATATTAATTTACCACATATTTTAGTCCAATCACATTCTGAGACATACCTTATTACCTTCAAGTTTTTATTCATCCCTTTCAGGGGCTGGACCAGGGTCTCATACATCATGCATGTGAGGCAGACATCTCACTCCTGAGCAGCATCCTGACTTTATCTCCAAGCTTTTTCAATTAGGAATAAAGCTGAAAATATTTGTGTGTGGAATTTTGTATGGAAACAACAGACATTACAGAGAGTCCGTATCTGATGGTAAGGACCCAAAGAGGTGCGCCATTATGTTTTCTCTTGAGGGGTGTTAACCTTATCTTGTTTCTTGATTTGCATTTCATTAACAGCATACACATCTTCCATGTTTTCTTTTTTGAGCATTTGTGATTTGGTTCTTATGTTTTCAATCATGCCCATTGTTCCCTTCATCAACATATATCAGGAACCTCTCATAACCCAGTAACAGTTTTTCAAAGCTGAGTTATTTTTCTTTAGTTTATTATTTATTCTGTTTTCTATTTTTTCATTTATTTATTCTACACATTGTTGATTTTACATGAGCTATTAGTTTGGCTTTCTAGTCTATGTCTTTTCAGGTATCAGGTTATAATTTATTTTTCTGATAATTGTTCAATTATTCCTTAATTTCTGCATTTTGTGTGCTCCCCTCAAAACATTGGTTACTGACTGTCTGTTCATTGTGTACAGCTGCCTGAGCATAACTAGAGATGTGACTTCTGAAAAGTCTTTGAAGTAAAGAAATCACTTACCTTGGTTGACAATAAATTTTAACTTCTGTATTGTTGCCAGATTGCCACTAACTCGATATATTCCATCAACATCTAAGCCTGAAAACAAAATAGCATATTTCAAACCAGCACATAGAAGAACTGAGAATATAAACAAATAATGATGAAGTGTATTGTACATGATTGTTAATACCCCTTCACCACAGAGAAGACAAATTCCTATGACTTCAACTAAAGCAATGCTCAAAATTTTAATCCCCCAATTTTTGTCATAAAGTTCTGAGACAATCAGAGTCAAATACAACTTTCATTAAAGCAAACACAAAAACCCATGCAAGTGTATGGCATATTCAAGATGATTCTTAAGACAAGCAGAAAAAAATTAGGAAAAAAAGAACGTGCATGTGTGTGTGTATGTGTCTGTGTGTGTGTGAATGTAACTTCCCTTATTGGAAAGATAAAATAATTAGACATGTATGAGTTGTTTTCCTCTCTCTTCTTTGTTTTCATTTTGTTGCTCTCCTTCTATCTCCCATCCTTCTTCTCTCTCTCTTCATTCCCAACCATGCCCCATTTTGCATCTCTTGCAATCACTGTCATTTGGCATGTATTAGTCTAATGTTTGAGCTACAGAGTAAACAGTCATTCAATGTATGACTAGTTTCTAGCATGTTCATATAATAAGATATTATATTATAAAAAGAAAATATGGAAAATTCTGGCCTATTGCTCTATGAGTTTCAGATCATTTTGGAACTGGTCATCAAAATATTGTAGGGAACTTTGGATAATCACTTGTTTGACTTTGGACATATTTGTTTATCGTATCTAGCCATTTTAACAGCTAAGTCTCTAGGATTATTAATAAATGAGAAAATATACAGAGATACTTATTTATGTACTATTATTCTCTCCAATAAATGTTGATGTTTTAATTTTTGTGTTAGGAGTATCATGTATCTAGGCTATCAGACAGATAAGTCTGGGTGAGATTACTGGCCAAGGGCATGGGCCATTATCCCAGCATCCTCTCCAAGGAGGTGGTGTCAAATCATTGTTAATCATGGGGATCCATGATAATAAGTGTTAAATAAGTTGAAACAAATTCATTATATTTTGTAACAAAGACATTACAAAGATCTTTGATGACACGAAATGTCATTCCTCTGGTTTGCCATTTCTATACTTCTACACATTTTAAATTAGGACTTTTTGTGTTGTGCAAAACATTTCTTCATTAGCTTACAGTAGGATAATGCAATTTATGTCACAGGCATCGGTGACATAAGGCAGAGCAACTATTGCCAGTGCCCTGAACTCTTCTAAGTAATGAACTAAAGTAACTTGTGACAATAGCAGCGGAGTAAAGTTGCTATTAGCAAATGTCTTAATTGTTATGGGTTGGGAGTTGCAGAGTAAGCTAATAAACAATACATTACTGAGACGCTTCCCCTTTCTGAGAAGTACAAACTTCTCAGAATACAGAAGAATTGGATGGAGTGAGACACCTATCTGTAATCAGAAAAACCACCCAAGACATAATCCATTTTATAAACATCAAACAATTTTTTCTTCCCAATGTGCAAACTACCTCTATTGCCTTAAAGGAACCTACTGTGTTTGCCCAAAGTAGAATGAAAAATTGACATATTGAATGTGAAAATCATAATTAACACTTTTCTAATATATGATTCCTGCTTTCACTCCAGGATCCAGTTGTCCTTATACTTATGTGTTTAAGTCTGAATGATAAAAGATTAATTTAGGATGATTTACTGACCAAATTTTAGCTAATATAACTAAATTTTCTTATTGCTTCATCAGAATGTAGTTGGCATTTTGTCTTAATTTGAAAACTCTAAAACAATATGATTTATTTTAAAGGTTAGAATTTGTGCATGGAGCCGGGCATTGGTGGCACACGCCTTTAATCCCAGCACTCTGGATGCAGAGACAGGCGGATCTCTGTGAGTTCTAGGTCACCCTGATCTACAGAGATAGTTCCAGGACAGGAACCAAAAGCTATGGAGAAACCCTGTCTCATAAAATAAAGAAAAAAAAAGAATTTGTACGTGGTTGTGTACTCTTTTAAAAATGTTTCTTTTGTGAACGTATAAACAACTGCAGGTGATGACTTTGAATTTTCTGAGATCATTATTGGTGGTGCAGTAGTGTCTATAGAACACAGTCAGGACAGCAAGTTGGGGCAGCTTTGGAGGAGTTGGGATTCAGATATAGTCCAATGTCATTCAGACGAAGAGTGATACGCAGTTTCATCTTGTCTCCCAAAATAAAATTTAACTAAATGAAAAGTACCCTAATTATTCTATAGGTTACCAGTTATTTGAAAGGAATTCGGAGAAAAAATATTTTTAGGAAAAAAATGTGAGTCTATGTTCTGTAAAGGAGGGTTTCAATTTATCTTTAAAAGAGCCAAAGATCTCAGTTAAAAGAATTATTAAAGAGGAAAAGTCAATCTGTATCTGGTAAAAATGAGTACACTGACTTTGTATTTATTTATTTGTTTGTTTGTTTGGCTGATTTATAAGAAGTCAAAGATACGTGAAACAAATCCGAAACAATAGGATATGAATCATAACTTTTTCCTTAAGCCTCATTTTGATATGAATCTTTTAAAAATAAATTATAAAATCAAGTACATTTTTACTTTTTGTCTGACACTCATAATAGTATTTTAGGAGTATTTAGAGTGTCTATGTTGTCTTGTGCTGTAGACTGATATTCAACCGCGACAGTTCCTCGGAATCCCAAGCTTTGTTTTTCTCATGTGTAAGCTGAAGTTGTAACAGAAGAAACCTTGGTCTTTTGAAAATTTCTGCAGAATTTTTTTTTTAAATGTTCAATAATCAAAAACATTTGAAAGAGTAGTGTGGATTGGATATATTACAACTGAACAATATGAAAGTATGGCAGCGTTTAAAGAAAACAGCCTTATTCTACCTTAATAACCTATTTTCTTTTGGGACGAAGGCAGGGTGTGCTGCTGATGGAGATGGAGAGGGTAATTCAGACCTGAGCCACTGCTGTGGTTGCGTGACTGAGTCATAGCTGAGAAACTGTCTTGTGGCTTCAGTTAGCAACCAGAAAGTAAGAGGGAGCCGAGTAAAGCGTTCAGTTGCAACATGAATCTACTGACACAGCTTCTCCGTCCTTTAGATGCAGAGATAGCAACATCATACATCTTGCAAATTATAATAATCTCGACCTTGGTGGCTCCCGCTCTCAGCAGGTTCTGCCCCGCCACTGAGATCATACGTTTTAAATTGTGTAAGTAGGGTGAAAATGGCAAAGTGTATACTAAAAAAGAGGGCAATGCATTTTTCAAAAAATAATCTGGAACCTATCAGTAAGGTTTAGTAATTATAAATTATGTAGGTACCGTCTTGAAGCTGGTTAGGTCTCCCCTGAATGGCTGCAGAACGGCAAGCTTAAAATCCTGGGAGCATTATCTCAATTGCAGTTATTCACGTGTCATTCCCTTTTTACTCCAAGAACTTTGAAAGTTGTGCCAAACCAAACCAATGTAAATTGGTGGCTTTGGACATCCTTTTCATGACCACATTATCCTTGCTGGATCGGGAACCGCTCATTTTGGAAATAAAGTCAGACTTGGTATGAGTTTTAAATGAGTGGTGTCTTCAAGGTACCCACATTGTGCTTTGGTGGAGCTTGGACAAATTACTTTGAGAGTTACCTCTTTGCAGTAAATAACACGAGTGAAGGCTGACAGAGGTTTTTGCTTGCCCTGCTAGGAATACACTGGGAACATGAGGAGACCAAGTCATTACACTTTTGTTTTAAAAAACCAGACTGGAATGAACAGGATTACAAAGATTTCTCAGAAGAGAACCACATTCTCTGAAGTATCATTTGCTTACTCACCAGCTGACTTTTTATGTTTCAAAACAGCGTTTACCACTGGCAGAAATCCCTGGGTGTTGCCGTAGGGGATTTTAGAAACTTGTTCCTTTTTTTTTTTTTCCTGAAGAAGAAGCTTAAGGTGGGATAGATGTAGTTCAGACACAGTGCTGGCAAGATGCTGAGAAGGAGGGACTGAATTTGTTTAGCTTTGTATTCCTTAATCATTTATTGACCATTTGCCAATTGCTGCTTATTGTATGTGTTGACTCAAAGTCATGACATTCTATACGATGCCATGGTAGAGAATTGTGTATTCTGTAGGATATGACTGCAAAGAACTGTGCCTACTTATACTGTCTCATAATAATGTTTCCTCTGTTTTGTTGTCTTCACATGTGCGATCTCATCTGCTTTCTGTCTTCTTGGAATCTATTTGTGGTGTGCTATTGGCACTTTTTCTGTTGTGCGGGGAATTCTTGTCTTCGTCCCTCCGTCCCTCCCTCCCTCCATCCCTCCCTCCC
>NC_022011.1:58306404-58308760 GCF_000317375.1 Microtus ochrogaster | reverse complement strand
CCTTCCTTCCTTCCTTCCTTCCTTCCTTCCTTCCTTCCTTCCTTCCTTTCTGTTTTTTTTTAACAAGTATATCCTTTTCATCTTCTTATTAGGATTTTTGAGAAAGTCAGATTTTTTTGATGTGACTACCATCTTGAATTAGATGTTTGTATTGGTTTTCTAGTGACTGAATCTTTAATGATGAAAAAAATCTTCATTCAAATTCTGACATGTTGCTAAGAGTGTTTTTACTGGTACATGGTATAAAAAGGATGGTTGATTACATTATGATTATTTGAATTTCTTGTTATGTTCCTATGCTTTAATATTAAGAGATTATGTTGACTAAGGGTCCTATTTCAGTACATGTTTCATGACTTTTATTTTTTTGTATTCATGATTTTTATTATGTTATAGAAATGTTATTGTCTTTATATTTTTAATGTCCCCTAAAGACTTAGGGTTTTCACACTCACTTTTTTCATTAACCTTTTTTCTTTTAATTTTCTCTCTGTTTTTGGTAATTAGTCCTATTTTCTTATATCTATGTTTGGGGTTCTTGTTTGATAGAAACAATTAATGCAAAATGATTTTCCTTTTCTCTTAAGGGGATAACAAAATTCTTATTTTCAAATATTCCTTCGCTTTTCTCATTTATTTATTTTTGCTTAAGCTAATTGTGAAGGTTTCCTTGGTATATTTTATGATTATTTACTTGAGGAAGAGTTTTTCATCTATGAGGTATTTATGGCAGATTCACATAAAAAAGCAGAACATTTGTTTTCCTAACAGTGGGACAGACAAACATTGGTTGCTCAGTTAAGAGACACTAAATGGTGGGCCTGGAGGATTGCTTGGTGGTTGACAGCCCTGGATACTCTTACAGAAGTCTGGGGCTTTATTCTCAGCACCCACATGGTGGCTTGCAACTATTTGAAACTCCTGTCCTAGGCAAGATGAGGCACTCTTCCTGTCCAGGCAGGGACTACATGAAAGTGGCCTACATGCAACGCACTCAGGCATACACATGTCCACAAAAATAAATAAATTAATTAACAAATAAATAAAAATTAAAAGAACATTTAACTAGAATGAGATCATTAAGCAACTTCTTTTTAAACAGTACATAGCCTGTGATATTGAAAAAAGATCTACTGTATTATAGCATTTACCTAGTTTCATAGAGATGGTTAATTCCAGATTTGGGGTAAGATTCTGAAAACAGAGAGTACACACAACTAAGAAAACATCATATGGGCCTAAAGAAAGGGGTTGAATCAAACACAGAGGTTCTGTAATCGAAATGAGGCTCACCTTTAGGGCTTTTTTGAATTTTGTTTTTTTTTGAGACAGGGTTTTTCTGTGGTTTTGGAGCCTGTCCTGGAACTAGCTCTTGTAGACCAGGCTGGTCTTGAACTCACAGAAATCCGCCTGCCTCTGCCTCCCAAGTGCTGGGATTAGGGCGTGCGCCACCACCACCCGGTACCTTTAGGGCTTTTTATTTGCCACCTGATTGCTTAAGGTCACTGGCAAGTGCCCTACCACTCCTTATACAACTGTCTCTTCAATTCAGTCCTAGGGAAAAAAAAACATTTAATGTCCATCCAACAATACTCATTTATTAATATTAATAATACTTATTGTTCTTCCCATCACAGACTTTGAAAAAAGCACTGTCCTGTTTTGGCAGCTGGGGAGACAGGTGCTTAGCTCATGCCAGAGTTAAGATGGGTAATAGGAAAGGACCAAATCTATGGCAGTAAGTGTTCTAAAATTTGGATGTCTTACAGATGCTGCTCTGTGCTACTTAAACCTTAACATCCCTATATAACAGTAAGTAGAGATTACAGAAGCCTCAGTGGCGCAGGACAATTGCCTATATATGTTTTAAATAAATGCTGATTGGCCAGTAGCCAGGCAGGAAGTATAGGCGGGACCATCAGATAGGAAGTAGAGGGGGGTCAATGAGAACAGGAGAATTCTGGGAAAGAGGAAGCCCATTCCTTCCCAGTCCTGCCTAAACCACAAAGAAGGAAGATGTGATTACCCACTGAAAAAGGTATCAAGCCATGTGGCTAACATAAATAAGAATAATGGGTTAAAATAAGTTATAAGAGTTAATAAGAAACCTGAGCTAATGGGCCAATCAGTTTATAACTAATGTAGACTTCTGTGTGATTCTTTGGGACCTGGTGGGAGGACAGAAACCAGGTAGGACAGAAACCTTAGTCAACACATCAAGGTGGGAGGAAACATGCATGATTAGTTGTTCTGTTTTAAATATTATCATGTATTCTGTGTAGAGAGGGATGTTTGGGAAAAAATCTTGAAAAATCTTTTATTGCATCACTTTCCACACCATTTACATACATACATA
>NC_022011.1:58188726-58306304 GCF_000317375.1 Microtus ochrogaster | reverse complement strand
AATATATGTGGAATATGAGCACTTTATAAGCAGAAGAGAAACCCACTGAAATCTTTAAATATTTGTGTGAAAACAGAAGCCATGTGGGAAGTCACTGTCATCTATTGTTAGACACTGTCTTCTATGTTTGTACTTGGTTCTTGCCAAATATCTCACCCATTTCTCATAATGAGAGATTCTTGCCTACACTGCTGAACTATACCAATGGAGATAGCAGTGCCCACAAGCTCCACTCTTGACATCCATTTTCTGTGCTTCATAATGGATTGTGATTGCTTTTGCATAAAACCTCCATACATTTACTGTAACTCATATTCCCACTTTGCCTACTGGGCCAGCTTCCCTTAAAATCATACCTTTTAGCTTCTGGATTGTAAAATGATAGCCAAATCAGGGAAAAGATGAGGGAAAATGTTCCAATATGGCTAATGTGGTATAGACTGAAGCCATTTGTGTGCCATATTTAATATCTGGGTAACGTGAAATGATAGACAAAGGATGATATCCCCTGTATGGCTACTCATTTTTTTTTAATATACTTACTTGTATATATCTGTCTAACTCAGCAAAGAATTTGAGGTCTGTAGGATAGTATTCATGACTATAATTTATAGAATTATACCAATCATGAAGCCATTCCATAAATCTCTTAAGGTTAAAAAAATTAAAAAAGAACCTGAGTTTGAACACGAATCACCAAGAATGTTTCTATCAGAATAAAGTTGACAGACTGAGATGATTTCTGGAAAACAGAGAGCATTGCCTAAAGATAGTCGTTGGTTAATTTTAGTATATTTCTTGTTTTCAGAACAATCTCAGTCTTGAAGACAAGGACTGACAAGTGACTCTGGTGATCATTTAACAGAAGTTGTCCTCTTCCAGGAAACTTCTACAGAGCTAAAAGACACTGACATTGGAGGTTGCATTCTGGGCAGCTCCTATCATTCTCTGCATGGCAGGGCTCCACTGTTTAAGTTTTGCTGGGATCATCCTGGTGGAAGTATATCACTCTTTCAGTATTGGGACTTGCTTTGTGAAAGTAAATTGGAGTAATGGAAAAAAAGGGTCTATTTGGGTCTGCCACTATCACCTGGTAGTTTACTGGCACACGTACTAAGAAAAACTGAGGTTTAGTGACAGTAGGGTGCCCCAGGCGAGTCAAGGGAGAAAGAGAGTTTTGCATGGATGCTATTACTAAGGAAACCTGAAGTCTGGTGTTTGAAAGTGAGACCCTTGCTCTCAGACACCCCTTATCCAAGAAGTCTGGGATGATTGGAAGCATCACCCCAGCCCCTGGCCTGGGAGTTGTCTTGGTCCAGACTCCCCACCTGCCAAGTGCTGACCCCTCCCCAGGGAGGGTCAGAACCACTCCCACAGGCTATTTAGGCCCAGAAAAAGGAACACATGGTCTCCAGGGTTTGTGTGGGCTCCTTTCCTCGTCATGCTGTCCTGGTCCACCAGGTAGAGCAGCATTTATTAAACGTGGGCATGTTTGATTCGGGCTAATCTGGTCTAATTGAAGTTATTTTGTGTCGGCAGAGAGGCTCTTCTTAAGATCATTCCTAACATCTGGGAAGGAGGAACTGTATCTTTTGTACATACTCTTGCTCCTTTAAAATATTGTAGCAGCAGACTATTTCATAAATTAAAGACACAATAAAAGGCTGACCAACACCACACAAGCATGGAGAAAGCACTAGAAATGGCTCCTTTAATGATGAAGTCATAACAGTTATATATAAAAGTCTAGCCTCTGATCCCATCGTACTCGAAATAGATATTGATGTAAAAATTCATATATTTGCTGTCATTCTTTCAAACCCTCCACTCCTATTTTCCTTTAAACATCTAAACAAAGTGACCTCATTGTTTTCCATTGGGCTTCTTCTTCTTCTTTTTTTTTTTTCTTTTTTTTTTAAAAAACATTGGCAGGGATGATTGAGATTCAGGAATGTGGGAAAATGGATTCCCAAACCACGTTCCTCCCCTTTCATTCTGAACTGTAATTTTTGGCTTGGCTTGACTTACAGTCATCACATTTCAGCCTGAATCTCTCTGTAAAGTGATCTTTCTTAAACATTTCTCTCACTCATCAAGGGATCAGAAGCCGAAGCCATGCTAGCCTTTCAGCAAAACACTTAGAAGGCGCTCTGACGGAGGAGTCGCGAGAGCTACATTTCACCCAAAATTACTTGAAAAGAGCACATGTTCAGAGCCTCGCTGTCCTCCGTGAGTATTGTCATCTGTGTGCCCTGAGCTCCAGCAGCTATTTTAATCTGTTTTTGTTTGCAATCCATTTGGTGTCCACCCAAGGAAATGCAGGTGATTCTAATTAACTTACAGCTAAAGATGTCGGGAAAAGAAAAAAAAAAAAAAAACAAAAAAAAAAAAAACCCAAAAAACCAGCAACTTACTCCCGTTGTACAGAATTATACACTTAAAAACCTGTCTTCTATTATTTATAACACGTTATTAATGAAGATGACTGTATGCGTATATTTACCCCCTAATTCACTGTTGTTTACTTTTTTGTTTAAAAAGAAAACAAACAAACAAAAAACCCAATGAGGTTTATGAAACAAGAAAAAAACCACACACATACACAAACACACAGACACAATACAGACCCTAGGAATGTTTGCCAACTTTATTTAACAAGAGTAGCAACTTAAAAATAACATTATTTTTACTTTGTGCAACATAGTTTAATATCTGAAATAACCCTGTTCCAATAAAAACCTATTGAAATACTCTCAGGCCTAACTCTGCCCTGAAGGTAAAAGTGATTAATTGAAAGATTTTGGCAGATCTCCGCTCACCACCAGGGCAGTTTAATTTAGAACACATTCAACCATTTCTCAGTGTCTCTGTGCTGGTGGGGCATGACTTTTGATCTTCTTTGGGGAGGCGCCTGTAATTCAGAGCCTTTGGCTAGCTACTTCCTGGAGGGTTTTTCATGGCTGACCCTGCTGCGCATTCAGGTGAGAGACAGCCCTGTCGTTCTAGAATCTCGGCCTTAGAGGACTAAAGGTAATTCTAGGCACAAAGGGACACCACTACAAACCCCGCGGGGCGTAGACCGTCTGCATAAGCGCGCCAAAATCACAGACGAGGTGATTCTTTTCAGCCTGGTGGTGCTCTCAGGCTTCTGAGCGGTTCTAGGACCATTCGACACTCCCCCAGTAAAGACGGGGCTCCTGCCCACAGCAGTGGCTACACTGATCCGCAAGAGTCTTTGCAGACAGGCGCAGGATTGGTTTTTAGAGACTACAGGAAATGCACACCTTCATTTTTTTAAAGTACTTCTGCTAAACGGAAAAATGAGATTGAGGCTCCTTCCTTCGCATCTGGTAGATTGTGGTTACATGGAAGCACTGAGAAGCTGAGCTATATGAAAACAGACATCCTTGGGTTGCAAACTCCAGTTCTCTAGGAAATCTGACAAATGGTCCACTCAATACTCACTGTATAGGAATAAAATGCTAGGTGCTAGGTGTTGAGGATTTGGTACAGAATGCATATATAATGGTGTGTGTGTGTGTGTGTGTGTGTGTGTGTGTGTGTGTGTGTGTGTGTATTCCAAACTATGTATTTACCCTAAGCCTCACACCATTGAATGTCATACAAACATTCATTTACTCATTCATTTTATTTATTTATTTTCAGAACTGGGGTTTGAAACTAGGGCTAGGCTGCCATAGTCCCAGATGACATCAGTTTCTTTTTTGTCTTTTTTACTTTGTGTGTGAGGGTCTCACTAAGTTGTCTAGACTGGCCTTGAACTCACTGCGGCTGAGGCAGGCCTTACAGTTACTACTCTCTTGCCTTAGATAATGGAGTACCTGGGATTATAGGCATGTACCACATAAACATATTCTTTTGAAATTTATCTATACGTACACGAGAGATGGATAATCATTTAATTAATTGATTTAATCAATCAGTTGTTACCCTTGTAAAGAACAGGAGTTCACTTCATAAACTCATATCAGGTAGCTTACAAAGACTGTAACTCCAGGCTGAGGATAATTGATTCCTTCCTCTGGCCTCTGTGGTTGCCTGCACAAACACAACATACACTCATACGGACACACATGTATACATAAATGAAAATAACAATAAATATTAAAAATACACCCTGCACATACAAACAAATATTTTTACTACCTACCTAAATATCTATCTATCTATCTATCTATCTATCTATCTATCTATCTATCTATCTATCTATCATCTATCTACTTATTCTACTCTTTGAACAAACAATAACATTTTCTAACTTTAAAACAATCTCATAGATTTTATTTCTTTACTTTTATAGATATTCTGAGGTTTATACATATGTGTGTGTAAATTAAATTTTCTATATAAGTTTTGCCTACATATATGTATCACATATGTACCTAGTAGCCTTAAAGGCCAGAAAATGACATCAGATCACCTGAATCTAGAGATATAAACTATTGTGAGCTGCCCAATGTGTGCTGGGAATTGAAACCAGGGTCTCTGGAAGAGAAGCCACTGCTCTTAACCACTGAGCAACTGCTCCAGTCCCATATATTATGAGTTTTTATTTCTACCCATCCACACGAAAATATTTGGATAGTATCATCAATATGCTCATTGTCTTTGAGTTCTACTATGTGTCTGTAATTTAGATGAAATATGCTGTAAAACCCATGAGATGACATGAAAATTCTTTATGGGGCTCACATAGGAAATCTAAAATTTTAACTGATTGGTGAGCTATTCTAGCATTACTTTTAAAGGTTTAAAGATACAAATACCATCTATCAAGATCAGAGAAAACAGACAGATTGTCCCTTACTTAGAAACCCTAACTCTGCATGGACGATCATGATTTTAGGAGTCAAACAGAAAGCACCAAGTTTTGCTATATTCATTTCTAAAATCACAAAGGCTTCTTTAAGTGGTCTATGAGAGAGGATTTTAGCTTTATTCCTGACTGCGGGTTGTTAACCATCTATCAAAGAATCGTACACCCTCTGGCTACTCAGAACAACATACAAGTGCTTAGGAAAAGGGCATTCCAATATCAATTGTTGCCTTGTATAAACTCATCTAAGGCTGGTATAAGTTTCACATATATTTCATGTTTTCTTTACATGAAATCAAAAGAGTATCATCATTTCCCCATTTCCTGAAGAACTAACAAAATTTAAGGCTTAGGAATATTTGAAAATCTATAATCGGTCTCTCTAGTTGATTCTTTTTTTTTCTTATTTTTTTTCTCTCTAGCTGAAAGAGATTTTAGAAGGTAGACAAAGAAGACTACCAGTTTGAAACTTAGAGTTTATGTGCTCAGCTCCCACAATAAGCCTTAAGATTAATGACAGAGGCCTTGTTTATATTTTCAGAGTTTTGAGGAAACATTTCTTTCAGGCAAAATTGCCTATATGTAAAATTCTGCAATAAGAAATGATGCTATTCTCTTGTCTCGAAATCATTCCTTTGTAAAAGAACTTGACTAATGGGAAGGAACGATAGGGTTGAGCCTTGTAAATCTGTATGTGATATAAACAGATGGAAGGAGACAATAAGAGATCAAAGATAAAACACTGAGAGAATAATAGAATAAGAAAATCAATGGGCCGTATTGGCTTTAAAATAACAAAAAAGAATGGTTTACACCTTACAAATATTTCGTTACTTAGATCCTTTACTATTTCCTTATAAACTAAGGCAGAGAGAAGAAATGATCTGAGTATATGTAGAAATTTGGGAAGAGAAGGGTATTATTCAGGACCACTAAATACAATTAATTTTGAATGGTTTGCTCTTACTGTCATAATATTCTTTTCAGAGAGGATGAATTATAAAAGGATCATCTACTGTTCTGCACGTACAGTTTATGCAATGCTGCTTGTCTCAGGGTGAGTGCTGCTGTTCCTTTTGGAGACTACAGCTCCCAGAATTCCCCTGAACTATGGATACATTTCTCCCAGACGCGACGTTTTCCACTGCGTCCTGAATCCTCATTGCGCCATGCAGGCTTTTCTCTACACATTTAAATGCCACTAAGAGATGCTTCATTCTCTCTTGAAATCAAGAGAATCTGATGCCAAGGTCTTCCCTCTACTTTGGTCAGCACACAATACAGTCTTGACAACTTCTACAGTGGTAATGTTTTTCACACGTGAACTGTCTATGCATATACCGCTTGCACCTGATACCCCTCTTCTTCCTAGGGACCTGAAGCATTTCACCGTAACTCAATCTAAGTACAGACATATTGCCCTGAACATGGGCTAACTCATGAGGTCAGAGAGACTTCCAACCTGCTGTTCACTTTCACAATAAAACTCAAGAAAGGCCTTTGGACCCAGAACCAAATAAATTTCTGTTAACTCACTGGCTGGAGTATCAAAAGCAAAGATTGACCTTACTTCACCCAGTTCCAAAGCAATATGGTCTACAAGCAGAACTCCTTGGAAGGAGGAGAGTTCAAAGTTTAGGAACACTGCATGCTTTAGAAGTGTCTATGTGACTCCTCTTTCCCCTTTGACTTATCAAAACAAATGCAAACTTCACTTTCTAGGGCTTAAAATATTGTAAAAGGAAACAAGACCATTTCTTTTTCAAAATGATCCAAACTTTTAAAAACAACTGTATCCAAGTAATAATGGCACCTGGACTCTTTCTATACGTGCTACACCTGATGCTGTTTGCCAGAAGAATATTAGCGGTCAGGTAGAGGCACAAGGTAATGAGTAATGAAACCAGCATGCAAAGAGAAGGAAGGAAGGAGACAAACTCTTCTCTTTGAGACCCCTGTTCGGCTCATGGTTCCAGGGCTTCTGACCCTGCTCCCTCTGATTCCGCTGTCTATAAGTGTCCTTTCTAAAATCTTGTTCTAAAAATTGAACTGAAGTTTTAATATTCAACAATACTCAACCAGGGAAGTGTTTTTTCAATCCTCATCCTGTCAAGACAGGACAATGATGCTTCAGGATTTCTTCTATCAAGGCTTGATTTCATTCTAAGAGCCAGGTGTATGTGGACTTCTAGAGAAAGGCTTTGAAAATAAGGTGGCTGGCCTTTGACAGTTTTTGCTAAGCAGAAACGTTATTATCATTTTTCTTTCCAGACTTTTAGTAATGGAGTATATGAGAGTTGATTTAAAAATATAATATTTAAACCAGGAGGCAGTGGTTCATGCTTTTAATCCCAATACTTGGGAGGCAGAGGCAGTCGGATTTCTGAGTTCAAGGCTAGCCTGGTCTACAGCATGCGTTCCAGTTCAGATAGTGCTACACAGAAAAACTCTGTTTTGACAAACCAAAGGGGGGAAAAGGAATATAAATAATTCTTTTGCTGACTTCTCTATGGAAAAAAATTTTCTGATTTATCCTCCTCATGTTTAAATGCAGTATCTGTTAAATATTAATATTTGAGTCTATAAAGACATGAGAAAAATATGGTCATAGTCTTTTTCTTATTAATCTGTTTTCTTGTTTCAGCATTTCTTCTCATTGTTCAGTAAACACACAACTCTACTTGTTTCTGTTGGCTCTTCAGGAGGATACAGCTGACCTGTAGAACTGTGTCTTTTGAAGAAGAGTTGATGTCTAACATTGGTATACTTTCTTAAATCTAAGTTCAACTAGTGTATCTAGGAAATCGAGTTGCTTTATCAACTGCCTTTCACAAAAAAAGTTTGTGGGAAAAAAACCTTTCTGGTAGGAAATACATATATACATACATACATATATATGTATATATATACATATATATAAATGTAAATCAGATCATGGATTAAAGGATGAATATTGTATTTGAGGAACACTATAAGACGGTTCACTATGTTAGTTTTTCCAAAACTTTGTTCCAAATCAGGCTTGGATTATGTGTGAAAAGTAAGAATCTTCTACTGTAACAGGTGCTGGCAGGAAACTTCCATTAAAGCCATTGAAGTTCTGCCTGTAAAGATTTGGCATCTGCAAACATTCTCGCAGAAGAATGCATTATGCATCAGACTTTTCTCACTAGAAAAACAATGTGAAGCTGTGGCTGCTGAACAATATTCCCAGTCCCTATTTTGTTAACACGATTTTTCGGTGATGACATCTTTGCTGGCCTCGTGTTATATATGAAGCGTGGATCAGCTCTCGTTTCAACACTGTGAACGTGCATTGTCTTCTGTGTAGACAATAGAGACACTGGTCTACCATCTGTTTGTCCTATTTAGAGGATAAACTTGAAAATATTTTTTCCCAGTGCCGTTCATGGTTTAAATGACTGTATCCACATTCTGAAGACTGACTCTTTGCATGAAATTGTAAAAGCATTTACCAGGTTTTTAGTGAAGGTGAGAACCAGGTCTATAGAGTCCTGGCAATAATCGATGTAAGCTCATGTGTATCTCAGACAGAAGGAACATTATGTCTGATATGTAATAGAAGATTAATAAATGCCATTTATTTTTCTTTATATAAATATTCCATGCTAATATGGCCTTATCTTTAAAGTCTAATGATGCTATTCTCTGAACATAAACTTCCCTACCTTACGTAAATAAGGACCCCTTCTCTAGTCAGCCTTCATTTCCCAGATTACTAAATCTACAAACCATATATTCTTTTTCATGTTAAATACATCTGAAGACAATCTCCTACTTTATCTTATAAACCGATTATTTATAAATAATTTTACTTACATACAAGGGTTAACTTAGAATGATCAAGTTAAGGTCTAAAAGAAAAAGGTATGTCACAGTAAATTCTAGAAAAAAAACCCAGTAAATACAATTTAGTACATGTGTAATCCAAGTGCGTGTGTCTATATCTAGCTTTGTGGTTACCTTGTGTGTTAAATATCACCAAATAGTAATAGCAATAATTTGTATTTTATTACATAAATAATTTTATAGTTGAGTTGATGGTTTTAAACTGAGCTTTACAACTAAGCTGTAAACATGTATATATAATAAATATATATTCATAATCATATATATAATAAACATATATATCCATGTATATCCATAAACATATCTTTAGCAACAAGTCCTCATTGAGGCTAGTCGAGCAGCTTACAGGATAGAGAACTCATACATGTGTATGAGCCTGTACACTGACAGCGGCACTCAGGCAATGTGCCCAAGTGTGAGAAAGCCTTTGCTTCAGGGCAACAGCCAACCAGCTCAGCTCTTGACTGCACTGCCTGCCCTTGACCACATGGCCCTTTGCTGTATCCTTAGCCTCCCCTCCTACAGTGGGGGAACGCTGCTTTGTACTGTTTTATTGCCAATACATTTTTACTTTGTATGATGAAATGAAGCAAGGAACTGGTTTCATTAGAAGGAGAGGTAAACAGAACATTAATTAAATTTGCTGATGATACTAAATTGGGAGGAACTGTGGACATCTGTGAGGACAAAAGAATCATACAAATGGACTTAAGGAGTTTAGAAATACGAGCAGGAAATAATAAAATGAGATTCAGTCTTAAATAATGCAGGCTAATACATTTGGGAGAAGATAATCAGAAACATGGCTGTTCAGTGCATGGTCGAGGCCTGGAAAGTGGCAATGGTGAAAGAGACCTAGGGGGTGATAATAGGAAATATTATGCACAAACTTACAGGGAAGTAGTCACTATGCCTGGGGGTGTACATATAAAAAGGCAGAGCGCTCTTCTTAGGACACCAGTATGTTCGCAAGCAACAAATAGCAAATTTGCTTTCGTTGTCGAATCATTCAGGTCCGTGGGACAATTTAACACCCTTCTGTGGGAAGATTGCTCTTCTCTATTAAAGATGACAAAGTTTGTTTTGTCTAAGACCTATGTTGGAAATCAGAGTCACTGTTTAATTTCTGTCATTTTCTACTACAAACTATTGCTAATATATCAGCCCATATATTGATGGTTGATGACATTGTCAACACAACCTCACCGCTCTCGCTTTATAGCTTCCTGTCTCTGGTTCGTATGATTGCACATAGTGTTCAGAGGCATTGTGTTTCCTAAGTCAGTGTCTCTTTAAGTCATGTGATACGATTCTCTAAGGATAGATGTGAGGCAGGGGTTTTGGATAATATCCACCTCTTTATCCACTTAATCACCCATTATGAATTGAGTCCCTTTCTCCTGCTGACTATGGAATTCTAGGTAGAGTAAAGATGGCTGCAAAGCCAACATGATGGCTGTGATGCTCTAGATGGAAAAACCACAATGAAAACAGCTATTGCAATCTCAGCACTTGGGGATATGTTAGGAAAAGTGGAGATGTTGTTAGCATGCAGAAGGAAAGTCCCTCTGGTATATTCAGGGGGCCACATGGTAGGTTGGGGATAAGTGAGAGCATTTTGTTTGGAGAAGGTGATTCTTCTGCTGTTTGCAAGAGAATCAAGACAAATGTGGCAAGCAGACTGACTGTTCGTGGCAGGTTTTCTAGGGGAAGGAACGAGCATACGGGATAAATAGAGGTCTCTAGAAGCAAGGGTTTTGCTGGACTTCCTAGAACACATGAAGCAGTTCATAAAGATTTGGAGATGGACAACAGGCAGGGATCACTTGATTATTATTGTTGTTGTTGTTATTCACTGGTTCTGCAGGTAGCTCAGGAGTTAATTCACTCGAAACTTTCAAAAATTCAAAATGGAATTAGAAAAGAACAAAGCTTAATTATACATCACAATTCCAAATTTTAATGACATAGGTGCTTTCATAGTTTTATAGTTTTTTTTTTCAATAGCAGAGTTTAAATTTGTCCTGGATGAAGTACACATGGAAAAAAAAAACAAAATTCATCTCAGAATTTTGGTTATTGACATCCTCCCTTCATTAGCTTCACATTTATATTTCTGTATTGAGCGTGGTTTTCTTTTTTTATAAAAAGATTTATTTATCTTTATTTTATGTGTATTTGTGTATGACTACAAATACATGTGTACTACATGTGTGCAGGTGCCCTTGGCGTCAAGAAGACTTGAATTCTCTGGAACTGGAGGTGCAGGTGGATATGAGCTGCCTGATGTGGGTACTGGGAAGTGAACTTGGGTCCTCGGTGAGAGGAGCAAATGCTTTTAATTTCTGAGCCTTTTCCTGGCCCCTGATGATGTATTGATTATATCATATGACAATCTCTTATAACTGAAAATTTTTTATTAAGTAAAAATTTCCCGAGAGGTGTGTGGAAAACAAACACTAAATCACAGGGAGGTTAACTAACACAGAACAGCAGTAACATTGCATTCCAACTTCAAGTAAAAGAAAAAGATAGAGAACTCGGCTTCCTATGAGGTTATAGAAATTGAGCCCGTGACTGCCCATCATCAGGCATGTCAATTGTAAGTCATTCAATTATCTGATTAAAAACAGTAGGTTAGTGGTGATGAAGCAGTGCCTGATGGGACATTACTTCCTCTAATGAAAACGGTTAAGGAATGGATAGTTCAGTGGTTGCTTGACTGTTCGCTTAAATAGAGTATCTCCAAATTGAGGAATATAAAATCTTTTGGTCAACCTCATTTCAACTGCCTAACATAGCTGGGTCCTGATGGAAAGATGGCACCCCACTGAACAGTGCAACACATTCTGTAAGTGGTAGCACTTAAATGCTTAACAACCAAGCTGCAAATCACATTATCCCCTTCCATAAAATGGAGCTGCCTTCGCTCAGCAACTGTTGACTACGAGTTGCTTTTTATTTTGAGCGCCAAAGCAAAGATGAGTTCAGTTCACCCAGACCATTTCCTGGGAGCCCTTCCTCCTTAGGCACTGTGAGAGAAGTCAGTGCACTTACGAAGGAACACGCAGTTAACTGAAGTGAGTATGTAAATACTTTTCTACTGTATGTTGTGCTATTGCCCTAACAATCAGGCCTCCAAGATTAGTTTTTCTTAAAACGAGCATGTTTTTTTGACTACGGGTCTGCAGTCTTTAGTAACCAACCTCAAGAGCTCTCCCAACATTATCATTTAAAGAGCTATTTTGGTTTCGTGTAGTTTGTTTTTCTTTTCAAAGTGCCTTGCCCTTGATTTTTTTTTTCCTGCTTGATTGTTTTTCTTTTTCTGAACTGAAAATAGGAAGTGGTCTGAAGAGTATAAAATTAGGGAAAAAGATTAAGCTAGAAAAGAAAGGATTATTTTTAACTCAAGAAAAAATATTACTAGCTCCATAGACTGTTAAACTATAAAATAACTTTCCAAGGAGTTTAAAGGCATCAAGGAATCATGGAGACATTAATCTTTCAAGGAGACAGAAAAATTATGACAAAATACGGTGCTAAAGAAACGTATACGATGCTCTCAGTGCAACAGTGTACCCAGAGTAAGTATTTGGCTTGCTGTTTGTATGTAGATTGATATTTATGCTGGGCATTCTTCATTTGCAAATAGAAAAGGGGGAATTGGAAAAACCATCTTTTTCTACTAACTTTAAAGGGAGAATTAGTCACCAGGGTACTCAAAAGAATATGAATTCTGGTTCACTCACTGCTTCTCAAACCAACCTAAGACTTCTTCATGTGTTGAGCCCAAGGATTGTTTATCTAAATAGAATTTATATGTTCTTGTTCTATCAGAAACAAAAGTATTTTGCCCAAAGCATAGTAGCATTGTTGTGGAAATTTTCATATTTTTGTAAATCAGTCAGTTTTCATTATATAACAAGAATTACAAATAAAAACTATAGGGTTATTTTGTTTTGATTCCCAGGGCAACAAATATCTGAAAAATCTTTGGCTGCCTTAAATTATTTTTTATTTTGTTCCTGATTATTGAAAACCTGAAAGCTTTCCAAACAAATATAATTTCTTTTTCAAATTTTGTAAACATTTGTTTCCAGGCGAAAACAGCCTGCCAGCTCTCAGCTCGATTATTTTTAATGGTTGCACTATGAACTTCTGAGTATAGGTCCTTATAATAGAAACTCACGGACCAAGAATTGACTTTAAAAAAATGATGCCACTTATAAGACATCTTAGAGTACTGGATCTTTATATGCTGAATCTATTTAAGCTTTCTATCCATAATAAAAGGCTAATTGTGCAGGGTCTTAATTTTGGCTTAAAACCAAGCGACTGCAGTGGAAAATATTTTAAAATCCTAAATTCCAGAATAGGGATTAAGAGTGATGGTAAATGTTGGAAATAAGACCCAGGCTTTATCTGACACTGTTCTTCTGTAGTCTGGATCCAGAAGTGTGGGAACATCCACAGTTGGTTCTATGCGAGCTGGCCACACCACTGCGTTCCATAGCTAGCTTCACCGGTGAGTGACCGGCACATCAACTCCCACGCCAACTTCTGTTATGCTCAAGGTCTTTTTGATAACAAGACTGACATATGTGCTTCTAAGAAGAGATAAACTTAATTAAATGCCATTAATAAGCACAGCAAATTAATTAATAACAGCTTTGTGTGCAGACTTTTTTTTTTTTTTTTTTTTGACGATTTAAAGCATACTTTTTACTGCCAGATTTAACTTGCCATCATTTCGCAAGAACAAATGTCTTCGGGACAGAAAAGCAAGTTTTGGGTAATTGCTAGAAGTGACCCAATCCTGTGCTGCCCCCTTACAGAACTCCCAGGCCTACTCATTCGCTTTCTTCCTTGCGAAACTTACTTCCCACCCCCAACTCTCCACCTTGCCATCTCTGATTTCTTTTGGGTTGTCTTTTCTGGTTTCTCTTTTCTACTCTTGCAGGCCGTTTCCTGTTTACTTTGTTGGAAATTGTCTTCTCTCCTAGCCCTCAATGTGGCTTTCTAACAGACACAGAGGCCCCAGAGTGACTACCCCAAAGAGCCCGCTCCAACTTGGCTCTAGGACAGCAGGACCGCTGTCAGGAAGGTGGCATTAAAACAGCAAAAGAAAACACCAAGAGAACAAAAAAGGAATTACAAAAAAAGAGAGAGAGAGAGAGAGAGAGAGAGAGAGAGAGAGAGAGAGAGAGGGGGACTGGTCTTAATTTTAACTCAGAAAGAAAAACTAAGTTAATTTGCAGCCTGCTCTCAAGAGCTTCATTGAGGATCGTCGGCGCTCAGAGGGCATGTGGACATCCAGCTCTTGACATAAAAGTGAGAAAAAACCCAAAACAAACACCAACAAACACCAACATAGCTCGCTCCCTTAGGAACATTTTTTTTTGTCAAGTCCACAAATATTCTCCAGAGAAAAAGAAAAACTGCTTATCTTGTACCCTAGATTTTTGCTCTTAGCATGTAATTTTTATCAGTTTGTTTTGTTTTTATTACTTTTTTTTCACTTACTGCTTATAAAACTAGGAAGCAGAAGTCTCTCTGGAAGAGGATAGAATCATAAAAGTTTTCAAGACTCTCATCAGAAACTAAACAGTACAAATTGCACATTCTTCGTAGACGGATCAGTCTTTAGTGCGTGCCTGGATCCAGCTCTCACAGATTATCTCAAAGTGGGAAAGAATGAACAGTATAAAGTTAGCAGGGCTGGGAGCAGACTTGTCTAGTTATGGCAATACAATCTGCACTTTAGGGGCCTAGATTTCAAGCAATGGGAAATAGCAATATGAAGTTTTATTTTTATACCCAAAGTACTCAGTGGGATCTCAATGGACTGAAGGGTTCACTGAATGAAGTTAGAGAATATTAACAAGGATAAGCTTCATGTAGCTCAGCAGAAAACCTAGATGATCATCATTCCCGTCACTTTCCCAATAATTTCTTGTACATACATACTCTACCTACTATCACAACAATCTGTTTATAGCAAATAGTCATATATCTATTTTTATTTCGTACTGTGAAGTTTCCGAAATCACAGACGTGTGCTCATAGTTCTCACGCTATGAGGGGACTAGCAAATATGACCGTATAAAAATTCATGTAGCTAAGGTGTCTGTCTGTCTCTCAAATTTCACATAATCACAAGGAATTAAAAAATCAGTTAAGGTATAATAATAATTTTAGCCATTTTTTTTTCAACTTGCTACAATCTATCCTAAGATAACTAATTGTTCAAAGTAAACATTCCGCTCAGACCACAAAAGGAATCCATTATACAAACATATAATTCACAGTCATTTTTAGTGGGTTGTAAACAGTTTGGAATGAGTATAAAATGGGACAAAAATCAAAGTGAGCATTTTGAAATGAAAAAGTGTTTGCTACAAAAGGTCAGTCCCTTTGCTTGGCAAACTATGTAGAAAAGCCTGGGAAAATGCTGATCACACAAGCAATGAGGGGATTTTGAAGCCAACAGCCTCCTTGTTTCTTTAAACAGACATCGGAACCTATAACTGGATCCTGTCAAACAAACGACAGCAAAAAAATATAACAGCTGCCACGAAGTCAAATTGAGAGATAAAGCTTTGGAGGCTAAGGACCTTCTCAGAAGTGGACTAAAGGGCTTGCTGAAATCTTTAAGCAATGTTACGGATCCCAGGGTATCTTCTGGGCACTAAGTCAAGTATGTAACTTGTGTTTCATTCCTGTCATATCTTTATGTGTTTGAGAGAAGGAGACACACACACACACACACACACACACACACACACACACACACACAAAGGGCAAACTTCTTGTTGGTCAGCAATTGCTGAAGCATTCTAAAAGCTATCTTGTATCTCAAATCATTAAGGGTGGAAAACATGGGAATACACACACACACACACACACACACACACACCACACTCTCACCCCCCCCCCCACTCACGCACAGTAGGGCTGGTGAGAGGGCTCATAGGGTAAGTGTATGCCACCAAACCAGACCATTTGTGTTTGATCCTTGGGAAGCACGTGATGGAAGGAGAGAACCAACTCCTACACGTTGTCTTCTCCTTTCCACACTCATGTTGTGGTATGTACATTCAGGAACACACAGACACAAGCACACACACTGCATAAAAAAATTAAAATTGTGGTTAAAAAGCATATAATGTAAAATAATTATTTTAAGTACATATTTTAGTAGTGTCAAGTATATTTAGGTTGTTGAGTTCCAGATCTCTTGGTAGCCTCTTCTGGGGCCCAGGAGCAGAACCGGCAATCCTAGAGGATCTATCACAGCATGTTATGGATACTGAATGCCAACAGCATTTATATTAATTTTAAAATTCAGTTGTATTTCCTTACATTAAAAAATTGTACTTGATGTACAAAACATATTTAGTGTATAATTGTGTTCATTAATTTAGTAAACTCTATCTCTCTAGAAAAGAAGTCTCTGGCAAGGTCTACGTTTGACTTTTCACGTAAAACATGTCTTTCCAGGTATCACATATGGCTGACATATTTTACTATTACCACACAATGGGTTCAGATAGAAGCTTTGTGAATAAAACCAAATTAAAATTCTCCTGATCCTATGTGGAGTGCAAAACAAACAAGCATGTGTTTATGGTTTAGGATTTGATCAATTACTTTAAAGACACACATCTTTGTTTGCGTTTCAGATTTTGTAATGGTTTTCCTATCTTCGTTACCTGCTCTTTCCTCTCAGAGCTCTTATCTCAGAGTGTGCTTTATCTTTAGTGTCTATTTCTTCTACGAGTTTAGTTCAGAATGGGAAGTACAATGCACATATAGTGACTGCTCCCTCATTCAACATCCAAGGTGTCTTTCAGGAAGAAATTCAAGTTGAGACGTTCATTGCTCAATTTGAGTACCCCACAGAGAGTCTTCAACTATGAGAGTAAGGCAGAGAGAAGGAGCTGCAAATATAAAATCAATGTAATTCTTTGTACGAAAGTATACTTAGGGCTGCACAAACAGCAAAAAAAAAAAAAAAATGGCAGAAGTGACTGTAGTCTAAATAGCTGGGAAAGACAATATGGCCTAGCACTCAAGAGTATAGTGAATCAAATTGAGACAAGGGAATGTACCAGGTAAGTCATTTGGTTTACAGGCTTACTTAGCCATTTTTTCTACGTTACGTACAAAAGATGCCAAAAATTGAATGTAACTAATACCACTTTACTGAAGCTGAACGAAGAATATGCTTTGTGCTAGTCACCAGACAGAACTTCCTGGGAGACCCCAGAAGCCAAGCACGGTTCTGTCCGACTCAAGCAATCAGCAACCAGAGAGGATGACTGAATTGATGCTGAGTTTGTCTGCCCTACCATGCTTCATTTTATAATAAATATATAATAAACATTTAAAAAATACTGCTTGAGTTTTATAGGTGCCTTGAAAAAAAAAAGAAAACAATAATGGAGGGAAAATAGGGAAGGAGTCAAACCCTTTCTATAAGAGCCAGTGTGCCCATATTATGAACCCAGAGGCCATTTCCCCAAGACTGGGAGAGTGAACGCAGCTTGTATTAAATGGGCCTTTCCTAGAGTGGAGCCATAAGCATTTCCCATGACCGTGCAGTTGAGTTTCTTGGCTGGAGGAGCATCTGGCCATTAGAAGGAGCACTCCAGATATGCTGAGTCCCAGCCATGCCGAGAGACTTGGCACCTTCCCCTGCTACTTTCTAGTACCAACCCTGCATCAAATGTCATCAGAAGCCTGCATAAACATTGGACTTAGATTCACATAAATTATTTCTGTCCTGAGATGCAATATGCCAAAATTTAGTAAAAACAACACTTCAAGTAAACAGCATTGGCATGTAATTGTAAGAATATTAATCCAACAAAATGATCATGGAAAAATACAATAGAAAGTACACACTTGTAAATCTTGCAAGGATGTGAGACGTTTGCCTTGTGTCTTTGAGTTCTTATTGAACATTTCCATGGAGTTCCTTTAAGCTTACACTGCCAAAGTGCTTTGAATTTTCAGTGGCTTTGCAGAATTACAAAATGTCTTTGCGTTTCATTAGGATGCTCAGGAATTATTTTAATAATCGTATGTGTGATTAGCAGTTGTTTAGCGCTGGATCTACAAATTCATTTTGAGAGTAAACATTGGGACAATAAAATATAATGCTGTCATGATTGCTCCTGTCAGCAGAAACATCATCTTACCTTATTAAAAATCACCATGAAAATGCCATGCATAGATACAATCCCTATTTATAGACAGTTTCTATTCTGTTATAGTATGGTATCTGTACCCTGCAAGGCTACACCAAGCAGGGCTTTTCATTTTGCCTTAGGTAGACACACAAATCAAGAGATATAAGCTATTATTTCCATGTGTATACATCTTACTATGTTTGACTTTCCCCAATGGCCTATTTGAATTTTGTTTTTGATATAACATAATAATGCTCATACCATTGGTACTCAGTATTTAAAGGTGAATGACGATTTCTTGGAAAATATGATAATTTAACTATTGGAAATAATGACAACCTTCTCAGCTGCCCATTTTGGCTTTAAGTATTTTAAAATAATGTTTATTCCTGAGATAGGTACCTATAAATGAAATGAAATGGTAACAGGCACTAAAAATACATTTCCCTCTTAATTCCAATCAGCTTCATTCTGCGCAGGCACTTCTCTCGGGTGCTTATTCTACAGTAACTGTTTCCTGTTCTCTCTGCTCTCAACTCTTCTCCCTGTAGTGCCAATGCCCCTTTCCCCACAGCCACAGTCTTTATCTGTGTCCCTACCCAACCCTTCCCCTCTTGTTATTCTCTCATTCCCTACTGATAGGGGAATAATAGGATCCCAAGGCTGTCCTTACAGTATAATTAAAGTATGAATTTCTAGGAGCTAGAAATTGCATGCCGTTTTTATTATGCTTCTATAATAAAGCCAGGTAACACCGAGAGAATTAAAATGGCCTTTTTCTGAGCAGAGGATTTGAAGATCTTTTTCCCTTTGGTTGTATTGTTTTAGGAGAATAGGTGTTGAAAATGGAAATAGGGTCAGCCATTGCTTTTCTCTGCAAACACCTCTATGTTTCGCATGATATATATTCCCCTAGATCCTGGAAATATGTTGTAAACTTGTAACAGATGGTGATGAAGCTTCACATTTTTATTTAATACATTTTTTTTTAAGATTCTGCATTTACAGTGTGTGTCTTCCAGGAAAAATGACCTTGAATGGATGAAGTCATAGTTCGAAGGAAAAACACTCCACAGATAAACTAGCATAGAAATGATGAGTCAATTGGGGTTTGTTTTGTTCCCTTCCGTGAGATGAAATAATTTCAGATGAAAAACAGAATATTGAAACAGAGGAGTCAAAGGTCATCTTAACACTGGAGGTGTATCTGCTAATTGTTCCAGGAAACCCAGTTAGCTGTAATCTGCACTGAGCAGAACCATGTGGAAGACTGTGCATCGGTATCTGTGGGTGGAAATGCTATTTACTTCACTTGGGTAATGCTGGGGGCTTACCAAAATGGTTCTGGCACGTCTACCAGCATGAATGTCAGAGGGTTCTAACACCGAGAGTGCTGATATTTCATGAATGTTTTATCACTGGCTTGGAAACAAGAAGTTTGCAATTGATTCAACAGTATGTCAGACAGACAAAATATTAAAAAAAAAAGAACATTGGTGAGAATTGCTGATGTCCCTATTGTAAAAAACAAACCGAAGTTAATAAGAAACTTGATCCTCTTAGGCGATTAACAAAAGTCAAGTTTTAATTGCGTGGCTTCCCGGAGAAATCAGGAGGCACCGTGAACTTGAGCTGTAGCTGTTCAGAGAACACGGCAATGCTGAATATTTAGTTAACCCACCTCGTTTTTCAACAGCTTCAATGCACTGCTTCACAAACCATGGAACTGTGGAATGTTCCCGTTCACACACTGTGTGCAGATGAGAGCCAAAAGTTTGATCTGCAAACGAAACAAAGATGAGTTTCATTAAAATCCAAGCCCGCGTTGTTCTTTAATTTGATTCTGCTTCCATAGCCAACACTGCGCTCTTCATCTCACATAGGAATTGATTTCTGCTTCAATTTCAAAGTGTCTCAGGCAGATGTACAAGGACTGCGTGTCCCTTTATGGAACAGCACCCTGATCTCAGTGTAAGAAAACTAGCGTGGTCATGGATTAGGCGTGGAGGAAGAGTGTCTAAGTGTGTTTGAAATCCTGCATGTTTTGGAAGTTTGTCAGCAGTTATTAAAAATATACTTTGGTCATTATATTTGAGGCATTCATCCTGCAGAGTTACTTGAGGAGGCAGGTAGAAGCAGAGGAAGCACTGAAAAGCCAACCTCTTAGTGTTTCTCCTGTCTTGAATGCTCACCCTCTTGTCTGATTTAAGGATCACCTTTGCGACAAACCTCTGCTCAGAGCTTCCCTAAGCCAGCCTGGCCTCTCCATTGAAATAGCCTCCCTGGACAGCAATTCCTCGGGTTGTTCAACAGATGCTGTAGACAACAGGGCTCGTTCTCAAAATGGCTCAGCAACATCAAATTAAACCAAGTTAAACAGAGTTTAAGATAAGTATTAAAAGTGCTTTGATTTGCTAGAGCCCTGGCATATGTGAGTTTCTATAAAGGGAGGAAGGGATAATATTTCTCGTACTTGTTTTGTTAATATCCCTTTGTTTCAGAGGGCATCTGACTAACGAAAGCTGCTGTAAGTGGGGTGGGGAGTGAGACCTCAGCCCCTCCCTCTTTCTTCCAACAGCATTTTCTGCATTTGTGATTAATGGAACTCTGAGTTGAACTTCAACTTGGTTCTGGAGGTTCCTTTATCAAAAGCGCCATTCGACAGCCAGGGGTACTACTGAGAGGTGATTGGATCAGAGTCCTCCTGATCCAAATACTAGATACATAATTGGATGGAGTCACTGGAAGGTTGTGGCAACTAGACACTGGTTGGAGGAAATACATCATGAGGGCATGCTTTTGGTTCCTGTCTGTTTCAACTTTTTCCTCTTTACTCTCCCGCACTGAGCAATCGGTTTTGTGATACGTGGCCTCACTGCAATGCTACACATTTCCCTTGCCACCACGCACTGTCAGCCCAAAGCAATGGATCCTTTGGACTCTGCACTGGACCCAGAAGCTAAGAGAACCTTTTCCTTCCATAACCGACTTTCTCAGGTACTGTGTTCCAACAGCAAGAAAAGTGACTAATACAGAACCATCTCTCTATTTCCAGAGCCCAAGTGTCTGAATCATCCGCTATTTTGTCGTTGCCAGGGCTTAGTACCGCAGTAGACACTCATAGACTGTATTTTAAAAATAATCATAAAATATGCCCCATGTACCAAGTGTGCACAGACTTGAGGGGTACTAAGTCCCTCCCGAGTATTGTGTAACCATCGCATTACTCACTTCAAGATCTCATTTCAGTAGCAATGATATGCAATACGGACACCCAGACTAGTATGTGAAGAGTCCAAAGGGTGTCCATTTGGATCAGAATGAGGCCTGGTCCCCCTGTGACTTCTCATGCTATCCCTGATTTGTCCTCCACTAACGGTTTTCCTTTTGGCTTTCTCAATCTCCATGGAAACTAGTCTTGTTTTCTGGGTGTCTGTTTCTAATCCCTTACAAATACTTTGTCCCTGCGGTTGTGTTCTCATTATCCCCTCTGGGTGGAACTCTCTTGCTCCAGTCTTTGAGCAAATGCTATCTTCTCACTGTAGTCTTTTCCAGCCACCTCTCAAGGACTGAGCCACTCAATTCCACTTTCTATGCCAGTATCTCTTTATTTGGGGATGGGGCTTACCTCCCCTTGAGATGTTGGACCCATGTTGATTGTATAGGTTATTTAACTTGCTAAGAATTGAAATTCAGAAGGGCCGGGGTAAAACATTTACTATGGATCTTCTCTTAGATGCAGGCAGTGTTTGGCACATAATGGAAATTTATTAAGCATGTTTTGAATTGTCAGTGGGGATTTTGTAGAAAAATTTAAATACACAGGAGTGTGGAGATAAGATATAATAGTGCATAGCAGAATCCTAAGTGCCAAAGTATTTTGGTGATGAAGACACTGAGATTTCAGGGGAGCTGGGTTTTCATCTGTTACTTAGGAAAATTTATTCCTATGTGCTGGTAACAACAACATAGAGGGTATCAAGTAAGGCTAATGCACTATTAATAACACACCCTGATGTGGAAATATGTGTGTTTATACAAGAGACAGGAAGAAGAGAAACTCCAAATGCAGAGAGTATAAAAATGGCAAACAATTGTATATGCTTTGAACAGTTGATGAAGTAGCAGAGATTTGTTCCAAACGGTGAGCATCCCTATAATAAAGAGTGACGTGAATATTACCTAAGAAAAATTGTCTAGGGCTTCAGATTAAACATTTTAAGTTGGATAGAGTTCACAGTCAGGAAACATGACTACAGCATGTAAACCTGTTAGTAGGCTTCATTATTTTAGTCTGTTGCCCAAATCTTGATTGACTCTTCTCTCTGCACAGCAATGAAGCAGGCACTTGAAGTTGTAAAACGATACTGGAATTTTTCTAATATTGCAGGGTTGATACAGCATGTGCCATAAAAGGTGTTGAGTGGGAATAATAATGCCATATATATATATATATATATATATATATATATATATATATATATATATCGGTGTATGTCTTCCATGCCTTCAGGAGACGAAGAGAGACAGAGACAGAACTACTTTTAATGGAAGTCATTCAAGAAAGTAGATTCAGTCATAAAGTGAGTGCTAAATTTCCAGAAGGACTTTGTTTTCTTTTTTATGTGGACATAAGAGAAAGATGGAAACTTTAGGACATTGTCTCTTTGTTCATTATCTGGAAAAGACAATCATGAGGGCCTATTCTGCAGTATAATAACCTCAGGATCTCCCATATAATTATTATGATGTTACACCCTCCTCATCCTTTAAATGTATCCTGTGCAAGATACTGATACATATGGGAAGAACATGTGATCATGAATTATGATGTGTCTGGGGTAGTAAAGGTGCATTGTGGCCTTATATGGGAAAAGGGAAGACTAGCCTTACCCAAGGACAACTTCCCAAAGAAGAGGCGAATCCTCACGAATAAGTAGGACTTGAGAAGAAATCACGAGAGGAACACAAGCGCATTTGGAGAGATGGAGGACACTAAGTGCCAGCACTTGGGGAAAAGACAGTATGACCAGAATGCCCTTTTCAAAAAAAAAAAAAAACAAAAACAAAAACAAAAACTAATGGCTTATTGAAATCTTAATGAATATAAATTTTGTCAACTAAGTTCAGTAATTTGACAAATAATAATTATGTCCTATAAGTATTTCCTTTGTAAGTTACTTTCTTGTTCTGAGAATTCACTCAGGATGACCACATGACTCCACAGGTAATGGTCCTTGCTCTTGCCAAGCAACCTGGATAAAAACCCTCTGATCCACATGGTGGAAGAAGACAACAGCTCCTGAACATTGTCCTCTGATCTCTACACAATAAAAGTGGCCATGCAGACACCTTTACACATACATTTTCATGTGCACACAAAATCAACCAATAGAAATAAAAAAGAATTCGTAAGGCACAACCCAAGAATGATCTCAATTGAAATCTACGTCCCTGAATCTCTGGTTGATGGGATGGTCTAGACAAGAAAAAGAAAAGCGATTTGGGGTGTGTGCAGAGATTTTGCTTTCTTACCCTATGAAAAGATTGTGGAGAAGGAGGCACTTTCCTTTCCTTGTTTGCACTTGGGACATCACCTTGTGATAGTGCTTGGGTCAAGTGGAGCGCTGCTGTCACTATGGGGGCAACGGAGAACCAAGGCTAATTTGCTTTAAAAGAAAGCAATGGAACTTATTATATGCCAGTGGTGAGACACTTCTCTAGATTTCTTACATACCATTGTTCCTACCCAATATGGAGTAATATTAGCAGGTTGCTGGGATTTTTGAGTTAAGCATGTGTCATAACCATAGTTCTGCTTGAGGAAGTCTGTTTGATGGATTTTAAAGAGCATAGGGGTACAGAGAGGAGTGGGTAATTAGATACTAGGGTCTGTTACCTATTGCTAAATAGGCAATGCACAGTCTAGGAAGGATGTTATGAATACCTTGCCAGGGTAAGGATATAAATTTCTTTTAGTTCATGATTTTCATATTTTGGGAGTTAGAGTGTGGATTTGTACCCCCTACCATGTAACCATAAGGTTCCATTGATTAGCATAAAATATATTCATTTCTCTTCATATTCTTTGACACTGGGCTTGATCTGTAGCTGGCTTGGAGTGGTAAGATGTGAGCAGTAATGTACCTGATCAGTTCCAGATGAAAGCCTGAGAGAGCCTGGAGTCTTTTACCCCCTTAGTCACTTCTGTGTTGTTACTCACAGACATCTTTCCTGGCTGGCTGCTGTCCCGTCAACCTGGGTTCCATGAGAAACATGTATGGCCAGAGCTGAAGCTAATGTTCAGCAGTCCAAGCAGACTGTACATTAAAGCAGTTCTGCCAAGCCAGGCTTTTTCTAGGTCACGCATGCCACACCCCCACTGCAGAACCATTATATTATATGCTGCAAAATTTGTTTATTATTTAGCAATATCTCACCAATTCAACTTCAACTGGAGTTCAAGGGTATGGTAAAATGTGGTTTAACCTGAAATGTCAGAGGGAAAGGAAAAGAAGCAGCAGAACATTAAAAAAAAAAAAAACCTGGAGAGAAAATGATGACAACAAACACAGCAAAAACCATACAATTCTCCACAAAAAAGAGGAAGTTTATGCTTAGTTTGAGTTCAGTGTATGGAGAGATCTCAACTTAAGTTGTTTGTACCTTAACATTTATATTTGTTAGAGGAGGCAAGAAGGATAGGCAGGAGGAGAAGTTGAGGGGACAGGATAGATGAGATGGAGGAAAGACAGAGATGAGAGCAACGAAAGAGATATTTTGATTGAGGAAGCCATTATGGGACTAGCATGAAACCTAGCACTAGAGAAATTCCCATGAATCCTCAAGGCTGACCCTAATACCCTAAGGAGTAGAGAAGAGGGTACCCGAACTGGCCTTGCCCTGTAGTCAGACTGATGAATATCTTAACTATTACCATAGAATGTTCATCCAGTAACTGATGAAAACAGAGGCAGAGACTCACATTGGAGCACTGAACTGAGTTCCCAAAGTCCAGTTGAAGAGTGGGAAAAGTAAATATATGAGCAAAGAGGTCAAGACCATGATGGGGACACCCGCTGAAACAGTTTTCCTGAGCTAATGGGAGCTCACCAACTCCATCCAGACAAAAAAGGAATCAGTATAGGTTTAACCTAGTCCCTCTGAATGTGGGTGACAGTTGTATAACTGGGGCAGACCAGATATATAGAGAGGGCCTTGGACCGTCTCCAAAGCAATGTGCCTTACCCTCTATGTGGAGTGGATGGGAGGCTGGGTGGAGGGGATAGGTGAAGGGAATAGGAGGAGGGGAGGGAGTGGGAACTGGTATTGGTATGTAAAATGAAAAGAGATGGTTTGTTTTCTTTTTTTAAAAAAAGACAAGAAAAGAAATTTTTAAAAATTATATTTGTTATGCCTTACAAAATATTATGACATTTCTTATTCTGTGTTTTCAATTCTACCCAATTTAATTCAGAAATATCAGTGAACACCTAGCATATGCTGAGTAGTGTATTTTTATTTATTTATTTATTCATTCATTCATTCATTCAGCAACTATTACATGTCAGATAGAAGGCAGGCCAAGACTGTCTATAGCTTAATGTATATTTCATATAGGACTTTCACAGAAGTTACAACAAAATGTAATTTATGATGGTATAGTGAGCATTCACGGTTATTTACTGTGTACTTACTCTAAGCCATGTCTGGTTCATACAGATATTGTATGACAGTCTGACCAATATATTCTAAGTTGAAAATATCTCATGTTAGTTTGCCATCCCAGGTGGTGAGCCCTTGTCATATGCACACATAAACAAAACGAAATATACTCAGTCAAATATATATGTATATATTTATATGTATATTTACTAAATTATATATGTACATTTCTCTATTAATTACTTTTCTATTGCTGCAATAAAACAATAAACAAGGCCATTTATAGAAGAAAGAATTCTATTTGGGCTTAAGTTCCAGAGGATTCAAGTCCTATGATGACATGGACAGACAGCATAGCAACAAATCACGGACAAGCAGGAAGACAGAGAGGTATAGTGACTGGGGGCGGGAAGCTGAGAGCTCACATCTTAAATCTCAAGAAAAAAGCAGAGACAGCAACTTGACATGTTGACATGGCAGAATAACTAAGCTCTCAAAGGTCGTGTCTGGTGAGACACTTAGAACACCAAGGCTCCATCTGTCTAAAAGTCCTCAAACAATGCCACCATCTGGGGACCAAGTGTTCAAATAGATGAGTCAATATCCTCCTTCAAACCACCACAAGTAATAATAACAATTTAAAAGTGATCATAAACTTGGGAGTAATGAGTAGAAAGATGGAAGAATGGGAGTTATTGAGTAGCAGTGCTCACACATGAAAATTCAAAATTAAAAAAAAATCTATTAAAATTTAAAAAGTATGGGAGACCTTTCCATTTTCTGGTGTATTCCTCAATTTCTTTCTTCAAAGACTTAAATTTCTTGTCATATAGGTCTTTCACTTCTTTGGCTATAATTGCTTCAAGATATTTTATGTTATTTCTGGCTATTGTGAAAGGTGATGGTTTCTGATTTTTTTCTCAGCCCATTTATCATCTGTATAAAGGAGGGCTATTGATTTTTTTGAGTTAATCTTACATCCTGCTACATTACTGAAGGTGTTTATGAATTGTAGAAGTTCCTTGGTAGAATTTTTGGGGTCACTTATATAAACTATCATATCATCACCAAATAGTGAGAGTTTGACTTCTTTTCCAATTCGTATCCCCTTGATCTCCTTTTGTTATCTTATTGTTCTATCTAGAACCTCAGGTACTATATTGACTATATATGGGGAGAGTGGACAACCTTATCTTGTTCCTGATTTTATTCGGATTGCTTTGAGTTTCTCTCCATTTAGTTTGATGTTGGTTGTTGGCTTGCTGTATATTGCCTTTATTATGTTTAGGTATGTTCTTTGTATCTCCAAGACCATTATCATAGAGGGATGTTATGTTTTTTTGAAGACTTTTTCAGCATCTAATGAGATGATCATGTAGGTTATTTTTTCAGTTTGTTGATATGGTGGATTACAATGACAGATTTTCATATGTTGGACCATCCCTGGATCTCTGGGATGAAGTTTACTTAGTCATAGTGGGTTCTTGGATTCGATTTTGCCAGCATTTTATTGAGTATTTTTGCATCAATGTTCATGAGTGAGATTGGTCTGTAACTCTCTTTCTTTGTAATGTCTTTGTGTGGTTTGGATTTGCTCTTGGGTTGGTAGAATTAACATAGTAAAAATGGCAATCTTACCAAAAGCAATCTACAGATTCAATGCAATGCCCATCAATATCACAGCAAAATTCTTCACAGACCTTGAAAGAATAATACTCGACTTCATATGGAAAAACAAGAAATACAGAATAGCCAAAAACAATCCTAAACAATAAAGAAACTTCTGGAGACATCACAGTCCCTGACTTCAAAATCTACTACAGAGCTACATTACTGAAAACAGCTTGGTATTGGCATAAAAACAGACAGGAGGACCAATGGAACTGAACTGAAGACCCGGATATCAGTACATACACCTATGAACACCTGGATTTTGACAAAGAAGCAAAAAATATAAAATGGAAAAAATAAAGTATATTCAACAAATGATGCTGGCATAACTATATAGCAACATGCAGAAGAATCAAAATAGATTCATATCTATCACCATGCACAAAACTCAAGTCCAAAGGGATCAAAGACCTCAACATAAAACCAACCACACTGAACCTCATAGAAGAGAAAGTAGGACATACACTTGAATGTATTTGCACAGGAGACCACTTACTAAATATAACCCCAGTAGCACAAGTACTGAGAGCAACAATTAATAAATGGGACCTCCTAAAACTGAGACACTTCGGTAAAGCAAAGGATATGATTAATAAGACAAAATGACAGCCTACAGAATGGGAAAAAGATCTTCACCAAACTCACATTGGACAGAGAGTTGATATCCAAAATATACAAAGAACTTAAGAAATGTGTCATCAAAAGAACAAATAACTCAATAAAAATGGGATGCAGACCTAAACAGAGAACTCTCAACAGGTGACTCTAAAACAGCTGAAAGACACTTAAGGAAGTGTTCAACATCCTTAGCCACCAGACAAATGCAAATCAAAACAACCTTGAGATTCCATCTTATACCTATAAGAACGGCCATGATCAAAAACACTGATGACAGATTATGCTGGAGAAGATGCGGGGTAAAGGGAACACTCCTCTATTGCTGGTGGGAGTGTAAACTGGTACAGCCCCTTTGGATATCAGTATGGTGATTTCTCAGAAAATTAGAAAACAACCTACCTCAAGCCCAGCAATACCACTTTTGGGTATATACCCATAGGATGCTCAATCATACTACAAGGACATGTGCTCAACTATGTTCATAGTAGCATTATTTGTCATAGCCAGAAACTGGAAACAACCTAAATGCCCATTGAGTGAAGGTGGAGACACACACACGAAAAGCTATCTTGGCATTTTGACAACTCACACGCCATGGGTGATTGTGAAAAGAGTAGTCTTGGGAGAGTCATAACACCAAAATTAGATGGTTGTGGTCAAGTTTTGTAAAGAAGATGAGGAAGAGATGGATTAATTAGACAAAGGTATAGGACTTGATGTCTGACTTGGGAGAGATAGGAAAGAAATCAACTACAGGGTGTTTTTTTTTGTTTGTTTGTTTGTTTTTTTTTTTTTTTGGTTTTTTGAGACAGGGTTTCTCTGTGGTTTTGGGGCCTGTCCTGGAACTAGCTCTGTAGACCAGGCTGGTCTCGAACTCACAGAGATCCGCCTGCATCTACCTTCTGAGTGCTGGGATTAAAGGTGTGCACCACCACCGCCCGGCTACAGGGTGTTTTTGGTGGTTGAGTGTGTGAGGAGGTACACTACTGACTACCCTCAGCAGTCTTGTGGGGGTGGAAGAAGTGTTCTATTGCTCTTCACTGAGAGATCCCGGGAAATGGGGATTTCATAGAAAATCTTTCTCCCATTGCTGGCAATGGCATAGGACAGAAGACAAAGCAAAACAATCTAAATGTTTTAAATTTCTCTGAAGTGTTCAAGTTCAGTAATTACTAGCACAAGCAATATTTTTCATATTGCTTCTATCCTCCCTGAAGATTTACCATCTTTACTCAAGAAAATATGGCTCTGGAGCACAGGATTGCGGCCCCCACATGAGCCAGCAAGGTCCATGGCTGCCTTACAGATCAAATTGAGGCCTCACTCTAGAAATTTAAAATCCAGATGCAGAGAGATTGGGGACAGTGCTGTTTATACAGATTTGAACCGTGGGATTGCTTAGATTTAGACACTGAGGACAGCACAGCCTCTTCTGAGTTGGCTCTGTGGGATGAATGGGTGAACAAAACAACTCTACTTTTGAAGAAATTGGTAAAGGGACCAGATGCAAGTAAGTTCTTTGCAAAAGCCAGCCCCAGCAACTAGGCCCATTCCATGGTGCTCAGACTTCCCCAGTCCTAAATTACAAAGGCTTCCTGCCACCCTTTCTTGATGGCATTCCTTAAGATGTTTCCTGTGTGTTACTATTATAAATATAACTGCAGCCTGGACGTAAAGCTTCCCGTGAGACTGCAAGTAAGAAGGTACAATTACAATATGAAAGGCCAAGACAGACAAAATAACTCAGGATCCACCCTTCCAGAGGGTATTGCTCAGAAAACACATCGTATCCATCAATTCTCTCTGGAAAGACACACAGGAGAATTAGGGCCAAAGTGAAGAACAGTCCTGAACGAGGAATCTGAAAGGATACATTTTGTGCCTCTGTGTCCCTTCACACCCCACACAACCCACATCCCTGAACTGGTCAGTTAAGTAACCAGAAAAACTTCATTCTTACATATGTGGGTCATACGAGTTTCTATGAATTGCAAATGAAAAAAAAACTATCAGCAAGACATTCAGCTTCAACATAAATAATGAATACTTATCTCAGAGGGTTGATGAAACAACTGTGCAAAGTGAGAAATCTTATCAAAGAAAGGATATCTTAGAGATTGATTTTTAAAAGATATCGCGTTTAAGGATGGATTTAGAATGTCTCCCATCTGCAGATTTGATCAAGTCTAGAGTTTCACATACCAAGGAGGACCTTTACGTTACAGGAAAGCATTTGACTTTCCATCTTAAAATAGCGTAGACAAGGGGGAGGGAAAGAGGAGAAATTTTGTTTCCTTGGCAGGCTTACATGACCAGCTTTGCCCCTAACCTCCATGGTTTTTGCCTGGCACACCATTAAGGATTATTTCTGCCTTCCTCCTCCTTATGGATATTCAAAAATGGGAGCCTTCCCAGCACCCCAAGTTCCTAACTCCCCACCTACATTCCCATCTGTGGGCTCACTGCTAATCTTTTCTTCCTGTCTTAACAACTTTTGTTTTGTATTTAGAAAAGGCCTCTTGCCTGAGGTGTCAATATTTTTGGAATCCTCTGCAAGCGTCCCCAGCCTTGGCAAGTGTGACCATTCTATCCCCACCCGACTGCTGCAGCATTTAAACCAAGGGTGGCAGGCAACACATTGTTTGGAGAAAATCCATTTTCTGTGATGTTTCATTGAAAGCATCTTTTGGTGAGAAAAATAAATAGACCTTCCACAAGACTGTATTTAGAAATCATGATGTTTACATAATGAAGGAGTGTTTAACTAGAGAATGGGGGGTTTTAATCTTTCACCTCTCAAACCTGTGAACAATTGAGTTGGTCAGCAGAGCCAGGTTAAGTCCTCCCAGACTCCAAATTGGCTCCATTCTCTCCTTCCTTACTGGTGTAGATTTCTTTTTTTGAAAAATTATGGAAAGAACACCCAGTAATGGGATCTTTGTCAGTTAGACTCCAAATTAATCAAAACTATGAGGCAAACTACTCAATACATGCAGTTAAATGCTCAAATAATGTGGCAGCATTATCATTATTTACCTAGAAGACCATCTCCACATATTTTCAAAATGATGTTCTGTTTTCAGGAGGGCAAGCCACCACAGCACAGAGGATGACACATCAAGAGGAAAAGAGGGAGACAGAAAGTGGTAACAGCAAGCCAGACTGCCCAGCTCAGAAGCAAAGCAGTCGATGACCCTGAACATGTCTTTATAGAGGTGATCAGCTGCCAGCAATTGAGAAACATACAACATTGTGGTTTGTATTTAAAAAAATACATATTTATCTAAAAGATTGAGGTGTAGAGATGGATGGAACACGATGAATATAGTCTTGGGACTAGAGTTGGAGATACTTTGAGATTCCAATGCTCAAGAGATAATGAAACATGAAACTATAGAAATACCATGTTTATACACCAGCCCCAACACTAGTCTGAGCATATAGGCTTCAAATTATTAATTATATTAGTTTCAATAAAGGATGCTTCGGTGACAGAGATCATGCAATAAAATACATACAAGGAAGTAAAGCGTGCAGCCCTCTTTGCTTTCATAGATCACATTTCCTCTGAATTTTTCTGACACCAAAATGTCACATACAGGCAGATAATTCTCAGTATGCCATTATAAGGGAGATGCAGGGGATAATGAGAGGTGCAAATAACGCTTTTATTATGTAATTTCAGTAGTTTGCATTTTTATTTTAAGTTCCTTCACTTTGAGATTAAAGTATTATTGCCACGTCACTCCTTTCCCTTTTTATCCCTCCATATCTTCCCATGTACCTCTCCTTGCTATTTTTTAAAGCCAGGGGCTCCTTTTAAATTAATTGTTATTACATGCGTAGATGGATATGTATATACCTATATTTTCCTAAATTTAACCTACTAAGTCTCTATAATGTTCCTTGTATGTATGTTTTTAGGACTATTTGCTACTGGATAACTGATTGGGGCGCTCTTCTCTGGAGGAGAAAACTGTTGCCTATCGTTCTTCACCTACTGTTGAGGCCTTGTGGATTTTACCCAGTGCACTTTTGCATATCTCTTGGTGACTTCATCGTTCAACTCATGCTTAGGACACCATTGTACATTTTAAAATCTGCCTTTCAGCTCAATTCTTACAACTGTCTTGTGTTCTTCTCCTCAAACATAATATGAAATGTTAATACAGCACCCAGAACTTTCTCTGAACTCTACTGAGACTGCATGAAGAAGTGGCGATTTGAGCGAACACTTGAGTGGAGCCTATGTCTGCATGGGATGCAGACATCTCTCTAGTGTTGAATGGTGGTTGTGTTCTCCTATGTCTCCTCAGTGCTTCAGAAAGTTCTTACATTGCTTGTGAATCTCCACAGCTTTGATTAAAAGTATAAGCTACTGCCTTCGGGTGTGCAGATATAAAACATGGAGCTGATTTTTTGCTGAGCCTGTAACAGGCAGTAAATCTTTTATGACCTTAAGACTTTTTGACATGAGGCAAATACGAGAAAAAAAAAAAGAATGTTTTCAACTTGTAAGTATTTTAGATTGTAAGCACATAGGCGTTTCCAAAGGTTGTGTAACAACCTGCTTCCACTGCTTCATTCATGTTCTTTTTACTTCAGTAAACCTGAAAATTCTACAGTGTATGGTAGAGACGAACAATATTCAACATGGGAAGACTGACCTGGATATTTGACTAGAAAATTAAAAAATGTCTAGATTGAGAGTTTGCAGATTATGGGCAGCCGACTATAGTGGTAGGTAGCATTCTCTGACAAGAGCAAACCAAGGATGAGATTCGGTGAGAGCTAGCTGCCACTCAGATGGAACTGCTGTAGTCTTCTCTGTACTTTCTATACTTTTCTTCTTTCCTTTTCAGATTTCTAGCAGTGTCTACTTCCCTGAACACAGATTCATGGTGAGTGCCCTTCCTTGTATGAGGCTCCTGTTCATTTAAGCTTGCATGGAATGAGATCCCAACTGTGCTTTTCTCTGTTTGGTGACATGAGCCTTTCCAAGAGAGATTTCAGCAGCCAGAAGGACATCTGTATCTTCAACCCTCCAAACCAATGTGACAGTAAGCATGGCATTTTGTGTTTGCTTTCTTTAGACAGAAACTTTGTCTTATACTTTTTCCTTCTGTTTTCATAAAATAATTCATCCTACACACACACACACATACACACACAAACACACCAGGAATCACAATAACAGAGGGAGTAGTACACTTTTATGAAAAACTTTTTTCATATAATATATCATTTTTATCCATTCAACGTATCCATTCAATAGCTTTTTTCAATGTCTCTAGGGTTGGAATAGTAAAAAGTTTCCATCACTACACAGCTTATGTACATAAGTGGAGAAAGGAAATGCAAGCACATTAATACATAATATGAAGTCAGAAATAGATTAGCAAAGGCAGAGCTGATGGTATAGCCAGGGAAGACATCTCTAAATCGATGCCATTTGAGAGGATCGAGCAACATAAACACACAGAGAAACAGAAAATACACAAAGCTGCTGGAGAAGGCTGTGGGAATAGAGGGGTGGGTGGCTGAAGTGAGGTGGCCAGGAAGCAGTGAGGTGCTGATGAAATTGAAAAGATAGCCTGCGGGCCAAAGTAGGTAGAAATACACGGGTCATAGGAGGACACTATACCTTTAAATATGGTTCTATGCTAAGGTTCTGGAGATTCCTGGGGGTGGAGGCATGGCATGGTATGATTTTACATCTCTAAATGATCCTTTGGAGCAGTTGCTGTGTAGCTCCTATATTTAAGAGGGTCAAGCCAAGAAGCAGAGAGGCCAGGCAAAGGGCTGGTGAAATAGTCCCTAGAGAAAAGATGATACTTGGATAAGAATGGTAATAACGGAAGTGACTAAAAGTGGTTTAATTTAGAATATATTTTTAGGCAGGATTTGCTGATGGAAGTGAAAGAGACAAAGTTAGAGTCGAGGGTGACTCCAGCTGGCACATGGCTGTGGTATTTCCTGAAATAGAGAACACGTGGGAGCCAGGGAATCAAGGGTTGCTCCGGATAAATTTGAGATGTCTACCAAGCACCCAAGAAGATGTCAAATAGACGTTTGAATATGCAAGTCTGGAGTGTGAGGCTGACGTTTTAAGTTTGGAGAATATCAACCTATAGATGGAATTAGAAGTCACAGGGATGCAATATTTCAGCCCCAGAGTGTTTGAACAGTGTCCAAGAGTTAGAGAATAAGAAGGATAGAGAAAAGAAAGCCAAGAAACTGGGATCAGGAGAAGAGCAAAGGCCACCAAAGAACTGTTCACTGACCCAAGTTTGATCATGATGGAATAGGAACCTGTAAACAAACCATGACTCTAAGCCCAGAAATCCATGTCCAGCCTCACTCTTTCTTAGTCCTTTTCCAGGCAATAACTTCCCATGATGGACAGAGATAAATAAGATGGTGTCTGAGTTCACAGCCCATCCATACTTTCAAAGGAGGATATTAAAACATGACATAAGAGCTTTGGGAACAGAAGTGGGAATTAATGAAAGGGAGGGGGAAAAAAGATAGTTTCAGCGCACTGGAGATTTTCAGCTGAAAGTGTAAAAGAGAATGAGAGTTTACTAAGTGAAAAAATAACATTCAAGGTAAAAGGGACTTTGCATAGTAGGACAAGATAAGTGCCACCTCCTCCTCTTGTTTTTGTATGCGTCCACTACATGCATGCCTCCAGTCACCTAATCCATTCATTAGTGAATGGAAGATAAAACTGAGCAAGAGGATACATTTTATAAAAGTAAATGATTTACAGCTAAGGACAGTGACATTGACAATGGAGAAAAAAAAGCTTATTTCAGTTCGTGAGATTTAGATATTTGTTGAGCAGAGAGTTAGTTCCTAGCAGAGGGAGTTGACAATATTTTTTTGCTTTTTATCTACCTGGCATCACCTCATTAGAAGCATAGGGAGGGTCAACAGAAGAAAGAAAATTGTTTATAAAATTGAAGTATATCAAAACTTGCTGGCTTCTCTAGTATTTGCTTACAACCACTTAGTATATTTTCAATAGAAAACTGTTCACGGAGTTCACCTACTCAATCACAAAACTAAAAATAGCATCAAGTCTGATGGTCTTTAACTAAGGAAGGCCCACTTTATAGTGGGATGGACACTACTCGGGAAAAATATTTTTATTTTTGGTTTGACTTGCAACTAGGAGGAAAGAATCTGATGCAAAAAACTTAGGGCGGTTCAGTGAACTAATTCTAAATGACTCAATTTACCTTTTAAAGACAACAGAGACTAAAGATGAAAACATCATTCAATGATTAAGAACTGAAGGATTGTTTTTGGGCAGGGAAAGCACAGAAAATTTAACTCCAGAACTAAGCAAAATCGAGGTACAAAGGCCATTTTCTCTAATATCAGCATAGATTCTCTAGAATCCCAAGTGGTAAAGACTTCAATTTATTTGCATGAATGCAGAGTTCAATAAGAAAAGACTCAAATTCAGTGGGAGTAAAACTGCTTAATGATTTCAAATATTGCTTGTAATGTATTAATATAACCGGTTTGAATATCTATAATGGAGTCTCTTTCATTTGGTTCTTAAGGGTGTTCTTCAAGGCACTAATGCTGAGCGCTAGGTATGTGCTGAAGTACCTAAGAGGAAAGCACTTTAGGTTAAAAGCACTTTCTCTCGCAGCCTCGGGTTAAAAGCTATTTCAGGATTCTGTTAAAGACATTCTTTAGTCCTCCGCTTCAGCTTAGAAGTGGCTTTGATGAGAAGTGCTTTGAGGCAGGTAAAGGATTTTATAATAAACCATATTAAGAGCCCGGGAGTCGTGTGGTTCTGTGGAGCACTGGGGTGGGTGTGTAAGCTGTGCGTACAAATTCCTGTTCTCTGTAGGTTGTTCGAAGCAATGTGGCTCACTAGTTATTCTGTGTAAAGAAACAGAAAACCAGTTCTAGCAATGTCACTGGAGAGAAGGGATTATGAGCCCAAATTAGAAGGCCATGGTGCACACATTTCTGAAAACAAGTTGTCTTTTTGGGGTTTCTAGCCAAATACTGTCTGTTTCTTATTGTTTCCTGGAGAGAGCCATTCACACATTCTGTTAGGTTTTATGAGAATCATGTAAGACTAGATCACAACACTTGCAATATCTCTTTCCAAAGTCTTTCCATCAACCTTCTAGTGGAGATGGTTGTGTTGTCTACACTCACGAAATTGCTGAGTTAGAACATTGCTCTGCGGCAGTGCTAAAAAGGCTGACCTTACAGAAGGGAGGCACAACATATTCATCTTTGTGACCCAGGGTTTACATATTGTTTGGCACAGGGTAGATTAATAAATGTTTTAAAGTAAGTAAAAGGCAAAAAAATCATCCAGTAGAAAAACTTTACATATAAACTCTCCATAGAAATGTATTTAGCTTACAGTAGTCCAAAACAACTACACCAAACCATAGTTATCATCAAATTCTCAGCATTTTATCCCAACCAGTCATTGTGTCTCCAGGCTATCCTAAAGTAGCATAACTCAAATGTCTTGTCCCCAGTCCAAATGGTTTAACTCAGAGACTCAGACTGAAGACCAAAGAAAAAAGGAAACATTAATCCACACTTTCCATTTGTAATTTTCCCCAAATTTGTGACTTGAATGTTCCTTAAAGCATCTGGCATTTGATATATTACACCATATTTCTGAACATATATCTTCTTCACTCATATTTGGGGAGCTTTATGGAAGTGTGCACCCCCTAGAAACACAAGATTTCAATGTATATATCTCAGTACTCAATATAAATAGCATTCAAAACTAAAACAGAAGGAAACGTAAGCCCATCCCCTGATTCAGCACAGAGCTAGTTACACAGAATGTTTCAGATGCTGCCTTTATTAGTGGAATGTCACAAAATTGTACCAAAATCAATCACTTTTGATAAATTCAGAGTGTATTCTCTCTAATCAGGAGAATGCTGTACACTGGCAAGATGAGGCTTAGAAATAGAGCATAAAATTAGTAGTCGGTGTTTGTTACAGTAATTGCTCTTTATAAAATGCCACAACCCTAAGAGGTATTATTTGGAATGTGTGAAGACAGATAATTTCATCACCTTGCCCAAATTTACAAAACATGTAAGCAGTAAAGAGAAAACTAGACTTCAGATCTATTTTAAAATTCAGCAGTCTTGATGGTTCAAGGCGCACTGCTTTCCTCGATAAAAACAACACTGAACACAACAGCAACAACAAAATAGGGTTTTCCTCTGACTAGCGTAGCAAGAGTCTTGGCTAACCTGTCTTTTACCATTACCTAAGCATCCCATCAGTTCCCACACTCAAGGAAGGAAATCAACGTTCAAATATGTAATTATTTCAAGTGTGCCTAATACTGCAAAACTAAATATGGCTTTTGTGTTTATCACTTTCTGTCAAGAAAGAGTCATATATTTCCTTAGATGTCCTTGGGGTCTGGGGTTCAAGTCTGGTTATAACGGGAACTGTAGGCTCAGACCTTTTCCAGCAGAGACTATTCACAACCTTTAGAGGCGATGCCTGATTAACCAGTATAAATACTTAATTTCAGGTTTCAGATGAGTGACAAAGGTCTGTATATGAACCTGAAGGTCAGTGGTCATGTCTCTAGTAGGTTCTTAGAGAGTCACAGCTGGTCCACCAGGAAGTAGCCTCAGACATGGGCTTTTTGATAAAGTTCACATTGTAGCTGATGATCGTGGGTACAGACAGATGTCTTTGGCTGTAACATCGTAAGTCTTTCCACTAAGACTTTACCTTGAAATGCTTATTCCTGCCATAGAATTCCCCCAGGCAATGTATCTTGTGTTCCAAAACTGAATTATGTTGCCTTGAACCAAGTAAGTCTGTGTGGTCTGTGTTTATCACCACTGCCTAGTGCCCTTTCACCCTCCCCTGGGGCAAAGGCACATTTCCTCCTGTGGAATCCTTATCTGCAAGCAGGAATTTTTCAACTCTCATGACTACATAGTCATGTTGGTGATACTTTCCACATGTCACCGTGGTGTCTTGAGTTGAATTCCACCAACCTCATTACAGACATCCCCATTTATGTGCCTATGCTTAACGCTGCATTACAAACCAAGATGTTTTCCCCATACTGTTCACTCAACCTATAAGCATCTCACTGCATATCCATAACTGGGTTGGAACACAATACATTAGTCAGGCCAGCCTCAAATTTAGAGATAAGCCTGTGTCTGCCTCCCAAGTGCTGTGCTGAGGTGAAAGGCTTGCCAAGTCTGGAAGTATGTTTGATGCAAGGTTTAACATGCTCAATTTTCTAATGTATTTTTGACTTTGTCAACTGATAATTATGTGAACAGATTCATAACCAAAATAGGCTCTGTTCTTTGGGCATGTTATTCATCTTTAAAACAACATTAAATGAGTTCCTGTCAAACGCTGTACATAATATTGAATAGTGCATGCCAATTAGTTTTTAAGATAAAAAAATTGAAGCATGCTTAGAGTCTCAGTGCATTTGACATGTGGAAGTACCCAGTGTTCTACTCTTCACAAGACAATGCATGACGGAGTTCAGGGGCCATGGCTTTTCTGACACTTAGCTTATTTGTAACCTCAAGATATTAAGATATGCTCTGGACATTACTTTCAGAACATCTACTTTTTTATTTCCCAGTCTCTAGTCATGTGATAGATTCCTTCCTTGCGAGGTTAACTAAGGCCAGGCCTCTTCCCACTCTATCTTTTCTTTTGCTTGTACGAATTTGAGTTATAAGTTCAAAGGGACATGTTAGAAGTGATATATTCTAGTTAACGGCCTTCACATGTGTTTAACTTGGATGACATCTCCTCGAAAATTTCCTTCCTGTCTAATGTGGCTAGATAAGAATATCATTGAAGTATTGGCTCTCGACAACCATTGAAAGAGATTGGAATTTGTCTTTGGCTCTCTTTTAAGGGCATCACGTCCTATGGAAACATCTGTCCTGGTGGCATGTGATGGTCTGCAGAAGCCACCTACCTAATAAGAGCCCAGTCCAACAGCTGTGTGCATTTCGGGAAGGTGTCAAGCTGGGTAATTTTATAATTTTTGTCCAGATGTGGAGATTATAATTTGGGCAAAATTCAAGAAGTAAATAGTATCAAGATAATACTTCTGAACAAAGTTTAAGAATTAAATGTATACCAGATTTTCTTACACATATTGATCAAAACACACCACCAAGAAAACAGGATGTGACCTGCCAGCTAAAAAAGGTACTGAGCCATATGACAAACATAGATAAGAACAATGGGTTAATATAAGCTACAAAAGTTAATAAGTATCCTAAGCTAATAGGCCAATCAGCTTTATAACTTATAGAGATCTCTGTGTGATTTTCTTTGAGGCTTGCTGGCTGTGGGGTACCAGATGGGACAAAAACCCCAACAAGCCAGCCCTCTTGTTACAGATCAAAACATTCATGATTTGTTTTGTTTCCTAAATTAGGAGATCTTTTTATGTTTGGTTTTCTTGCATGTATGAATGAATGTATAATTTTCCACTAAAATTGCCTAATATATTTGAAACTCTTGTTTAAAACCAGGCAAATAATTCCTGAGATATTGGGAATATGCTAATGGGCACAGTGATTTAGATTTTATCTCAAAATAGTAAAGTGAGATGGTATATGTTATTCAGCTTTACAGCTCCTCAGCAGATCCAAATGCTTTCTCAGTTAGCTCTACGAAGTGTGTGTAACATTTTTAATGGGATATCAAAGGTAAGATAGCAGAGATATTTAAAGATAGAACATAATTAGGGCAGAGAATTGTAAAGAAAAGGCCTGAACTCTTGGAAAAAAACATGTTATAGAAGGCATGTATTATAAACAGATATTTCTTATAAACTTTAAGTACTTCTGAATTCTTTTCTTTACTGGGTCTTTTCCCCAGCTACTATTAAATTGTGAAAATATATTTAATAGAACTTGCTTCATGTAAGGTGTAGCTAATTTTAGGAAGAAAACGTTTCCCTATTCCTCTTCTACATGCTTCTCTTTCTCTTGTCTGAGAAGAAAAATATTTAGGTCATGTTTTTAAATAGTGAAAACAATAATAACATTTCCCAGGGAAATAAGGAAGTGAAGATGAGGTTTGGTTTAACTTATCTGTGATAAGACCCTTTGGGTCTCTGGCTTTAATGAGTTAAAGCGAGAGATATACATGACACTTCAACCCTTCTATTATGACAGTTTATGCTTCCTATATAGCTTATTTAACTCCAATGTCTGGGAAATAGACCCAATTACCACCTTCTGGAATGCTACTTAAGTTAAACGTTCCCTGCAGATTAGAAATCTACTATCCAAAATACAACTCGGTTTCTGAAGAATTATTTCTTCTTTAAGTTCCTGAATATTTTTGGGCAATTTAAGGTGTAGCCCAAGATTGCTTGAGAGTAACTATGCTAGGAAAATGAAAGAAAAAAAAATTTCCCACAGTACTGGAGCCTGTTTCTAAGAGTTCGTACGTCCTGTGCCTATGTACATTTTAATCATGCTCTCTTTCAGCTGTTATCAATTTAAAACCAATGAAACTCCCACACTGAGTCCATTTGAGCAGTCAATTTTAATATCTCCAGGCATCTGTAGTTATTCTGAATGGGCTGCAAAAGCAGGGCTAACAAGTTAAGCTCTAACCATAAGTCGGCACAGGCTGGTAAGGCATACATCAAGCACAGACAGCTAGTCAATACTCCAGTGTGAAAAACCAGCTAGCCACTTTAAGACGAGCAATATATTCATAATATGTTCGGCAGTCTGTTTTGCATTTCTTTCTTGATGGCTACGAGTTCCCCTCGCGGTTGTCAACAGGGTGACTCTCAAGCACCCTAAGAAATACATTTAAGGGAAAGGCGGTTACTTTTGTGATCTGCATGGAATGTCTTTAAGAACGAGAATGGAGAGTAAGGGAATGTGCCTTTTTGTGACTAAATATCTAGAAAGTGTCTTCAATGGACACTTTTTTTATAAGAAAATAGCCATATGTTCTGGATCTCTGAGCACGGACCCTACTTCAAATATTATGTCACTGTCAGGCCATGTGTCTCAATGTTGTGTTTGGAAAACATGGCTGCCAGAAATACCTCGTCCCTTCCCAGGAGTGGCTGCAAGGCGGGATCTGCCTCCTGCAGACAGAAGATGACATTGAAGGAGGAGTATTCCAAGGAGATCAAGGCAGTCACCACTTCCATCAAACCCTTTCTAACTTTGGGCCATGGAGCCCTGGGGGAGGGAGTGCAGGGTGTTTATGACATTTAGCCGCTTTCCCAGAACTCTTTTATGTACTTTTATCTTCAAAAAGAAAGAACATATTAAAGCGACATAACTGAGGAGGAGCAATACTACATAAAGTTTATGTTTTCCGATCTGTTGCCCCAGAAAATGCTTTGATAGAACACACTTGGAGCAACACAGATCATTTCAAAGAATATCTGAGCAATAGACCTCTTCATATGGCAGTTTGGCTGGCACGGAGAGACAGCTAATTGTGATTAGTCAAATTCTGATCAAACATATTCCTTCCTGCCCCAGACAAAAGTAAAACTGTGGGGAAAGAACGCTTGCAATTGGAACTGTTTTCCTAATGAATGCAGTTTATATGGGGCTGGCTGACGTGTTTTCTTTTTAAGGCTGGTTCACAGCATCTTGCCCAGACTGGCCTTGAGCACCTGGGCTGACATGAGCCTCCCATATCAACTCCCAGAGGATTAGAGACTCAGAGCAAGCACCACTACACCTGGCTTAAGGATGGTTAATTTAAAATCATTAATCAGGTAGGGCAATAAAACAAAAGGAAGTTACTTTATTTAGAAAAAAAAATATACTGATGTCATTTCTCTATTTTGTTTTGTAAATTTATGGGGTATTGGCGATTGATTATAGATAGAGTGATTTATTATAGATATGAATTTGGGGGTGTTTGTAAAGCCAAACTGTCAGTGATGGTAAAAGATACTGGGGACACTCCCTTCATCTTAGGATATGTCAAGATGAAATGTTGACATCAATACTTCCTTGTTTGTAGCAGCCTAGCACATCTGCTGAGAATTGTCCCTGATGAGATGCTTGCTGGGAGAGCTATGGTGTGGGGTGATTTTTAGAGACACACTCAGCCTACGCATAGTATAGAATGTTAAATCTTACTTATATCACGCAAAAGGACAGGGTAGAGCCAGTTCTCAGATACGTGGTCAATCCATCTGTCTGGCTGCATATAAAACATTTCTTTATGTATTTGTTCCTTCTCTAGATCAGGATGAAACTACGCTCCAGTCTCCTGGAATTAACTACTTCAAAACAAAATGAAATCAGCAACTAATACTTTGTATGGGGAGTAGGATTATAAAAATTAGAGGGGGGAAAATCTCAGTATCTAAAACTGGCTTTGGAGTTGTTCACAGGTTCACAGAGGCCACAGGAAGAGGGGCTCTGAACACTGACAAAGGGCACATGTCTTTTCAGAGAGCAAAGATTTAGGATATGATGAGAGACATGAAATATTCATTAACTTCTTGTTTATAGCGCAGAAGACGTCTGACATCTAAAAGAAATAATATATCAGTCTGACTTTTGGTTATCTGCAGCTAGTCAAGAACATGGTTTGAGCCAGGTGGTGGTGGCACACGCCTTTAATCCCAGCACTTGCGAGGCAGAGGCAGGCGGATCTCTGTGAGTTTGATGCCAGCCTGAGTGAGTTCCAGTACAGGCGCCAAAGCTACAGAATAAATCTCTCTCAAAAAACCAAATCAAACCAAAACAATCGAACAAAAAAGAACATGCTTTGGAGAGTGTTATCCAATGAGTTGTACAAAGATGGCTTGTTTTAATTATAAACATGTATACACAGACATATACACATACACGTTTTGAGTTAGTGTACAGTGTGCATGCTTAAAACATGGTATACATTCACAGGATGAAACCAAGCACAACATAACTTACAACTGCTTCCCTTTTCTGGTCCTCATCTTCAACTTATTTTATTTTTAAAATTTATTTATTTTGATTTTATGTTTATGGGTGCTGTGCTTACATGTATGTCTGTGCATCACAAAGGTGCAGTTCCTTCAGAGACCACAAGGTGTCAGATTACCTAGAACAGCAGTTACAGGTGGTTGTAAGCCACCATGTGGGCGCTTGAGATTAAATTTAAGTCTCCCATAAGAGTACCCAGTGATCCTAACCACCACTGAGTCATCTCTTTAGCCTCTCTACTCCTCACTTCACAGAAACCTGATAGTCTTCCAGATGGAAGATTCAAATACAATATTTTAATTGGTACTAGAAGTCTATTAGCCATAAAGTGTATGTGTCAAAATTCCAGATATAGGATGAGTGTGTTCTGTCTGAGCATGGGGCTTGGAAATCATTATCTACAAAGCAAATGCCACTTTTCTCTAACATTTTCAATCCATTTTTGGTCAAGCCCATTTATGTAGGGCAAGCCCATGGATCTGGAGGGAAGATTATACATACATACATCTTATATTCTCCAATAATATTACATTCTGACTAATATCTGTAAGAAAAGTCTCTCCCCATGAGAAAATAAATCCTTGAACCACAAGCAAACCAATTTGTTAAACTGGCTCATCATTTTTCTCTTCCCTAACTAGGAATTTCCCTTTCTGGATCTCATTTTCTTTCATTGTCCCAAAGTTGATATGTTTTTAATATCCCATAAGACCTGATCATTTCCTCCCAGGCTAACAGGCTGTTAAAAGACATAGGCTACCCAGGTGCATGATTTCCACCATTTCTGCATTTCTCCATGGTGACCCAAATTTTATTACTGAAGAAAAACTAGCTATGTGGTACTCTGTTAACCATACATTTACTCCTAAGAGCCTTTAAATAACAGGAACCACCCAGGACCTATTAATGCAAAGGAACCAGGAAGCTTGTAGGCCAAGATAAAGAAGCTTAAGGTTGGCCATTAATTTTGGCTAATATTAAATCATGACACAGCTCACATGTAAGGATCACAGTTCAATTATGAGCCAGAAAGAAGTTCGAAGAAAAGAAGATTTGTAAGATTTTTTTAAGCACATTAATATATATTTGAGAAGCTGTGAGAGTGCCTCATGCCCAAGTAATGCCAGACCCACGCCCTAGTGTATAAATCCAAACACAATTATTCTCAGCCTCACAGTGAGAGGTGGCAAAGTTGAGCATGACTCTACTAAAAACTGCATCCCAGTGATGCTCAGATAGACGTTTCCTTCTGGAATTCACAGTGGGCTAATAAGATTATTCTGTCATCTTTAAGTTCTACCAAATTATTGAAAAATACTTTTCTTTAACTCAGTTATTTTAGTATTCGTAAACACAACGGGGAAACATAAGACTGACTTGGATTTGCCGTAGGAATGGTGACTATTTCTTTATTTCTCAATATAGCTGATTTTTTTTTTTTACAAAAGTACTGTGACTTTTCAAAGACATTTTCTTCTTTGACAGAAATTTTTAAACAATTAGTTTTGCTTGTGTAGGGGGTGATTACTTAAATGCCCCTGCAGTTAGCTGACATGATCAAGTGAATATAGCTGGGGAAAAAACTAGCTAATGCCAGCTTACAAATGAAGATTCCAAACTAACAAATAAAAGTTTACAAACTAAAGAGAATCAGAAGGATGAGACCAAGTTCTCAGCTCACTTTTTTTTTGAAACCAGTGTTTTCAGTGTCTTTGCCTTTCTAAGGGATTTGCCAGACATTTGAGCAAAATAATTGATTTGTCAAAAATACAATGAAATAAATAAACTGAAAGACTCAAGTGAAAGATTCCAAGAATGAAAGATAGTAGTCTAAAATAAAAAAATTAAACTTCCAAAGTAACAAAAAATTCTGAGTTATGTCTTAAAGAAAAGCCATACACACATACGTAGTTTCAACTCAGTGAAAAGGAACATACTGAGTGTTAATGCTGTTACTGACTGTGGCTAAGTGAGTGCCAAGTTTACTGGCATGACGTGGAAGAGAATGAGGTATGCAAAAGGCACAGAGAAAAAGAAAGAAATCCAGATAAAGAATTATTGATACTCTCATAAAGACTGAGGAGTAATATTGAGAATTATTTCAGGCTAGGAGAAAAATTAATATCGGAAAAGCAATTCATTCTGGTGATCTAACAGTGAGACAAGAACTCAAAAGAGGAACAGGACACACATGGGAGGAATGTGTCAACACCCAAACCAAAGGAAGATCATTTGAGAGTTGAAAGGAATCAGTATCCTTCGGATTAAGTGCTAAGCAGAATAAATTAGACAAGTATTGCCAACTATATACATTATCTTGTTTATAAAACTTAAACACAAAGTACCAAACCATTTTAATTTGAAAGAGCGAAAAAAGCAACCCTTACTGTATAAAAGGTGAATTATAAGAATGGAGCATTTAATTCTGTCTTGTAGAAGTAGTGGAATTTTATATCCAACTGAACCACTGGTACAGTATGTGGGCATTTGCTGGGGAATAGTACTTAGTAATAAATTGCTTTTGTACCATGGAAAAGGCAATGGGTTTGATCCCTATCAACACACACACACACACACACACACACACACACACACACACACGCATGCAACCAAACCAAACAAACAAATACAAAACCTTACCCTAGTTGGGCTGATGGAAGTTTCAGGACTTCTAAAACAAACACACAATCAAACAAGCCCCCTAAATGGTAGCTATATTGAAAGTGTTTTCTAAATGAGTTAATGATTTTTGTCTCAAAGTAACAAAAGGGACTAGAATAAGAAGGAGTTATCATGAGGTTTCCAGAGAGCAAATACAACCCAGAATACTTAGAGAAAAATCAGAACGTAATAAGTCAACATTTCCAGCTGAGGTTTCCTTATGACTTTAGAAGATAACCAGAGAGAAAAGCAGGGGGTAGAAGAGCAGAACGGAAAGACAGGAGAGAAAGTAGTTGATAGCCCAAAAGCCAAGGTAGAGAGACAGAAAAACAACAACATCAAAACCAGAGAGGGAGCTGCACAGAAAAATCACAATAAAAAATTCTGATGGATTTTAACTGGTGAACCAACCTTGGGAAACAAGAATATTAACATTATCCCTTGTGGGACTAATCAGCCCATGGAGTTTATAAAGAACTTTAAGAATAATAAAGCAACACACCGCAGCCTTAAAGATACAGAATATACTGACAGACTGATCAACATTAAAGATGCAAAAGATATTGGCAAACTAGTCTGCATCCACACAACAGTCACACAGATCAGAAGCTCGCCTCCTGAAGGCTTGTGAATAGAAACCAACATGGCGTCCCCTTAAGAGCAAAGTGGGAATGGAGCTAGAAACATTGCTTAATAACACACACTCTGAGTTTCCTCTGTTATCTTCACATCATCTTTAAATAGATTCATATACTAATGATTAAATATAGAAGCCATATGGTATTAATTTCACTTGGGTTCTATATATAGTGAGAGAATAAAACAATTTTCTAAGACACAGCTCTTTTGTTTTTATACCAGGAAGCCTTGGTTGTTCCTAAACAACAAAAGCCCAAACACCAAACAATTGTTACCTTTTCCAAAAGCTGTAAACCCAAATAATTCCTATGTATGAACATCAATGCTATTGTTTGAAAGATTACAACAGAGAAACTTGGATAAAACTAAAGAGCTAGTAAATTCCATAAATGAGTTGTAGTTATGAAGAAACACACCCACTCCCCTAAAATGCCCCTATTTGCTCACAATCTATATATAAAGCTGATTCAAACTGTGGGTCCAGCGAGCAGCTCACTGTAATAAACTCATACATCTGAAAAGGGCCCCTTCCTCCCTTAGGCAATGCAAATCCATTTGGACAATTTCAGAGGTTATCTTGTGACTTGCCATTTTTATTATATTTGGTATCGCTGTATTTTTCTCAATAGCTATATTAAAAGAATTATAAAATTCCTCCCCATCAAGTGACTTTCTTGGTCTAGATTTTAACCTCTGCAGTCACGTCTTACCAGGGCCCCATGGCTCAAAAGCATAGGTTTTGCCTACAGGGCTGTGACTACGTGTACTTTGTGGCCAGCACACGGAGTGTCACAGTCTATAAGGTACTGGCTTCTGTCCTCTCAGTGGGGTTCAGTGAGGACTGGCTAAGGCCAGAGCTCGGTCCCCTCTACCTTTGGAAACAAGTACATTAGGGAGCAAACACTGGAAAGTATTCAGGGCCTTAACAAATTAACCCTGGGTCTGGAAGGTCATTTAAAAAAAGTGATGCAAATGCTCCATTTAGAAACAGCACTGATTCGTTTATAGAGAACACTAGCACTCTTTCTAAATACTCGTCCTCTTGAAAGAGGTTTCTTTCTTTTCTTCTTCTTCTTCTTTTTCTGGTGAAATTAACAGTGTAACTATTCATCATTTATTTTTATGTAACGTTTCTTAACTGATTAAAATTTTGATTTTTTATTTTCTCCCCTGACTCTGTCTTAACTATGAAAATTGTGCTGAAGTGTTGAATTTGACTAGCCAGATGCTTTTAAAAATTGGTTTAATGCCATTTATCTTGCTGGAAAAAAAATCTCAGTGAAAGCCTTGAGAAAAGTTCATAGATAAAATTGAAACAAGCCAGGAAGTGACTACATTTGCATAACTTGATCTGTATTTGGAAAAAAAGATGCCGCTGAAGACAACAATGGAAGCTTATCAAATCAGAATTACACATAGATTTTCCATAGCTCTGCTAATGAATACTGACTCATTGGTAAGCTATGGGGAAACCTCAACGGAGCTCTAGTTAGGAAAGCAGGCAGACATCAGTCAAAGAGCATTAGCATTGGCTCCCAGGCTGCCTTCTCAGGCCATTCTAGAGGGTGCTGGTGAGGCCAGTTTGCTCACCTTATTGGAGCCAGATCCTACCGCTGAACCAAGAAGCTGTTCGTTTCACTGCACACACACACACACACACACACACACACACACACACACACACACACACACAACACACACTTAAGCTTATGGGAAAGTTGGCATTGTGTGAGCTGCTAATGAATTGTCTCTATCTCTTCAGTAGACAGATAACTTACACCTGAATTTTTCTCAAGTTGGGCCATCTAAAGCATGAATCCAAAGGTAGAAGTGACTGAAGGTTACTGGATGAGGTTGACTTGGCAGTGTGTCAAGTGCCCTCCCGAATGTCACACATGGGGAAGCTGAGGTTCAGGAAAATCACTTCACGTTGGCAACAGAGTTAACTGGTAGATCCAGAGCCTGAATTCTGATTATTGTCATGCACGGAACTGTCTTTCCAGTCTCACGGCTAGCATAGTTGAGGATTATTTTTCTACCTGAGATATATTTGCAGGGGGAATCTCCTTATTTTGCTTCATGCTGAACTGTCGTCCTCTAGGCTTCTCTGGCTTTTTTCCTAGCATTCTCTAAGACTCTGGTTTCAATGACCAGATACCACTATTGAAATCAGGACCCATTTGACAGTGAAAAGGGCTACTGATACTAAGTAGACTGGAAAAACAGATGTAAACAGTACAGGCCCATGGGAAAACGCGCTGTCATTCTCATGGGGCATCTCCCAGGACAACACTTCTCTGCTCCTGGTACAGAGGCCAGGTCCTTTGAGGCCAACTCTGGCTATTCCTTTTCTCTATAATCTCATACCACCAACTTTATTTACTCAAGGGTCATTTTTCTGGACAACTATATTTTCTTCCATTACAGAGCAAGCCATAAAAACGATGCTGTCCCGTACCTTTAATGAGACCCTTTTCTTGCAAAGTTTTCAGAGAAGGTCTTCGGGAGATGAACTTCTTCAGTCTGCTCTTCACACGGTTCTTATCACTTGTATCAGATGCACTGTGATGCAGCCGGAACACTGAGGAGTGAAAACAGAGTCAGGGTTTTGGTTGGTTTTTGCTTTTTTGTACATTTTTTATTCGTGATTATTACTTTGTATAAAAACAAACATGAGGCAAGTTACAGAATGACCACGTGGAGGGCTACCAGGAACCCTCTGTCTACCTAGGGCAGAGGAATAAAATTTGTCTACAGGGAAGCATTGTACTATTGTATCCAATGTGCAGAGAGAAGAGGGCTAGCTAACTCTTTTCTATTTCCTTTCTCTTATGCTTAACATAGAAACCTTCCTCTAGATAATTCCTTTTCCTTGCATCTAAAAACAAAGTTACAGTCAGAAAAACAACCCATTGGAGGAGCGCATTAGCTCTGCTAATTTCAAGTAATATTGATTACATACTAGATCTACCTACATAAGGTATTGTTTTGAAAGGTTTACATACACAAATGATTTTGCTACTCTTCTTTTTTTTTTTTATATCAACTCACGGGATTTCTTTCCCTGGGACACAGCCACTTCTTACTCAAATTTATAAAATTTGCCTCCGAATTTTCCACATTCCTCTAACTCCTCTGCCCTCAGATCTTCGTTCTATTTTCAGTCAAGCGTGTGTCACACTCAGTCCTGAACCAAAGTCTGCTGATCATCACACTCGATACTGAGTTAGGGGAATTCAATGACAAAAGTAACAAATGTAAAAGACTCTGGACTTTTGGAGAGCCCATGGTCCAGCCATATTCACAGGCTGTTATTATTAATTACTGATGGCAATTTGATATGTCTGTGAGATAAGATAAATTCTATATCTGTCTCTACTATTTTAACCCAATTATCGACAAAAATGTGTAGTCTGTTTTTAAAATCTGCCTTGTTCAGACAGTTAAAAAAAAATCTGTAATCAGACATGAAAGAGTACGTCTGCATCCTCCTTCCTCCAGCTTGGACCCCAGGCAGGAACAAACTTCAGTTGACAAGGCTAGAAGTCAAGATGAAGCACCCAGCAGAAGCAGGTGGACATCCGGCCTACCTGGTAGCTGTGGAGAATGATGGCATTTTATTTTTAAATTAAGTTTCAAAAATTGGTTGGGATCTGAGACGATGTGCTATATAGAACCGAGAATAATACTTATCATAGAAAAGGACCATAATACGTAATTTTACCCGAAAATAATTGTTTTCAGCTCTCTCTGTTTTAGGCCAGATGACTTGTAGCTACAGGGGACTTTTTACATAATCTCCACAGGTTGCCAGCTGTACCTCCTCATTGGACGTGACAATCAAATCCACATCTAGACATAGCCAAATGTACCTTGGAGGGAGGCACAATTGTCCTTGCTTAAGAATTATCGCTTAAACGATTTGGGGCATTAATATGGCACAATTAAACCCTCCTTTCTGGGTGGTAGAAGCTTCATCAGCACACAGAGAGAACAGCTTACATTCTGGCCTAGGCATTGCAAAGGACCTCAGTGGTATAGAAATAAGAATAGTTAATACCCAGTTAATACTACAGAAATGGAAATAATGATGGAGTATTGCCACAATATTATCTACTATAAATAATTAAATATATATATTTATTATACTATACTGTAATCAATGGTTCCAGGTCTGCATTCCTGTGTGAGGCTAAAGAACCCTTAGTGTCCTTCAAAGACACATGTCTTGGAGAGATTTCATTCGACTTCACAGAACTGGTAGTTGTATGAAACAACTAATTTAAGTTTTTCCAGGTTGCCAAAGATTCTGTTTTTCACTGCTTTTCTCGCCTCAAACCCCTGCAATTTCCATGCCAGGGTGTCAAAAACCATAGGACCAGGCAGTGTAGTTTTTGTCTGCCATTACAGAGCTCATAAACATTTGTGGCTAAAAAGTACTTTGCAAATTAGCACACACACACACACACACACACACACACACACACACACACACACCTCTACAAATGTTACATTATGAAAATAATTATGTAGTGAGTTATATCTTTCTGGAACCCCCTAGGTATTCCAGAGATAGTATTCTTAATTAGAGAGATATATATGTACATTATATTGTTTCCAATCCCACCATCTGGCTCCACATGTGAGAAATGTCTGCAAGGTGTATTGGATTGTATGGGAAATGTTTTAACTTCTTTCCTTCTCACCCAGCCTTACAGCATCATGGGTAGGGTTACACAGTTTTGAATAGAGGCGGACTCTCCATAGGTGCTTATAATGATGGCCTCCCTGAGTGTCATCTTCCATTTCCCAGAGCTGTAAATAATCATCCTTAGACGAGTCAGATTGCAAGGCCTTTGCCATCAACGCTTTGTTCCTTTCGTTCTAAGGGGAGTTATGAAGACGTTAAAGTCAGTAGAAGCCTGTAATATATGGCCTACTTTTTATTAACCAAATAACTAGAAAGAAAGTGCTATAAATACAAAATAAAAATGTAAGAGACGCCTGGCTATGAAGACAGGTCCATCCCGGGGCCCTGCAAACGGCAGTAAAAGCCTTTGAATATTGTGGTTTACAAATCTGATGTTAACAGCCAAACTTATAAAACAGTTTATGCTTTTCTGTTGTCAAGGGAGAAGAACTTGCCAAATTGTTCATTTTAAGTAAATACAACATAAGCAATTAAGAAAAGCAAAGTTTAAACACATGCCTGTGATAATCAGGACAGCTCGCTTCTGATCTCTCTCCTGATCCCACAGAACAGTGTTCCTTTCATTTTCCCACAGCACCCAGTGACCCCACACATACTTTTAGAAACTTGTAATCACACAGTGCAAATAAAAGGACACTTTACTGGAAAATACACAGTGTGGTACAATAATCCATCATTTATGAAAAATAGAATTCAGCCTTTTCTTTTTCCTCAGAGATTTAACTACTTTTTGAGGGTGAAACTTCCTGCAGTTTGAAGATTTATGTTAAGCCAATGAGCAGTTTTTTTTTTCCATTCCCATTTAAACATTTTATTTGAAAATGAAAAGAGCTGTAAGAGATACGGGTTGAATTCTAAAGCAGTTAATCTGATTTACAGAGGAGAACAGGAATGTCCCTTAATTCTATGTATTGTCACCTCCATGTAAGTTAGCTTGGTTGTGCACACTTTCCGGGGTTTCTGGAAATAATGCATATATTTCCTTTATATTTTCCTCTTAGTTTTCCACTGATCATAAAATTTTCTTTGAAGCTTAATAGCATATTTTTTTCAGAGACCAAGAATCTTTTTTTTTTTAAAGTATGCAATTTAAGTCTGAGCACATAGAGGCAAACAGCACTACCTTTAAACAGGATTCTTAACCAGTTGAGAGATTTAATTGGTGCTAAGGCAGAGAGGTGCTAGGATCCTGCACTTTGGAAGGTATTAGGATGGCGAGCTTTCTCAGATGCTCTTCAGTTAACAGCATTATGTGTGACAGTAAGCATTAACTCAACGTAAGTCTTCTACCCAGGCCAGTCTTTGGGGAGTTCCCTGGTACCTCTTGTGCATTTTTTTTTCCCCACAGTAATGGAGGGAAGGGCCACACAGTGTGGATGATGGTCATCTACTACCATTCTATTAAGGCTATGGGAACCACAAAAGAAAACCCCAAATCTTCCAGAATCTAACAGTTTGGATAATATAATCCAGGATCGTGTATCTGCCAGAACTTTGCTTGCTTGGGACTTATTTTGAAATATTTCCTTTTCCTGCCAAACTGCTGTTCTCACAGTATTCCCATGTCACAATTACATGTTTTCATTGTTATTTTTTTATATTTGGAAATTCTAGGAGAGCTAAGGCTTCAGAAATGTCACTAAAAGAGAGCCGAGTTGCTACTCCTCAGAAACACAGCACCGGGCAGTTTTCAGGGCTACTTCCTTTCATTTTACGAAAGGCATTTTGCGTGAATCAACCTCAGGTGAGGCTAGAGAGTCCCGTTATCAGCCAGGAGTTGCCAGCATTTCAGCTTCCATTCAAGAGGACATCAGGGCTAAGCTGGCAGGAATGGCCAGTGCAATCAGTTTAGCACCCCATGGTGTCCGCAGCGAGAGATCCAGAAAGAAATGTCAAAATAAGGTCAAACCAGACTCTTCATCCTCAGAGGTTCTGAGGTACTTCTCAAACCATCCCAAGGACTGTCCCGACAAGCGTGCTGTTGTTTCAACTCAGGTTTTCCAACACAACTTTCTTGTATTTGGGGGGTCATTCTGTATTGATACCTTCTCACCAGTACCTTACCCAAAATTGATGGAAAAGAAAAAGGACGTTCATTATGTTTCGTTTCAGCCTTTGTATGTTTCTTCCCAGGCAGTACATACTTGGACTAATGATGGGCTTGGACTGGACAGACTTTCCAGCATGACCCTTCCAGCAGGCGGGTCTAGAGCATGCAGGTTTTAAATATTACTCCCTACACTAGAGGGACAAAGGGGGAAGATTTAGGCTTAATACACTGTGGGTCATTTACTATCTCCTTCTTTTCCATATGTTCAATGTAAATAGAAGCCATAATTTCAACTCTCAATATATAGTTTGAGAAACTAAGTTATTGAAACTTTGAGTGACTCACTCAAAGTACAAATCATGATTAAGTCTGGAAATAATTAGCAGAGTTAACGCAGGGATTTTAACAGCAGCGCTTTGTTTTAACTGCTTCGTTCCCACTTCGACATTGTAAAAATACGAAACAGATGATTTGATTCATAGTGGAAGGGTTTGCATACATCGTATGTTCAGCGGTCCATATTTATGCTCTGTACCCTTTTATGGAGAAGTGAGAATTCATATAGTGAAATTGTTTACTCTCCGAATAAATTTTCTAGCTAAATAGTCAAGTCTGAACCCATTTTTATAATCTCAGTGTTATTAAAAAAGACGGGGACTACTATAATTCATTCCTATGTAAATTCCATGGCTACTTTTCCCAGTAATATGTGTATACATGTCTTCCTTCTCTAATGAGTTCACCGTCGGTGAATTACTCATGGTTGCAATATGCAGCCTTTCTTTCAGGACAGATTTATCAAGTTTCTTTTTATGATCGAGAGTTCAAAAAGATCTTTGCACTGCTGTTTGAATTTATACTTCATTTCCAAAAGAACAAAAGGGGAGAAGAGAAAGTAGACCTTAATAGCCTCCAACTATTGGACACGGAGAGAAACACAATGTGGTTGTTCCCTGAAACAAGACCATCAGCAGGGTAAGCTATGGGGCCAGCTCATTAAAACATTCTTCTATTGACCAGCTATTTTATCTTGGTTCCTCATGAATTGTCACAGTGCCAGTAAACTCTTCTGAGAGCCACTCACAACTTTGATAAATTTGTTAATAAAGTAAGTGGCTCCTGAGCTAAAGCAGTAGCTGGTTTTAAAATTTCAATTATGCGAGAGAAAGAGAGAGGTAGCATGGGTCATCCATCCAGACAGAAGGTACGTTGCGGTAGGAACCTGTTCTCCTTGAGCAAAGGTGGTATATTAAAAGCAGAAATGGGTACTGCCATGATAGGAAACAGGCACAGCCCAATTAAACCAAAAGAGGCCGACAGAAAATGTGAATGTCAGTCTCCAAAGATGATGGACCATGGAGTTGTAATCATGGTAATTAATGGCACAGCAGAGTTCTAGAAAATTCCCATCTAGACATTTTGTGAAAAAGGAAGGAGCATTGCAGAATAAAAAAAAAAATACGTTGAATGTTTTTGATTATTTCAAGGGCAATCTGAGCCAAACCCTAAAATCCACACTGTTGAATTAGGGGTTATTTAATCTCTCAGTGTGCACACTCACAACGAGAGGCAGTGGAATGAGTGTACATTAGCTTCCACACTCCAGGAAACGTGTAGAGATGCATTTTGACAGGTATGGAGCAGAGCAACAGAACTGTGTCATTTCCCCTTAACTCTCAGAATTCCTGGTCTTTTGGATGCTACAACATATCTTTAGAAAAGAATATGCTATTCGACATCCAAAAATTGTCAAGCATGAAATTTGAACCAAAATAGAAACACCCACACACATACACCACCACCGCCACCACTGCCACCACCACAACCACCATGCTCATGTATGAAAAGTGTGGAGTGAGAAATGTCTTAAAAATTAAAATAATATTTAGTTAGAAGAAACATTTTAAGTATGTATTTGAATTATAAAAAAAAAATACAGGGCTGATGAGTAGACCCTGTGGGTAAAGGTCTTGCCAGGCAAGCATTAGACAGAGTTTTAATGTCCAGCACCACATGAAAAGCTGGACCTCATACCGATGTAGCCCTGAGTGCTAGGGGAGATAGGTGAATTTTGAAGTTCATCCATCATCTAGTCTAAACCAACTGTTGAGAAGGAGGTTAAGTGAGAGACTTCACTTTAATATATAAAAATAAAAGGTAGCGAGTGATCGCTAACTCCACACACATGTACACATATATACTAACCATCACCAAAGGCACAGCCAAAAGAAAATAAGAGAAATACGCATAACACTTAGAAATATGTATAAGCGTTGATAAAGGTATAGGATACAGATAGAAATGGCATGGATGTAGATGGAGATACAGATATAGGGGGAAACCTGGGTTATAATAGGTATAGATGTATATATATATATATATATATATATATATATATATATGTATGTATAGACATAGATTTAGGTTTAGATAAAGATGTAGATATAGATAAATTAGTGAGTCATCTAAAACAGTCTTAGTTTCAATTTTGGTTAACCACTCTGGTTACCCTAATATATTTGTTCCTAATAATGACCAGTGTTTGGGGAGTACCTGTTATACACCAAGGAACTTTCCAAGCAAGGTGTGTCTTAGTTATTTACTATAATCTCTCAGTCTGGTATGTTCTATCGTGTTAATTGCCCATTCTTCTTTATGTTAAGAATCTGAGGTTCTGAGATCATGTAACAGGTGGGCAACAGAGCCAGAATACAGGGTTATTGGAGTCATAAGTCAATGTCCTGCCTTTCCATTTTCCATCATGTTATCAATGTCTAATGACATAAAAATGTCACCAGCTGCCTTGCCTTTCTTCGGTACTTTCAATATAACGTTTGGATCCTCTGCATTCCAAGAACTGTGGACACTAGAGCATGGTGCTGTGCATCATTATACGCCTGAGAGGGAAGCGAACTGCCTTAGGTGACATGAGTAAATCCAGGGACAGCAAAGGAGCTGATGACTGAACCATCTTGGGACTGCCAATATAATCACTGAAGAGGGCATCTGACAGTGTGAGCTGTCTGCTGCCACAGGGCAGCACACTCCCAGGAGATTCGCTAGCCACTCTCCAAGTGACTGTATGACGCAAGACAACACTGAGTATCAAAGGAGAGCTCTAGCTAAAGATTGGGACTCCCTTAAGACAAAAGGAGCTAGCCACCTATCACAATTTCTCGGCTCTACTCCAGATGTCATGCGTGGTTTTCCCAAGACTGACATACTTATGTACCAAGCCAACAGTGTCAGGGAACACATCCACCTTTGCAAGCCCTCTCTCTGCTCTTTTCTAAATGCTTGCCAGGACATCTTATTTTTCTCTATGCCCAATCACAGAGATCAGTGACTTACGTCATTCGTGTTGCTTTGCGGGATGAGTATTTGACTTCAGCAATAGTATTTAATGGGAAAGCACAAAAGAGCTCTAGTTTCCTCCCAATGCTCATGTTCTTTCTTTAAACAACAACAACCAGGTGTGCCCCTTTCTCTTTCCCGTTCTTTCACTCTCTGATGAATGCTAACTATAATATTTCAACGTGTCACTTAGCGTGGCATCTTATTTAACCTACACAAGAGGTTTTATTTTGTATATGTGTGTGTGTACGTCTGCCTTTATTTGTTAAACGAGGCTAACAATAGCCACACCAGAGACTGATGTGCGAGGAAAATGCCCTGATAGAGGCAAAGCATGCAGCAGAATGACAAGCATATGCTAAGCATTCAGCCTACGCTAGCAATTGTTGCTACTCTTAAGGTGGTGGGAAGTGTCCTATACCGCTACGGCTGTACCCATTCATAATCAACAAGAAGCAGAACAGGTGTAAACCTCCCACTCCCCATCCTGCCACACAGCATCTAACATTTGCAACCTTTCCTGAGCGCTTGCTCTCTATCTGCTATCATTAGAGCTTACTCTTGGCTGCTGCGTGTTTATGCACACATTTATTTATATAGATGCACATGTACATAAGTGTTTTATATGTGTGCATTTAAATGAACCATTCCTCGCTTCTCCATTAAAGGAAAATCTGGAATATAATCTCCAGAGTTACCTGCGATTAGTATCTGCCAGGTAGACTACATTTCAAGACTTTGAACACGTGTTAAAAAAACGATTGCGCTTCGAAGCACTATCTGTTAAAGACTTTCTGAACTGTGACAGTGGGTATTGACAGTGCTTGTCAGACTAAACCACTATTGATTGGCTCACATCATGTGTATAGCAAAACCAATTTCTTTCAAGTGCTTCTTTCTAACCAAAATACATTATTGCAGCCTTCCTCTCTGTTTATTATAACACCCAAGCTCATCGTATGTAGCACATCCAGCGAAAGGGTTTCACGACGCGCGAGGCAGCAGACACAGCACAGAGAAGCGGAGGCACTTAGCAATCCAAATACTCAGGCGCTGCGAGTTGCTATTCGTTTTGAAAATATTGATTCCTTGCCGTCTTTGTTTTCATTTTACAGTCCTCGTGAGCAGGGAACAACCATGGACTCACCGTGCTTTGCTGTCATTTACTGCCCTGTGGCTCTCATGGCTTCTCCTCCTGAAAGAAACTATTTCCGAGCATTGTGTATATGTTAAAGTTGTGGGAAAGAAAGTGTTTATGTTTGGGCCAGTGCTCCCATGCCGATAAACACACATAACCCTAAACACTCAAGAGCGGGTTCGCAGAGGACACACACACACACACACACACACACACGGCGGTGGGGGATGTGTCTTTTCCCCATCTTTAGGGCATTTTCTTGGGTAAGTGACTTAGGCCAGCTTTGGGCATGAGCTGCATATGGTACAGTTTTGCTGTGAATTTGCATTTGTATTGTGTCTCTCCTCCCCGGAGAGAACATGTCTTGTAGCAACAATACTGTTTTGGAGCAAAAAGCAGTTCTCACAATACCCCTGTGAATGGGAAGAATTCCATCTTATTTTTTTCTTTTTTCTTTTCTTTCTTTTTTTTTTTTTTTTTTTTTTTTTTGCTAGAGAATATAATCATTAAACAAAATTCCCCAAATGACATATCCACAATCAGGGTCTGATGACACCTTGCCTTCCTGAAGTATACAAGGAGTAACCCTAACCCCAAACACCTTTCATCCCCTTTTACCAGGCAAACAATGCCTGATCAGCCATTCCTAAGTTCCTGGGGGGTAATTCTCAGAGTATTATCAAAATTGCCATCCCTCTCTGACCTACTCTGATGACGACAACAGCATAGACTTCCACTAACCCACAAATGCTTTAATGTGCACGGCTGCAGCGCCGTCCTCCTAGCCTAAACGTACCTAGAAAGTATAGAAAACAAACCAACAAATTTCTACTCGAAAATGCGTCGTCGTCTTTCAAAGCCCCTTCTTGGAAAGGCACGGGGTTCCTGCTCAGCTGCACATTCTGGACAGGCTGAGATAAGGATTCTTTCTATCTTGCCTGCAGTTCCAGACCATGATGCAGGGCAGTGGCCGCTCTGCCCTGCCTCCTTCGCCTTTCTTGGTGGCCTTCTCACCCCCACATTCCCCAGTGCTGAGATCCACGCCTGGCCTGGGCTTGCACTCTTGGCCGGCTCTGCAGTTTCTGCAGGCCTGGCTCTGGCCAGTGCAGTGGCAACTTCCCTTGTCTGCTAGGAGATATCAGGAATCTGAAAATGCCAGGCCAGAGACAAGTCTTTCAAAAAGTAGTGTTTCGGGGGGACAGAACCCTCTATTATTCGAAGAAATAATTTGACATAAGCTTCAAGCTATTTGCTCCAAAATGTGCGGGCAAAGCACTGCTGCCCCCCCCCCCCACAGGAAGTGTATTGAAAATGCGAAGGGTGCGCCGAGCATATCTGAGGACACAGTGTGTAGTCTACGGCTAAGCGATCAGGGATAGCGGCGTGGTTTGTCCTCACAAATGCTGACAGACAGCTGCAGTTTGCAGCTGGCAGGGAGCTTATGCTCGCTAAACAAAGATCTAGCTGGAGCCCGGTGAATACTTGGCTGTAGCGCAGTGATCATAATTCATAACATACATTTCTAAAGGAGAATTCAAACCCTAAGAAAAAGCCCAGAAAGAGTCCTGTCATTTTGTCGCTTGCTGTGGTCCGGATGTACGTTGCTTGTTGGCTATTTTGAAACCCCTCAGGGTCCTATATAGAGACCCGGGTTACCATGCCTGTCATAAGTCAAACTTTTCTGCTTTCCTACAACTCTTTCAGATTCCCCAAACCAAAGTGTTATCCCAAATAGGCTGTGCATTTTCCAAAATGAGTCAATTGTAATAAAATTTCCAAACTCTTTATCCCTCCCTCCCTCCTTCTTTCTCTTTCTTTCTTTCTTTCTTTCTTTCTTTCACTTTTGAAAACATTAGAATCCCCCCCTCCCCCTTTTTTGGGGCACAGTTCAGACTAGCTTCTCAGAAACACGAAATGCTAAATTTTGGGAAAAAAAAAACCCAAAAAACTAAAGAGAACAAAGTGTAAGTGTCCCCAGTTTCTGAGATGAGGAAAGACAGTCAGTTGTGAAGTCACTTGCCAGAGGCAACAGAGGAAGAAACAGCAAAGCTGGAATCCAAGCCTCTTAAACATCATTTCTGGTTTCTTTGTCAGCGCCTCCTTCTGCCTCTTTAATCCCAGATTGACTTTATTAGAAAAATTGTTCTTAAATCCTGAAGAATGTTCTAGGGAGCCTTTTCTGCTGCTTGAGGCGCCCACTGCTGGCCCAATGCTTCCAGTGACTAGGATTTCAGCCTAAATGCAATCATTCCCATCAATTGTTTTAGTCTATGTCTTCACAATTGGAGAGTTTCGAATATAATATGGAAATGTATTTAAATTTATATGCATAATTATGCATAATAATATGAAAAATACATGCCCAAGGGGGGAAATTACAGTAGCCTTCCTTTGACACGCAACAATGCTAAGTGTTTGGCTGTGATTCTTCCCTCCAACTTTTGGTAACCTAAAATCTGCAATAGATTATTCTTATTATTTGGGGTTTTCAGCCTTCGCTTTCCCTGGGGGACAGAGAGCTGTGCTGCCGAATGCCAGGACACCCCTCCAGATGCAGATGTCACTGAGCAGGGCCCTGCTGGATATCCTTTCCATGTGTTTCCCTAAGCTGGGAGGGAACAGAGAGGCTTGAGCTACGGATGGGAAAATGTGCTCTGCCAAGTTCCAACCCCTCTGAAATTCCAGCTTTTGGACTTGAACAGGCTGCGATCTGGGTCCATTGCAAGCTTGTTCACTCTTGACACAATGAAACTTATGGTCTTGAGGGGGAAAAAAAAACAACTGAATTTGGTTTTTAAGACCACCATAAGCTTCTTGAGACATTAAGTACCTTTTACACAAAATAGCAGCGATGGCTTAAGGCTGGAGGAATTGGAAATGCACGGATTGAATGACCTTTAAAATACACATAGGTTTAAAACAGAAAGAAAAATGCACTTAGCAAGAAAGCATTTTGACTTATTTCTAAAATATGGATGGAAACATTAAGCAAAGTCAAAACGAGGCCGCAGCACATTCTCATCGTGACTGAAAGATCGACTTTAAATAACACAACAGCCACAGTCATCAGCGTTGATTCCAAACACGAACCTTATGAATGGTGAGAAAGACCGGGTGAGGCTTGGGCAATCGCAAGAACTACTGTTATTGTTAGCCCTTAATCCCTTAAACTCCCAAAGTAGAAACAGGAGTGCAAGAGATATATTCTGGCAGGGTCTGACTCCCACCCCAGTTTTTGAACCGGTAAAAAACATCCACCAAGAAATGTCTCTCCAAATTACCAACAGAAAACAAGTTTAGCTCTTTGTACTCTGTGGCACAGATAAAAAAGACAAAAAGTCACCTGTGGGAAAAGCAGTCCCATCCACACAAACAGGTGTGGGCTTACAGGACAGCACCAAGGAAAGCAGGAGGGGGGGGGGGCAAGGCCAGGAATTGTGGGTGTCTGCTGCAAAGCAGAACTGAAGTTAACCGTTGTATTGTCAGAAAATGGTCAACTGAGGATTGTTCTAAGTCACCTGGCAGTTTGGCAGAAATATTTCTTTTGCCAGTGTTGTGGTTACGTAAAATAAACTGCCACCGGAGTTTCCTTGTGGGGCAGTTTAAAGTTTAGTAATACTCCCTGCATTCCCATCCAGCCTGGGATAGTTCAGGGTTAATGAAAAAAAAAAAAGTCTGAGAATCTACCAGTATCTGGGCTTGATACTGTGTGGGAGGAGAAGACAGGCCTTTGTGTTGAGATCTGACATGGAATTTCATTTCTGCTACCAGTACAGTGCATGGCTCAGTGCCCCTGGATTTTGATATTTTCATCAGCATAATGGAGAGAAAGAGAACTTGAGCTGTGTTGCAATCACTGAGTAGTCTATCACCCACGATCACATTACTTTGTGTGGTATACACAAGGAGAACAATGCCCCAGTCCCATTCCTTTCTTCTTCATCATCATCACCATTAGTAGCATACAGTTTGCCACAGAAGCTATATCATAAATAGGACTGGTCCTCGGGGTTTGGGGCTGATAACTAAATATCATCCTATCAAAGCTTTTAAGCCAAAAGAGGACATAGATAATTTCAGAACCTCAGGATCAATGCATAGACATTTAATTAAGCATATTACTAATAAATATCAGTAAAGGCCAATGTCTATATTGTATAAAGAGAGCTCTAGGGAATGTTTTTGAGACATGGTACATCTTTAATATTTTGCATACCTAAGTCTCTAGCTGATAAATGGGAATTTATTGGGATTTTTGTAGAGAACTAGAGTACTGCTGAAGTGAGTGCCCTAGGTGGATGCAGGGCATGCGCTACCATTTCTATTATTACCTCTGCAAATAATATTTAAGCACATATGATTTTTAAAGTTCATCCTGTTCAATAAATCGTATGTCTATCCAGTCAGAAATGGTAGGCTATCTGCTCTGATAAATATGGCAGCAATGTGACCTTGTATAGTGATAAACAGTATTAACATTATGTTCAAGATACTTCCATGCTCTATAGTTGAATTAGTGCACAAAACACATACGCTTTTGGTGTAGGAGGTCCTTCTGTTTTTGTGTTGCTTTCATTGGTTAATTAATAAAAAAAACTGCTTGGCTTGATAAGGCAGAACTTAAATAGACAGAGAAGCCAGAACTGAATTCTGGGGGAAAGAAAGGAGAGCGAGAGAGAGCTGCCATGGAGACGCCAGGTCAGATATGCTAAATCTTTCTTGGTAAGCCACAACCTCGTGGTGAACACAGATTTAATAGAAATGGGTTAAATCAAGATATGAGAGCTGGGCGGTGGTGGCACACGACTTTAATCCCAGCACTCGGGAGGCAGAGGCAGGCGGATCTCTGGGAGTTCGAGGCCAGCCTGGTCTAGAAGAGCTAGTTCCAGGACAGGAACCAAAAAAGCTACAGAGAAACCCTGTCTCGAAAATAAAAAAAAAAAAAAAAAAAAAAAAAAGATATGAGAGTTAGCCAATAGGAGGCTAGAGCTAATGGTCAAGCAGTGTTTTAATTAATACAGTTTCTGTGTGATTATTTTGAGTGTAAGCTAGCCGGGCGGTCGGGACAAAGGGACCCCCGAGCTCCCTGTAACACGCGTTAATCAAGGCAACTAAAATACATTTTATATATTGAAATGTTTTGTAAAAAACTCTTAGGTCTCAAGGGATAAAATGTTTGCCACAAACATGTGAGAACAGGAGTTTGGAACTCCAGGGCCAACATATTCAGTAGTACACATCTGTAATACTAGCATGCTTCCAGAAAAAGAAGAGGCAGAGCAAAAGAATTGCTAGAAGTTTATGAGACGGCTAGCCTGGAATAAACAGTCGTGAATCATAAGGGACCCTGCCTCAAACAAGGGTGAGATCAACACTGGAGGTTGTCCTCTGACCACGACATTAGCCCTATAATACGAGTGTGCCACAGTCACATAGATGTAAACACACATAGACACATGAACACAAACACATATACACACATAAACACATACATTTTAAAGAAAATTGAGGTTAGAGAAATGACTTGGAGGTCCAGAGAGAGTGCTGCTGTTGCAGGGGACTGGAGTTTAGTTTCCAGGCACTTATCAAGTGGCCTACAACCACCTGCAACTACAGCTACAGAGGGGCCAATGATATATTCTAGTCTCAGCATGCATTCCCATGTATGTGTACACACACACACACACATACACACACATATGCAGGCACACATATTAATATACAATGAAATTAAATTACTCTTATCATTTTAAAAATTTTTATCTAAAAGTTTTTTTTTTCATTTTACATACCAATCACGATTCCCTCTCCCCTCCCCTCCTTTCACTCCCTCACCACCTTCCTCCCACCAAACACTTTGAAGAGTATAGGTATTAGCTCTTCTTGGAAGTTCTGGTAGAATTCTGCACTAAAACCATTTGGCCCGGAATTTTTTTGGTTGGGAGGTTTTGATGACAGCTCCTATTTCCTTGCAGTTTGTAGGTCTAATTAAACTGCTCACCTGGTCTTGATTTAACTGGATGGAAACATGTAGAAGAATGAAAATAGATCCATATCTATCCCCATGCACAAAACTCAAGTCCAAATGGATTAAAGACCTCAATATAAATCCACCCACACTGAAGCTGATAGAAGAGAAAGTGGGAAGTAGTCATCAATGCATGGACACAAGAGACTACTTCTTAAATATTACCCCAGTAGTACAGACACTGAGAGAAACAATAAAAAAAAAGGGATCTCCTGAAACTGAGAAGCTTCTGTAAAACAAAGAATACAGTCAATAAGACAAAAAGGCAACCTACTGAATGAGAGAAGATCTTCACCAACCCCACATCATACAAAGTACTGATCTCCAAAATATATAAAGAACTCAAGAAATTAGACATCGAAATTCTAAATAACCCAATTAAAAATGGGCTACAGAACTAAACTGAGAATTCTCAACAGAAGAATCACAAATGGCCTAAAGATACTTAAGGAAATGTTCAAAATCCTTAGCCATCAAGGAAATGCAAATCAAAACAACATCTTATACCTGTCAGAATACCTAAGATAAAATACACCAATGATAGCCTATTCTGGAGAGGAAGTGGAGTAAGGGGAAAACTCATCCATTGCTGGTGGGAATGCAAACTTTTACAACCACTTTGGAAATCAGTATGTCAGTTTCCCAGAAAATTGGGAATCAACCTACCTTAATATCCAGCAATATCACTCTTGGGCATATAACCAAAAGATGCTCAATCATACTACAAGAGCATTTGTTCAACTATGTTAATAGCAGCATTATTTGTAATAGCCAGAACCTGTAAGCAACCTAGGTGCCCCTCAACCAAAGAAAGGATAGAGAAAATATGGCATATTTACACATTAGAGTACTACTCAGCTGTAAACAAAACAAAACAAAAAAACAATGATATCTCGAATTTTGCATGCAAATGGATGGAATTAGAAAACACTATCCTGAGTGAGGTAAACCAGACCCAAAAAGATGAATATGGTATGTACTCACTCATAAGTGGATACTAGCTATAAACAAAGGATATTATGCCTATAGTTCATGATTCTAGAGAAGCTAAGTAATAAGGTGAACCCTAAGAAAAACATATATAGATCCACCTGGAAAGTTGAAACAGATAAGATTGCCTGACAAATCTCTGGAACATGGGGGTAGGGGGAGAAGGGAGGGTGGAAGGGGAAGAGGAGGTAAGAAGGGAAGAAGTGAGGAGAACTTGAGGGAATGGAATAGTTGAGGAGGAAGGACAGAGATGAGAGCAAGGAAAGAGATATTTTTATTGAGGGAGCCATTATAGGGCTAGCAAGAAACCTGGCTCTATAGAAATTCCCAGGAATCCACAAGGATTATCCCAGCTAAGACCCTAAGCAACAGAGGAGAGGGGGCCCGATCTTGATGTGCCCTGTAGTGAGACTGATGAATATCTTAAGTATCACCATAGAACCTTCATACATCAATAGATAGAACACTGGACTCAGCTCCCAAAGTCCAGTTCAAGAATGGGAGGAATGAGAATATGAGCAAAGAGGTCAATACCATGATGCGGACACCCGCTGAAATAGTCTACCTGAGCTAATGGGAGCTCATCAACTCTAGCTGGACTGGGAAGAAATAAGCATAGGACCAAACTAGTCCCTCTGAATGTGGGTGACAGTTGCATGGCTGAGGCAGACGGAGGGGCCACTGACAGCGTCACCAGGATTTGTTTCTTCTGCTTGTTCTGGCTTTTTGGAAACCTATTCTCTTTGGATGGATAACTTGCTCAGCCTAGATATAGTAGGGAGAACCTTGGACCTTCCACAAAGCACAGTGCCTTACCCTCTCTGATGGGGGGGGGGGGCTGAGGGTATGTGGAGGGAATGGGAGTGGGAACTTGGATTGGTATGTATAATGAAAACAAGATAACTTGTTTTCTTTTTAAAAAATAAATAGGAAAAAAGGTGTTCTATAATGACACTTTAATTTTTAGGGGTTATTATTTCAATGCCTCAAAAGTTTTGGGCAAATAAGTGGGCAGTACACTCATACTTGGAGAATATTTGAATTCCATTTTCTAGAAAAATAAAGCCTCTCAGTTCCTTTAAAAATATTTCAAATTTAGAGATAAAATGATCTTCTAAGAAGATAGACTTCACTGGATAGTTTGCAAAGAAGGGAAATGATGATTAATAATCATCACTGTGACAATGTGAGTTCATATCCACAATCTGTCTGAGAAAAAAGCAAATTCTGCCTCTTCAAAACCTTCTTTTCAAAACTTGAACATGTAGAAATAGTTGTGGCACACTTCCATGTTTGCATATTTATAGATATGAATACAAAATCATTTTCTTTTATTTTATTTACAGACTAATAGAATTCAGTTTTCAAAAATCTCATTAAATATCTGATTTATACACCTACAAAGATATATCAAAATCATTCCATGTGTACTTATTGACAAGAAGATTCAGGTTAAAAATTATAGACAGTCTTTTTATAACTAATGATTATAAATACAAAAGTTATGATGACAATAAGTGGAATCTCTTTACAATTAAGGGGCTAAGGAAGGAGAGAGAAGGGAGGGGGAGAGAGGAAGAGAAACTAATTCTTAGAGAGAACATCTCAGTTTGTGGCAGAGCTTACAGAAATCCAAGACCAACAGTGTGCATGGGAAATCCAATGTGAACCACATATATAATTGAAAAAATGCTTTAATAGCAACAATAAAAAGTAAAAAAAAAGTTGGAGCTAATTTTAATATTATATTTTCTTTAATGTGTTCTATTTCCTTGTATAATCAATTTCAAATCTTTGAAACATTTCATATTCTTTTTCCTGGACTAAAAATTTTAAGTCAGGTATATATGCTATACTTACAGTACATTTCTGTTTACATTCATCTATCTTGCCAGTGCCCGATAGCCACATGACGGTGGTGGCACCCTGTCCATCAGTTCAGTCTAAAGCCCGACTGGGAGATTTAGCCTTCTTTCCAGTTTAACTGAATTTGGAATCACCAAGCTATCACCTCTTGGCCTGTGTGTGAGCATGTTTCAAACAGTTTAAGTAAGGAGATAAGACTCACCTGAACGCAGGCAATACAACCCCAAGGGCTAGAGTTGTGGGTTGAATGAAAAGGGAGGAATGAGCGGGTAAACTGACTGCTAGCATTTATTTCTCTTTACTTTCTGACCATAGATGTAATGTGACCAGATGTCTCCTGTTTCTGCCTGGTTGCCTTACTGGCATGACTGACTGTGTGCCTTTAAAAACCGGGACCCAAAGCAAACCTTCCTTTCTTAAGTTGCTTTTATGAGACACCTTGTCACACTCATGAGAAAAAAAAATAACACAGAGTTTCTGGGTGTCATGTCTTAAAAAGAACTGGCTCCAGGAGCCATGGGGGAGTTCTACAGCAGAACAGGAAGCCTGACTCAGCTCAGAGGTTGGCTTACAAGTTTCTGGAGAAGATACTGTCTTAACTCTAGCTATATGTCCAGTTAGTACAGCAATTTGCACAAGCTACACTTCATTTTTCTGCCATCATTAGATTGCTGAGTTTAATATTTTTATTTCCAAATGTATTTTATTTCCTCTGGTAGCATGGCCCCTTTAAAAGATCACACATGGCAGTTGTCTTGTATGATTGGTTTTAATTGGCAACTGGACACTATGGAGAATTATCTTGGAATAGCATCTCAATGAGGTCTTATCTAGATCACGTTGGTCTGTGGGTCTGTCTGTCTATAGGGTATTTTTTCTTAATAATGTTAACTGCTGTGATAAGACCAAGAATAAAAGTGGGTGATGCCACTCTCAGGGCTTATATCGAGGACAGTATAGAAAGCGAGAAAGTGAGCTCTGCTCAAGTAAGTATGTATTCATTCTTGATCAATCCTACAGTGAGTATGTTCAGCTGCTTCAGGTTCCTTCTGGTTTGACTTGCCTGCAGTGACGGACTGTAACCAAAAATGTAAGTCGAACAAGTCCTATCTCCCCCAAGTTGTTTTTATACTGAATATTTTATCACAGCCACAGAAATGCAAGCAGGACAACCTTTATCACTGTATTTATATCCAACTCGAAAATACATCTGAGAGAGCAAATGGGCAAACTAAATATTTCCAAGTTCTGGCATTTGCAATTCATAACGTTAGCTTTCTGTACCCAGAACACTTTCTTATGTCAAGATGACAGTGCTTATTCCCCCATCTTTACTACTAAACAATAGTTCATTTATGAGAACCCACAGAGAACGACATTAGTTTCCAAGAGGTGTGTCCAGACTGTTGGCGCAGAATAAAGAAGAGAGAGCACAGTCCTGTTTGGTTTACTGTGTATTCCTCAAACCATAACTTTGTTCTGGGGAACGAAGTTGAGGAGACACACACTCATTTCATTGGATTAATTGACTTGACGACATAATGGGTTGGTTAGACAAGTAAGTTCGCTTGTATGCCATTCTCCCAGGATGAAGATAACTAAGTTTCCCCCAACACGCATGTAAAGTCAAAAGAATGCATATTTATGCATATTTTTATTGTAAACACATACACACACACACACACACACAAAAGGAACCCAACGCAGGTAGGCTATATTGTATTATAATCCTCAAGACTTAACTCTAAAGGTATACAAACAATTATGAATATAAGCAAGGCAGAGTCAAGGAATACCATCTGGTGTGGAGGAAAAATGGCAACACCTACTTCTCAGAGGTTTTTGATGCTGTGAGACCAGTTCTCAAAACCAAATTTAAGCTTTTGTTTCAAATGATTTGCAGTTTTAGCAGTGCTTCTCCAGATTATTTTTTATGTGTAAAAAATAATTAGCAAAGACCATGTAACATTATTTATGTTTACATTTCTAAAGAAAAGCAATCAACATACAATGCCACTCTAGTTTTAGTAAGAATATTCTTTAAATAGAATGAATAAGACAGAAACTTTTGTAAGGTAAAACAAAAATAAAAAGCATGTTCCTCTTCCCTTTGAAATCTTCAGTGTGTATACAATTAAAATGTAAACTACAAAGTAGTTGACGTGATGACATAATGCGTAAGTAGCCAAGACAACACAAGGCAGATTGAATTTTCCTTCTATCTCAGTTCCCAGTTTTAGGAAGCAAAGGTCCAATCAACATGAACTTGAATCACAACAAACATACCCAAACCATCATTAAAAACCAGATATTTATGGCGACAAACTAGGACTTTAATGACAAAGACAGGCAAACTGAGCTCATATCTATGCAATAGAAGAAGGAAACAATGGTTGTACAGTGCAAATAATTTTGCAGTAATATGACAGCATAATCACTTAAGTGCCGAATATCGTCATTATGGCTCTGGACCTCGTGTACATGAGCAATAAAGACTCGGTGCAACTATTGTATAATTCATATTTTTGTATGAAAATCTTGTTCTTTTAAAGTACTTGCGTCTATAGGATCTGTGGAGCCTGTAAGATCTATAAGTCTAATTTAATTATTATGTCTGTGTTATCCGTGATGCACAAGTCCCATCAGGGAGGTGTCTAACCTGGACTGTGTTAAACAAGGACGAAGTTTGGCATACCTAGGTTTATTTCACCAACTTTCAATCTGACGAGAATCACTATTTTGCGATATTGGCACTATTTTGTGATATTATTGTGTCGACAATTCCCTAGCAGTCGTATAAACAGGCAACCACATTACTCTTGTGATCTAATGCATTTTAATTTTTTGGAAAAGAACAAACACTTGAAATTCTGACAAGTGTTTAAAATACCACCACATATATAGTTAGAAGTTTAACATTTTCTTCCACTCATTTTAGACACAGCATAGAGTCATCACACCAAGTACAGGAACTAAGAAACCACACAGGGCAACTGAAGAAAATGGATTGTTTTTATTTCAAGTTTTCAGATACCTTTTCCCCAGACCTGGAGAAGGAAACAGAAGTTTCCCCGTCTTGTGTTAGACTACAAAGGAACAAAATACTGATGATGGCAGCAAGAACAAGTAGCTTGAGACCACTGACCTGTGTACTACTTAGCCCTTTAAAAAGAGAATCTGACAAGCATGAAAAATAAAGCCTGCTAGTATCTCGCCTTTCCCTCTTAATAGTTGTAAGGGAGCAGCTGTGCCCAATTCTTACAGTAAAAGAAAAGCCATACCAATTTTTGTCATTTTTTTTTTGTTTCGAATGAATTCGTGATGAGAAATACATTTTGCCACTACTGATTCCAGAAAGGCAGCAATTATAACAGTTGCCTCATCTACCTGCTAAACTGGTCTTCCTTACTCAGAATATGGTCTTACAGGGTGGCATCAGCCATCTGGCATTGGAGAGTGTGAGTCTGACAAAGAAACTTCTCGGATATGTAAAAGAGTTAGGACAGATAACCCCTTCAGGGTATGTGCACGATGAAAATTACTTCCATTTGCAACGGTGAGCACAGAAGGGAAGATGGAATAGCCAAACCGTGCCTCCCTTAGCTACCTGCTTTGCTCCTGAGTGTGCCTGACATACGTGTATCTGAGCAGGATGAGAGAACTTGAGGAGTTAAACTGGAAGACTAAGGCTGTCGTGCGCTGTGCTCAAAACACAGAGCATGCATGCGTGCCCAAATAAATATGCTGGGTTTATACAACCAGCTCTTTTCCTTCATAAGCAAGAATTGAAGCACACACACACACATACACACATACACACACATACACACACATACATACACACACATACACACACATACATACACACACATACACACATACACACACATACACACACATACACACACGTGCGCGTGCGCATGTACACATGAACACACACACAAACAAACCAAGCTGTCTTTTTTTATGGATTTGGGGAAATTGCAATGTTTTGGGGGAAAAAAAAACCCTTGGCTTGATTTTCACATTTAAAAAAAATAGAGATGGAAAGAATAAGATTGTGCCCATAAAAGCCAATTGTTTCCAAACCACATTGTATTGTTTGGCCCAAATAATTCACCCTCCTATATGGAAGAAGGGAACTGTAGCAGGCTAAAAGCACAATAGCCAATCAAAATAAAGTTTCTGTTCTAAGCTACCCTCCTAGTGTGTGAGGACCAGTCAAGTCCTAGCCTCACCCATACCCACACTCGCCCGCTAGGGAGACCAAGGGAAAACATTTGGAATAAAAGGACTTAAATTAATATCTTGGTTTCCACATTAAATCATCACTCTTTAAGGACCTGTTTTATTGACTCACAAACCCTGTGGAATCTGGGAGGTTTTTAAGACAGACCGGAAGTTCTCAGCCACTGAAAGGGGCTAGACTTTCCATCTTCTTTTGGAGAAGAAAACTGTATGAATGATGGGATTTGAGCTGACAGATCTCCACACAGGTAGGTGGCGGAGTAAAGCTAATTATGAATATCACATTACATTCATGTAAAAAAAAGTGGTCTTTTGTTCATCTTTATGGATTGCCACAGCAGAAGAGGCAAAATTGAAAACAAAGCATTTTTAATTGTGTCCCATGATTAGCATTGAAAAGAGAATTCTTTAAACATTTACAGGCTAGAAAGATGGCACAGTGGGTGTAGCTGGTTGCCACCTAGCCTAAGGATGTGAATTCCATTCCCAGAATCGACATGGTGGAAGGAGAGAACCAATTACCTACAAGTTGTTCTTTGACTATCACATATGCACCATGGCAAAAGTGTGTGTGTGTGTGAGAGAGAGAAAGCGAGGGGGGGGGGAGGGAGACAGAGAGGGAGAGAAAGAGAGAGGGGGTGGAATTTTGTGGTATTCTGTAATAGGTAGCAAATTGGTCTTTATTTTTAAGCTGGGAAAACATAATTGCATTACGTTTCTGCTAGAATAAGGACAAACAGTGATTGAAAACACAGCAGAAATAATATTGAGAAATCAAACATATGCTGCTTACGTGGACTTTGTGGTCACTGGTTTATATGTGGATCACTTAAAAGTCAAGAGCCCAGGAATTAATACCCAAATTAATCTTATTGCCCAAATTTTCATTTTGGTATGATTCGATTATCTTAGTAGATGTGACAGAGTTTAGTTCACCTCAAGAAGGAGGGCCACCTGCAGACAGCAATGTAAAGGAGACCAACACTTGTCTTCTTCCTCTGGTTCCTCTCGCACCTTTCTCCTTGCTCCTTTCAGCTCGGATATTTTATTTAGTTTCCCATGAAGTGTATTTTAAAACCCGTTTGGGAAACTACAAAAACAGCGACAATAACATCAGCAGCAGCAGCAACAACAAAAGAGCAAAAGGCAGCTGATTAGGAAGAAAACACAGATGAAGAAAAAAATAGCAATGGGTAGCAGGCAGGGGCATCAAGGAGCGGGAAGCCGAAGGCACTCAGTTTCAAATTAAGGATTAAATGATTTATATAACTAAAGGAAGAGTATTAATAAGATATTTTTAGAGTGTAAAATAAAAGCCTGCGATTATAAATATTTTATTATACAAAGTTTATCATGATGTAAAGCAATTTTTTCTAGTAAAAAATAATAAAAAAAAAAAGCTTGAAGTGGATATAGGAATCTAAAGAATAGCTATAGATTTTGGTACCCTGACTCTGTGAGGAGGAACGAAGGCACGTTATGAAGTGTAGCCTGTAATAGCAATCTCTGGATATGCCATCATCCTGCAACACAAACGTTTTGAGATGTTTTGACTATCAGCAAGTGAAGAGGCAGAACTAGGCTTGGTGACATCATTTCCACTGGAACAGAAGTTGTCTTGACTAGAAATTGTCATAGAAATGTCTCGTTTATACTTAGAAACATAAATAACTTGTCTGGCAAGAGTAAGCATACTTCTTCCAAGATGACATCAATACAGTGAGTTGGTTTATTTATTTATGTGTACTTTTCGAGGTACTATTTGCCATGCTCATAAATTTTCTTTTAGGTTATGATATTGAATGTCATCAACCCTTAATGCAGTTTGTTCTTGCTCAGGTTTAGAGTCCACGTTCTACTATATCGTTGTATTGCACTCTGTTCTTCATTTTGATCAAACTATATCTCCCAAATTACTACTCAATAAATAATATGGAATAATTAAATCATCATGGACCTTGCTTCTCTTAAATATTGACTTTAATGAATTAGGTAGGTTAGTCTATTCTGGCATGAGAAGACCTGGCTTTTCTAGGAAAATGTCCACTTTCCCAAACCTCTGGAAAGTCTAGTCATTCTTACCTCCTCTATCATAAGGCTCCCCAAGTCAAAACTAAATGCACAGTCTCCATTAAAGTTCAATCAAATTTGCAGGCATTGCATCACATTTAAATTATTGTTAAGAGGGTGAGAAATGGTTAAAAAAAATTTGCTGTTGGAGGTGTCTTCAAAACAAGGAGAACGAAGGCTATGCATGTCTGATAGGTTTGCTGTGGAGGACTGATCACAGCTTCAGCTCAGCCACCCGACAGCTGTCTGACACTGGCACATGGCTGCGCTCTGATGGCTTTTTAATGTGTGATCCTAGGTAGGCAAAACTACAGACCCGAGCCATTCTATCACGCGCTAATGTAGGGTATGCTGTGAAGGGATTGTGAGAGGCAATGAAAGTCTCTAATCGGCTGACTTTAAATTAATCAGCAGAGATTATTTTATGGTCAGCCAGATGAGCTCTCTGAGGACGCAGAAGTTCTTTGAGTTTAGAGATTCTTCCAGCCTTTTCTGACTGTTCATTGCTGACCTTCAACCATTGATGTCTGTGGCGTTCTTGCTTGCCGTCTATCTTCCCATTCTGCCTACCTTTCCTGTAGTCTCCAGATGTGTTTAGTGAGCCCGAACCGCTGTATAAATCAATCCCCTTTGATGTTATCGATCTGTCAACCCATCTCTCCATCCATCTCCATCATTTAAGGGTTTATATCGCTGTGATAAAATTCAATGACCCAGAAACCACTAGGGGAAAAAGAGCTTACTTCATCTTCTAACTCTCAGGACTTACTCCATCACTGAGGGACTCAAGACAGGAACCTCGAGACAGGAACTGGAACAGAAGCCAACATCAAAGAACACTACTTACTGGCTTGCTCTTCACTGTGTGCTCAGTTTGCACTTTTTGTACAGTTTGGGACCAGTTACCCAAGGTGAGCATTTTCAACTGCCAGGGCACGAAAAGTGTTTAGACTTCTTTTCCATGGCTTACGATCACTCGCCTTTCCACAGGGGTCCGTCCATTCCATGAGACTCGCTAGACACATCGTCTGCAGTGCTCCAAAGATCAGTGAACTGACCTGTAGAACTCTCTTAGCTGAGCTTGCACTGCAGGGTTGAAGCTCTGGTCACACTGGACTGTTCTGCCCACATTGAGCTGCAGTCGTGGGCAGCACTCTCTGTTGCTGTGTTTTAGGTCTTCATACATTTAAACATCTCTCTCATGTTATTTGCATGCTTTGAGATGGTATAAAAATGGGCTGTTCTTCCGAAGACTGACATCACTCACTAATACACTTTTGTTCTTGTAATTTTTGTGGCAGATTTTGGCACATATTCAGATATTCTAACTTTTTCTATGTTGTTTTGGTCATTGTCCAAGCTATCAGGAAAAAAGAAAACTTTTAAATAGTTTGCTTGAAGTTTGATCTCATCTGTACCTGGTTTGTTTATGCTCTTTTAACTTGGGTTCTTTTCAGAGTTGTTTTAATTTAATTCTTTTTTTTTTAAATTATTTATTTATTTTACATTCTGGCTACAGTTTTCCCTCCCTCCTCTCCTCCAAATCCCTCCCCTAACTTCCCCCTATTCTCACCCCCCAATGCACTCCTCTGTTACTAGGAAAGGGCAGGTTTCCCATGGATAGCAACAAAACATGGTATATCAAGCTGCAGTAAGACTAAGCGCGTCCCCATCGATTAAGGCTGGTAAAGGCAATCCAGTATGAGGAATAGGGTTCCAAGAGCTAGTAAGAGAGTCATGGACAGTCCATGCTCCCACTGTTAGAAATCCCACAAGAAGATTAAGCTACACAACTGTCACATATATGTAGATTAATTCTTAATAAGATTATTTTTTTCCCAAAGAAATATTTCTCAATTCAGTAATATATTTTTACTTGAATGGTTCCTCTCAATTTTATCATTCTCACTTCAGAGTTTAAGTATTTAGCTTTTTAAAAACACATTTGGTAGGGCTGGAAAGATGACTCAGCACAGAAGATGCCCTATTACTGATCTTCCAGGGGATGCAGCACCTACATGGTGGCTTCAGCTGCCTGGAGCTGCAGTTGCAGGGCACTGAGCTTCTCTTCTGGCTACCACGGATACCAGGCCAGCATGTGGTGCTCAGCCACACGTGCAAACGAAACACCCATCATACCAAAAAAATAAAGCTAAACTTAAAATTTTAAACTACATATTTGATTTAAGTGCAGCATTAGTCTACTTTTTTCATATTAAAATTTAACATGCTATGCATGTGCCTCTAAATATTTCTTTAGTTGCATATGCATTTCATTAGTTTCCAGTAAAAGAAAAATAATGGAAAGGAATGGTATTTTAATGGGTAAGTTACCTGGAGAATTTTATTTAATTTTTTGTAATTTTTAAGCTTTATTACATTCTATTCAGCTTTTGCCTCTAGGCTTTAAAATATTTTTATTCTAATATAGCTGATAATTTCTTATTTTGCATTTTGTGAGATATTTCATATTTAACAAAATGTAGATTTTCATGTTAAGAATATAAATGTTAATAATACAATTTTTTTATTTATTAACAATGCAAAATACATGGAAAATAAATTTTTATTTTTGAATGTTAATCTAAGAGTAAATTTTATATTCGGATAAAAATATTTAATCATATTCAAATTTCAGAATAAGATTTATTAAATGAGAATTTTAATTATTTGTGAACTGAAAGGTGAGAGTTTTCTAAAAATAGAAGTAGCTAGCAAACTTCTAATCAAGTACACAAAATTATCTCACTAATTTCAAAACTCAAATTACATTTCATTTTTTTTGTTTTTACTGTTTTACTTACCATCTGTTAAATCAATAAATGGTAAAGTTTAATTTTGTTATTATATATTTATTTTATAATCAAGTTTTCTTGACATTTGTACCTTTTCCATCTGCCAATATGGCCTTGAAACTTTATTTTTATGTGCTATATATACATATGCATATATATATATCATCTCCCTTTATTTTTCAAAACACACATATAAAATCATCCAACTATATGATTAATTATACATAATAATGAACAAAACTAAAAGGCAAAAAAAAGAAATAAATGTAGAACGCCTAAAGTCGGTGTGCATTACGAGGTAAACTCTTTCTTCCAGATCCTAAAACTCGCTGTATGAATTCCCTTTTCTGAAAATAAGAATGAATTTGATATAGTGTTTGAATAATAGAATGAAGATATATTCTGTGTATTTCAAAATATTCACAGTACATATGCTGTTTATATTTTATTTAGCATTGGTATTATATAAAACTTGATCAAAATTGTTTTCCATGTAGGAAGAAAATTCTTTTACTTTATGGAAGTGTATTTTGCCATATCACTTTGCTTTTTTTGTATCATATTGATTCCAAACTTATTTTTATGTGTTAAGACAATGGAAAAATTAAAAAAATATTTAATTTATGATAATCTTAAACATTTTCTGCTTTCTTTAAATAAATTGCCACTGTATTAGCTATATTTCTGCCATTTTTTTTCTTTAAAATATGCAGTTGTGGTTTCATGTAATGGTTTCTGTCTCCCACAAAAAGAGTCTTCTTTGATGAGGGGTGAGAGCCACACTTATCTACAGTATGAGAATATGTATTTAAAACACAATTTGAGATTATATTGCCTTGAGAGAAGTGGTGATAGTGGGGATTCTTCTAGAACCTATAGCCTAACTATCACTGTATTTATCTAGGCTTCTACTGCAGACAGGAATTTCATCCTGGGGAGAGGTAGGGAGGGGAGAAGAGAAAAATGCAGGGCTCAATAAACATCATCATCATCATCATCAATCATCATCATCATCATCATCATCATCATCATCATCATCATCATAGAGAAAGAATTCCATCCTGTTGAGTGCACCTTTGCTTATCACCAGGATACGAGTGTCACTATTGCACTTTTGGAGGATGTGTTTCCATGCTGGCCATCGTTGTGGTTTGTAGGTGTCATAGCTGCAGAGGACTATCTATTGATGGCTTTTCTCCTTCGGCAGCTTTCACATCTTCCACTGGGAAAGCTAGTCCTCAGGATGGTGACTTGTCAAAGGCAGACCCAGATGGTCTCAGGAGTGCATAGTGTCTTCAGCAACAATGCAGAGAACAACTGACCATGGGGAACCAATATCAAATTTATGTACCTACACACAACAGTGCCTTGAAGGCTCAGGGTACACCAAACATCGTGGAAGAGGAAGGTGAATAATTGTAAGAGTCAGAGACCCAGGAACTCTGCAAGATTGTGTCCTCTGTATAGCACAGGGAAGCCATACCAATAAAAATCTCAACAATAAGCTTGCCTAAACAATGACAGCGGCAGTTGACAAGCCAATGTGAGGAAGACAAATCACACGGGTCTATACCTATATGAAGAGTGGCAATTAATGACTACCGAGAGAGGGAGAATCAGTCTTCTCCAGCGATGACCCCCTTAATCGGTTATCCAATACCAAGTAATTAGCCTTCAAAATGTGTACACAGCAAGCAACACTAGCAGAAAGCTAGTCAGGGACCCTTCCTAGCCAAGTAATTCACATTGGTTGTTGATTTAAATATTGGATTCATATAGTATATCTGCATAGCTTTCCAAATATTACAAGCAATGGTATCTGTGTGTGATTCTACCCTGATTTACTATGCACTTAGCTCAGCTGTGAAAAACCGAAGACTTGTTCCCTTCTTGACAATCCCTAAAAACACCAGTTGTCTTCTATAATTCAGACTGAAGAGTAGGTATCAATTACTAGCAAATAAGAGTCCTTGAGCTTCCCAACGACAGTGATTACATAGGAAGCCTACTGAGCATTCTTTCTACCTTACTTTGAAAAGATCAATTTGCTTCCCTTTCTTTATTTACCTCTCATCAAAATGCTAATAAACAATTCCCTTTCGGTTAAATTCCCACAGTTTCATTGAACTGTGTAACTCTATATTTTATTTCTGAAGCCTTGCACCCAAAATATGATAATCTAAGTTACATAATTATGCTAGTAATCCAGGTTTTCTGCTCTTCCATGAAACATGGCTTCTACAAAGAAGAATCCATTCTATCAGATTTGTCTTGAAGGGCTTTGCCTTAGAACAAAGAATGTGATCCCTGTCTTCACTGTCCTTTTTCCTGATTGGCTAAATTTGTTTTAACTTAGTATACTAACATGATGTATTTATGTAAAAATATGTCATGAATTGGGAATCAAGACTTTGTAGGTGGAAAATGAATGCAGGTAGACATATAACATATATCAAGAAGTTTAGCCTTTAGTAAGGCACTCAATAAACTTTGCCTCCAAAATCCCAAAGTCATTTTTGAAAATATGGTAATTTATGGAGATTTTAATCATTTATCTTTATCCTTTTCCTAACCAAATTATGAGTATTTTTCAAAATAATATAGGAGAATACATCATACTTGTATTAATGCTATTATTAACATTTATTGCATCACACCCTCCTATAAATTATGTAAGCTAATTTGTGCTTCTAAAAACTCTGTGAGGTAGGCACTATTATTTTGTAGTTTTAAAAAACTACAAAAGAAAGTCTACGTGAGATTGAGAGAGTGAGTTAAAGCTGGGAGGCGCGCTAAACTGCGCACCTCAGCCTCTCCCGCTTATCAGGAGTACCATGGGACAAGACGGTCACCATAGGATGTGAAGCTGGATGGCTTGGTTTCAAAATCATTCTTGATTCCTTGGTGTAACTCTGTGTGCATTAATGACACTTCAGTGTGTTGGTGATACCTAATAAATAAAAGGGGGTTAATAATCATACCTCATATAATAATTGAGAGGATTAAAAGAGAGGGCTCTTCTATACTTGGTTTATAACCTAGAGCTAGTAAGCATTTCAAACTATTTCTATACAGCGTTTCTTTGCTGTGGAGGGCATGATCATTTTGTTCTTACAATACCGTTCACAATGAGACATAGCAGCAATCCACGAATGAGAATCAAAAGATTCTATTCATGTCACCAGTTATTCAATGAAAATGGTTAAGCTTGTCGCAACTTCTATCTTATTGTCCCAGAATTTTCTGACAGCAATCACTTATTACTTATTTATGGTGATAAATTATTAGAAGACATGATAAACAATTAGAATTATATCGAATAATTACAAATAGAACCTTTGTGAGTGTTTAAATTATCTCACTTGTATATTTCTCTCCATCTGTCCCGTGATCAAATGACCTCTCTCATTTAGAGTTGCTGAGGCATGGAGAAAAGTAAATCTGATAGGGCATCATTGTAGACTATTCCTATAAGGGTGCACCTCATCACACAGTACGTTACACATGCATCTTTTACATACTTATCTTTAAACTGTTTATTTGGCACATCAACAGGCAGCTGGTGGAACAAATAGGAAATCGTGGGAAGCACATTCATTTTTAAAGTGTTAATGTGCCCACTCCAAGAGACAGTAATGTGCTTCCATCCGTTAAGATCCCCTTGAATGTTTTGGATTGGAGGACCATAATTTAAATGAAATGCATTATCCAACCTGGAAGGTATTCTACATCCTAAATATTTAATTGATTTCTCCATCAAGGGAAGATGAGCCTACACAATAGGCAGATCCTATCTTTAAGTGTCCGATTAATAGTGTCTCTAATTTAGGGTAATTTAGGAGTTTACAACTTATAAAATGGCTCTGCCTTCCACATTCCTCCCAAAGTACCAAGAGGATTGTGCCTGGATTAATTGCAAACAGCAGACAACCCTCTGCGTATAACGAAAACTCAAGAGTCAGCATCATCAGCCATGCGCCTATAATTTGGGATCTCATCTAAATATTTTTTCACTAGGGGCTTCACTTCCAATGGAAACTCAAGAAGCGGAGAAGGAAAGTTGTAATTGTTGCATCTTCCAATTTAAAAAAGTTTAACAAGTCGAATTCATTCCTGCTGAGTTTTACTTAGTTGGGTCTTAGCTAACTGAGTGAGGAAGATAAATCAAGCCACTTGCAGATTTTCCTAATGGTGCAAAGTTTGGCACCCTGAGGACTGGGGAAGCATCTATTCCTGCACTTGTAAAGAAAGGAAGCGGAACAAGACTGTCGGTGGCTGTGACTCCGTAAGTGTGATTTATTACATTCTACGCTACTCGGTCATTTCCAGATAAGCACATAAGTGCTAGAAGTTTTAGGTTGAAGAAAGAATAAGGGGAAAATTTTAATATTCTCTCAAGTACTGGTGCCATAGAAATCAGTATTATTTGATGAAATGGTAACATATGAGTTTATATATGTGAAAATAACATTGAACTGTAACTACATGTATCTACTTTCGATTTTGTAAAGTCTTGCCTAATTTCACCTGTTTGTAGATGAAAAGAAATGGATGCCCTGCTGCTGAGCTTCATTTTGGGATTTGAAAAAAGAAAATAAATAAATATCAAACAAACAAGCAATAAATAAACAAAATAAGATCAGTAGCATATCAGGTAGAGAATGTTTAGTATGGAATTATCTTTCCCGTCATACTTTCTCTCTGTCTTCTTGAAGAACTACTTTGTAGACAGCTTAATTTTTGTTCAAATATAAATTAGAATCAATTTTCTGGGGAGAAATAATCGGTAGAGTTCCTGTTCTCCACAACAAAGAAATTACATTTGTAGACATATTCTAGAAATTTAAATCCCCCAGTACTCCTTTGAGGAAGTCCAAGGAGATTTGAAGACTGACGGTTTTGTACTTTGCTATTCCCAGGGGCTCATGCGTGATCATCTTTACTGAGATTTATTCCCATCCCTGCTGAATTAATATGCATTTTAGTTAACTAATCTTGAAACAACAGGAATAAAGTTTATCCAGGTCTTTTATACCTCAGAGAACAAAACAAATACTACAAATCTTTAGAGAAAAAGGATATACAAAAGGGCTTGAGGTGAAGATTTCAAAGCAAATACTCTTTAAACGATGTGCAAATTACCTCGGCGCTTGAGCATGGTTTATGAAAGGGGATTAGCTCACTGGAATAAGAACCAAGTTTAAACTGATGGGTTTCAAAGTCATAGATGAGAAGTAGTTACAAGACAAGGAAGGAGGAAAGCAACAATAATTTAGGGAAGTGATTTGGATTAATTTTTCCCCTGAATGGATTTGCTTTAGATTGTCACAAATTACTATTGCTAACTGCAGTATAAATAGTGCATTGGTGCCTTAATTTTTTATAAAGGTTGAGTTCAATAAATGAGTAATTATCTGCTTATCATATTAAAAAATTTAACCAGAAACTGTTAAGCAATGAAAACTATTGTAGCTGGAGAGGTCAACTTGAGAAAGGTTTAGGGAGAGAACGTTTTCTTTCCAATTCACCAAGTTACCTACAACACCAGCAGAACACAGACACACCAGGACTCCACCATGTTCCCCCAGTGGCAGTTTAAGAGCTTCTTGGAAAACATACGAAAATGATGACTTTGATGGCATCACAAGAATTCGTGGGTGTGTTTGTTCAACTCGGGGACAAAGACAGATTAGAGAGGTACAAAAATAAATCCTCTTTTTGCAACCCAGAACTCAATGTTCAGTGTGAGTTTTGAGATAAACAAGAACAAAATACAAGACAGCACAAAAGACGATGGTGTTGATAATGAAACTTGTCTTGAATATGAGGTTGGAACTAAACATACCTGTGAATGAATGTTCCGGTGGAGCCCTGGCATTTCCCACATACAGGTTAGGATTCTGAATGTGTTAGGGATGGACATGAGCAGGACTCTACAGAGACGTGGGGTGTCATCAGCTGAAAGGCCTATCTTAAAGCGGTTCCCAAAGTAAATTGTTTGAAGAAATTTCCAGAAATCCTCTGGCGGAGAACTTTAAAGATGTCATGACTGTGTTTCTTTAACTCAAGGAGAGATAGGAGAACAAACGGCTGATAGCGCAACTATAGTAAACATCTTTCTCCGAGAAAGGGCTATTTTGAGAAATCTTGAACCCCAGTGACCTGGATAGAATAGCAAATGAACCCTTCAAATAAATAATTTAAATAAAAATTTTATTGACTTTACAATAAAAAAGATTATTACAAGAGTTCATTTCTTAAAATACCTTAATGACCTACCATTATGGAAGGTAAAGGAATGTCTAATGTTTCCATTCCTGTGTGATTCCTATCTAATGCTTCTTGACTAACTTGCTGGATTTTGCCCAGTGAAAATGAGTTAAACAAAATTCTTTAGGTTCTCAGCCAAATCTTTCCACGGAAATCGGCTACGCTCAATTTAAAAATAAGGCACGGGATAGCAACAACAAATTCAGGCATTTACGAGAAAAAAACAACGCTAAATATTCCTGTGTAAGCTGTCCTGAAGTATGGCGCTAAATAAATGAAGATATTCGGACAGTCCAGCCTGTCTTCTTACTGTGCAATGACATTTTAAGTGACTTAATGTTTACAAAAAACTTCTTAGTGAAATTCCTTAAGAATACATTTATATTTGTCTATTTTGTTCTTTAATTCCTAGAGTTACCCACATCAGGTTGCAGGGATATTTCATTTGTATTTTAATAAATAAAGCTTGCCTGAAGTTCTGAGAGTAAACCAGCCCCACTGGTCAGCCTTACAGACCAGGCAGTGGTGACACACACCTTTAATCCCAATAGCCACACCAGTTTGCCATAGAAATTGGGAGGTAGTGGTGCATGTCTTTAATTCCAGCACTAGAGAGGAATATAAGACAGGAGGAGACAGCTCTCACACAGTCTTATTCTGAGATTCTAGGAGGCAGGATCGCTATTTCTAACTGAGGTAGAGGTGAGAGCCAGTGGCTGGTTGTTTCGTTTGTCTGACCTTCAGGTTGGCTTTATTTATTAAAACACAAGTAAAATAGCACTATATGAGGTGATGTTTTACCTCCGAAATAATCACCATCAGTTTTTTTCCTAGAGATGAAATCATTCGCTACTAGAAGGCTTAAACAGGCCTCATTCTAAGTTTGCTCACTCTGTTTATGGAAACTCAAATGTGAGTCTATTTTTGTTTTCCTTGCACCTTTTCCAAACAACTTAACTTAAGTATAGCTTGTTGAGCCTTGGTTGTTTTGGCAGGCATCACTGAAATGCTAATAAGCTAGCTCTAGGTAGTAATACAGCAGCTGAGCTGTGAGTCATCCAGATTAAGATATCTAACCTGAAAGGTTGATGGGAAGTGATTACAGTACTCAAGAACAAAGCAAAAATTAAGTAACCTACGGAATCAAATATCATTATTCTTGCCCTTGGAGAAGTGGATTAACTTCCAGAGGATGCATGTGGAAACCAACATTCTCTGAACAGGATTTGTGTGGAAGATGAAAGATAAACAGAATTTCGGATCCATTCTGCGTGTGGAATTAGTGGAATTCCTGGAAATTGGTGGAATATCTCACAGACTTGCTTATGAATGGTTTATTATTTGGTTTTTTTTTTGATGAATTTGGTTTAATTTTAGAATCGCTTTTGTGTGTATTGTGTTGCCCTTTGTCCTGCCATTTCAATGTTCAGGACATAGTGATGGCTATAGTGCAGGCAAATGGACACAGGAAGAGTAGCTCTTGACTCTGTCAAAATTCATGTGATATCATGAATTAGAAGGGAGTGATGAGACAAAATGAATATTTACCATCTCAAACCATGCATTGTCAGGAAATGGCCAACTCAACAGCCCTGTGCAGGCTAGATTAAACAGGCTCCAAAGTTCTCTGACTCTGGCCTGTTGCAAACCGATTTAGGGAGTCAGTTTTGTGTGATGTGGTAAAGTATTTATCAAACTTTACTATGTCTATATCTTATCTATTAAAATGCAATCTCCTGGGGGCTGTTAATTACCGAGTTTGTGGCTTTTCCCGTAGAGTTCAGTTCACAACACCCACTTCAGGTGATTCACAACTACCTAAAAATTCATTTCCAGGGGCTCTGATGTCCTGTCTGGCTTTCTTGGGTATTCACAGATGTATGCAACACACATAAATAAACCATAAAATACGATTTGTAAAGAAATGTCCTCTCTGCTCAGTGAGTTTGGGTTGGGTCTTGGGAATCCAGTCTTTCCCATGAACAAGCTCCAGCTGATAAGATTGTCATTGGTCCCTTGGCTGCATTTTGTGTATCAAGACTATAGACTATATAGACTCTGAAAGCCAGTGGTTAGAGACAGACTCTGCTTAACTTTCCATCTTATATTTTTGAAGACACAGAAGAAATGGAATTTTTGGAACTGTCAAGAATCCTTCCAATATGTTCCAGGAAAACCTGCCACCTCAGAAATCTTTGGAGTCTGTCTCTGTTCCCACTGCTAGCTTGGGCCTGCAGCATCTGTTACTTGGTCTGCTGCAGTATTTTCTTACCTCTGATCTTTCATTGTTTTCTCTCATCTGTAGAAATGGTTACTTTAAAAAACCAGACCTGTTCGGTACTTTTGCCTACAATGTAGCACTTTATTAATATTGCTTTCAGTACAACAATGTCCATGTAAGCCCTTGGCCAAATAGTTCATTCTTGCTTACTAACCAGACTTACAGTTGTTGTTTCCCCAATATTTTTATGCGCTGTAGGTTCAGAAATCTCTAAAATCCACCTTCATTCTCGGACTCTTTTATTTCTATTCTAATATGTATTCCTATTATTTCCCTACTATTCTCTCTTCTGCATTTGAAAGGCTCCCACAGCCTCACAGCAGCAGCAAATCTGAGGGCCCTTTGCTTTCCGTACTCTGACAACCTTCTTCTATGTGCTACTTTTGTGTACAAGTTTCAAGTGTTTGTTCTCTGAATACGAACATATTTTTTTTTGTGGGGGGAGTGACTTCCAGAAGGACCCATAGTACTTCACCCTTCAAGGAGGGCCCTATCCTTCAACCTTTTCCTTTACTATGTGAACATCAAATTGTTGCTTTCTTTGGGACTCTCCCCTCATTTGCTCAGTAATTTTCTTATTCACTTTGTTTTAACATCAATATGCTAGTGCTCTAGACTGCTTTCTCAAAAACAAGGATGCGGAGAGGTAAGCTTCAAAAGGTCGTCACGTATTTCCCTCTGGCACTCAGACCTAGTGGATCAGGGTGATTCTGGTTTAAATAAACGATGAATACCATGGTCAGCTAGGTTATCTCACTCAGATAGCATGGTATCTTGGATACAGGGCACAGGGTGGGTGTCCAGGTATGTTTGATAGTTGGTCAACACAATTGTCTTTCTTGAAATAAGACATTTAGAGACTTTCATGTAATTCCTTATAAGATAATTAAAGTCCACGTATTTGAAAGACATTATTCCCAATGGTACACCAAATCCCTTAAGGAAACAGAAAATAATAAATAAGAGTATATGTGATATTCCATGTTAACTGACTAATAGAAGTATGTTAAAAATTAAATCTTTGACAGATTATGCATTTGCTTATTCTGCACTTATTTTATAGCAAAATGTACAGGGAGACAACCTAATACTAAAGACATTTCAAAAAATCATATGGAAACCTACCACTGTAGAAGCTTCCTAAAGTATATACACAAACATTATAAAAAGATTTTAAGTGGAATTATCCTGTCACAAGACAGCAATGCTTCTACTAGACACTAGAGGATAACAAATGCAAAACACAGTGCCAGGAATGGGTTACCTCTTTTGGAGTTGTTGGCAAGAAGGCCCCAAAGACCCTCCAAACAGACTATTGCCAAACTTGACTGTCAGACCCTATTGCTAAAGATACCACACACATGAAGAAACTGAGCTGACACTTAACTGGAAGCTGTAGAACCACTGGATAGCCTTCAGAGCACCGAAAGATGTTGTGAGTATTCCCAGAGGAAAAACGGAATCACTAACCTTAACCAGCTCTGAATTCTACAGCAATGGCTGGCCTTGCAAGACATGCCCAGTTATGTACAATAGTGGCATGAACATCATGAGAGTAACCAACCAATTTCTTCCGGAGATAAGGCCCCCTCTATAGGTTGAAACGTAGACCTGGAACCCTTATTAGGATGAAAAAAGTTTTTACATAGCTTATGCACCTCAGGGAAAGGACTTATAGTTATTACTCTGTTAAATGGACTTAACACTAAAATGACGTAAGGTTTTATCATTAGTTCCCATTGATGGGTGTATCTGTCAACCATCATCGGAAAAGCTGCTTTGTGCCACATAGAAAATTAACACAGGGACTGGTACAGGTGCACAGAGTAAAAGACTCTGGAATACTCAACCCTAACCTTAATATCTATATTAAACAACCTCCTTAAATTCTTAGGGACAGTCGTGGAGGAGGAAGCTGAAAGAGTGTAAGAGCTAGAGGTGGTGGTTGACCAAAGGAAATGGGTTTTTCTCTGGACACAAGAGGACAGCTGCACACATGAATTCACAGCAGTGGAGACTGCATACACAAGACCCGCACAAGTTCAAAAATGCCAGACTTAATTTTAGCATGGAGTGGGGAAGCAGACCCCAAGTCCCACCGCTGCTTATGTGGCCTTTGGTAACTGAGAAATAGTAGGAGAAAGAGAGTAAGTTTTCTTTAATAGTGAAGCCCCTGATGGGTTGGCTATCCTCTAGTGAAAACCATAAATCCAAGAATATATGGGAGTGAATCAATATACACTGTATAAAATTGTTCAAGAACTAATAAAAATGGGTTAAATAAGTACATTCTTGGTTTTTGCTCTAAATGTAGAAACTGTTAGATTTATAGTGGACAAAATTGGGGATACTTTACTCTAAATTCACTCATAGTAATTATTATATCAAAATTTATATAACAACATAAAATTTACAAATACCTTATATATACTTAAACTCTGATTTTTACATTACCCTTACATTTAGTGCATATATTTCCATCGTATTCAAATTTTCCTTTGTGTTATTTAATAATTACATTGAAATATCTATTGTAGTTAAAGAACAGATCAATTTTAAAATATTTAAAAGAATGTATGTAAATCACATAGCTGTGTATCTTGGATTAAGAATGACACTCAAGTACATAAAGTTGAAAAGCCAGTGTATTAACATCTGTCCCAGTTAGCCTGAATCGTCAATTTGACACACCCTAGAGTCATTCGAGAAGGGAGTCTTAATCGAAACGCTAACCAGATCAGACTGATCTATAGGCAAGTCTGTTAGCGTCTTTATTGTTAATTGATGAAGATTCTAGCCCATGTTGGTGCTGGGCAGGTTATCTTCGAATGTATATTAAAGCTAGCTAAGCATACGCCGAGGGTGAACTAGAAAAGAGTGTTACTTCATAGTTTCTGTTGCAAGTTCCTGCTTGAGTCCCTGTTCTGACTTCCTTCAAGTATGGACTATGAGCTGGGAATATAAGTCAAATAAACCCTTTTCTTATCAACAAAACCATACCAAATCAAAGGTACTCAAACTTTTCACTCTTACACCCTTACTTCTTGTATAATTCCACCCAGCTTTTAAAGAGTGTGATGAGGGACAGAATTTCTGTAACTCTTGTTTTAAGTTGGATTTCTATGAACAGACGAGAGAATTATCTTCATAGATTTCAAAAATTATCAAAACTTTAACTTTCCTACATTAAAAACACCATTTTATTTTGTAGACTCAAATATAATGTTAAAAAATTAAAATCAGTGCCCATAAAAAAAGCATCAAGAATGGGTATGAATCACCATAATTCTTTAAAACACAACGGGATGTTAAAATAGAACATTGAGAGATGGTGACCTGAGCTCAGACGTATGAGATGTTATCTTAGTCTGCGTATGTGTGGGGGAGTAGGCTTAAGATGATGTCAACAGGCTGAGCTATGGATCCAGGTCTTTAGCTCATTTCTCTGGAAAAGAATATGAGGAAAACAGATTCGGGGGAAGGACCCTTGAGAAGAAGGGGCAGGCAGACAACGAAGAACTGTTTATAGTGGTCTAGTGGAATTATGTCTGTCCATTATGCTAGTTAGAGTAGAAATATTTGAAAAGCAATACAGGAAGTAGATAGAGGAGGAGGAAAAAGGAAGAGAAACTGCTTTGACTCTTTGAGCTCAGTTTTGGACTTTGGAAAACACTATGTCTGAAGGAAGGATGCTTTTGTTTCTTTTCCTTCCTTGTTTTCTAAAGGTGACCTTGAACATAATCTGTAACAGAGAATGACCTTGAACTTTTGATCCTCTAGCATGTACCCCCTGAGTGCTAAGATTATATGTGTGTGCCACCGTGATTATTGCCCACAGGAAAATTTTAGTCTTACATTTTCTTATAGTCATGTCATCTCAAGTTTGAAGCCAATTAATTTTGTGTACAATAGGATACATCTATTTTCAGCAAGAGTTAAAGAATAAGGATGTTGCCTTTAGTTATTATTTAAGTAATCAAAATATCTATAAACCAGTTCTCTAAGAAAAGAAATAAACTTGATGTTATAGGTCACTTTTTAAAAAATAAATTTCAAGAAGTATATCTGTTATTTTCAGAATTATTTCATATTGTTTGATAGAAGTTACATCTGATTTTCCTTAAAGGATGGGGGATATACTATGAGTAACAAAAAAAACAAGCTGTTTTCCTAAGAACACACTGAAGATTCAATGCTTACAATGAGTACTTCTCCAAACATGTCAGGGAACCCATTCTGACATCCAACAAAATATCTTAAAAAGAAAGTGAAATTCTTTTAGGCTTTTGAGGAATTATAGTACAAGTTTCTGTGGTCTATAAACAAAGGGAGTGGGTGGACCACATGGATCTTGAGTATAGAAAGAGTAAGTGATCTTTTGTATCTAAAACAGTGTTTTCTCAACACAGAAAGCTGAGAATGTAAAAAAGTTTCAAATATCATGCTTAGAAATGGCACTTAAAATTTAGTTGACAATAATGAATAATTACCCTATGCTTAACTTCATAACAAAATGTTAACATGTTAGTACCTAATTCTCTGTCACGGAGTAGAAAGGATAAAACTTTTAGAGAAGTTCAAAGAATTTTATTTTCTTTTGTTTATAATCACAACAGTGTACTAGCAGTTATGAAATAATGCTGGAGAGAAGGGAAAAGAGTCCTCAGAATTTGGCCTATTATTGAAAGAAAGTCACCCCTTGACCTAATGAAATCAGAAATTGATTAACTGCAGTTCATCTAAGGAGAAATATGGTCACAGTGTTACTGCCAGGGTCAGGAGGAAGATGGGGTGATCTAGTGATGGAGGACTCAGAGGCTTACACGGACAGGGGAATAGCTCATGCTTCAAGATGCATGGCTGTGGATGCCCAACGGGCAGAGGGTAAGATCAGCCCTTAGATGTTAAAGAAGAGATTCATCAGAGCTTGCTTTGCTCAGTTCATAACTAATTCCTCGTATCTAATGATTCATAGGGAACTAAATGTTTTGAAGAAATTACAATCTATGGGTTCTACAAAAGTTGAGATTGCTGCTGGCTATCATGAAAACACAGAGCAGAAGAGATAGTCAAGGTTACACAGATACCTGGCATAGTTCTAAAACTTCGTGAATAACAGTGTTTGGACAAATGCATTCACATGTCTGCTTAGCAAGTATGTATTTAATCTTTAATGTTTTCCTTTTCTGAATTTAAACACTAGCCTCAATAGCATTTTAATGTACATGTTTTAAGTCATCTGAAATATGTTCAACAAAGAGCGAGCCCCTTAATCCCTGGAAAATGATCAACAAACAGATAGTCCTTAAATAACTAAAATCATTCATTTAAAAAATATTTTTATTCAATAGTTTTCCTCAAGTGGTATTGAATAAAATTGTTGCCAGGAGAAACATTTTTTTTTTTTGGTGTCAGGGGGAAGAAGTAAGGTGAATGACCATAGTACTTAATAAAGAAGCTTTATCCTTCCAACTTTTCAATGTAATGATAACTCACAGTAATCTATGCAAGTATTATGAGGTTCTTTTTTTGGTAAGATTTTTATTTTTCTTCTTAACTATATTTGATTTATCTCTGAGAGTTTAACATTGTTTTTTCTTTCTTAGCAGATGGCTTATTCATCTTATTATTTGTAAGCATTGGCAGGTTTATGTGGTTTCATATAAAATTCATAATAAGAAAACCTTTACAATATGTATTTTTATGAGTCTCCAGGACAGGCTTCTCAGTGTGTATCTCAAACAACTGCTAATTACATGTTTATCTGAGAAAATAGTATGAATTTTCAATTTGGGTTAATAACAAATATATTACAAGATTTCTTAATTATATTCTTACTAGAAAGGCCATAAGGGTCATAAGTATAAAAAATACTGGTTTGGGGGAAGAGTTGGAAAACAGTGGGTTATCAAGGTTGTTTTCCAAAGGTCTTAATATTAATCATAAAGAAAATTAGATCTTTCTTTAAAAGTATTCATATTGCAGTTTAAACATGTGGCTATTCTTTTACTGAATTATAGAAATGCCTAATATCTAACTTTCCAGTTTTTAGTTGAGAAACATTAAAATGCAAACAGAAAAGATGAAAAAGATAGTATCTAATAAACTGTGTATTTGCCACCTAGACCCAGTAAATTAGTTGTTGGGACAATATCAGTCGTATTCTACCATTATATCCATAGCTTGTCTTGTTGAAGACTCGTTTCCTGACATGCTACTAAATCTTCCTTTCCGGGCTTTGACTTCTCTGTACCATACTCTTCATCCTGGTTTAGCTGTGTTACACTTTCCTGCAGCTTCTGTGGTGTGCAGGGTTCATGATTTCTAGTTAGAACCATTCTGAAATCCTCCTTGCTTGTTGTAATTTTTGTAGGTCTGAGAGAGTAGGAAGGAAGCTGGATGATAATGGTGCAGCTGAAAAGTCCCAGTTCTCAGGGCCAGGGGTTTGGCTAGCTCAGAATGAACGGATCCTTAAAAATACCACTGTAAATGGCTTCAGAGAGTCCAAGGTGATTTGCTCCCTATATATAATTTCCTAAAGTAAATTGGGTCAAGATCTAGGCTACCATTTTACAATGACACCATACTGTTACTGGTGAGAAATACGATTATTTAGATTATCACAAAATATCACTGCTTTTTTATTAAACTTATTTCACTCGGCATAATAATGATTATTCCACAGCACAATAAAGGTTTTCAGATTTTTAATTTTCAGCATTGTATTAATATCTCATTCATCTCTAGTCTGTCTTCATTTCTATAACCTCATTATGGTATATGAACCATTTTTAAGGTATGTGAAACTGAGAAAACCACATGGAAATACTTTTAGGATTTTGCCTAAACATATTTTTATCTTATTAAAAAAATCAAAAGAGAAATGCATTTCCTGTTAGTACTTTACCATGTGACTTTTAAAACTTATGTTAATTTTTGAGTTCATACATTTATAAGGTTGAAAGTGTTTTATATAAAATTTATCCTTCCCACTTGTAGATTTTAGAGTTTGGCAGTCTTACAGGCATGAGATAGATTACAACAGAAGGACCACATTTTCTATCTGTTTGTTTGTCTGTCTGTCTTTGTTTGAAAGCAAAGACAGTGAATGCAAGAATTTTGTGTACATTTTAGTGGTATTTGCTAAGAAACAACATTCATATTCCATGACTCTGAATACGGGAATAAATCAGAGCTTTGTCTGAAGTACTTGCTGGATGCTGAAGCTTTCCATTAACCAGGACTTCTTAATGACATGCTCTTCTGGGCATTAAGTAATCAAGGGCATCTCTTGGCTCCATTCTACTGGGTCCTGACGTGCTGCTCCCAAGAATGCCCTGGCTGCCATTTTCACCTGGGGAGGTGCCAGGGGAAGGACCAGCTGCTCATATTTAGACGTTTGCAGCTATGACTCCCATATCCAATTCTGGCTCCTCTCCTGTATTTCCTGTACCCTCAGGGAGAAGGATGCAGAGTGTGTGTGCCCTGCTCCAGCCTTCCATCAGACACCACCCTTGGCTCATACCCGTCTTGGTGCCATCTGCTTGGAGACATGGAGGATAATAAAAGAGGCTCCCATTTATTGAGTGCCTGCTGTGAACTAAGTATTTACATCTCCAATTTCAAATTTTCACATGATCCTAGAAGGATGTTATCAGATCCATTTTTATAGTTCTGGAAAGGAACACTTGGAAAAGTTAAAAAAGCTCTCCCAAGTAATGTGATGCCATGATTATATTTGGGCCTTTCCTCTTTTCCATCAGTGGGAGAGACTCTCTCTCTCTCTCCTTGGAGAAATCTGTGAGCACTGTGTCTGATTGACTCCTCACTTTCCATAGCAGCCTTCCCTAGAGAGCCGATCTCCTGCTCTCATCCCAGGCTGCTGTCCTGAATTTCTCACAGTGATTTGGCCCTCCCGTTGAATTTTCTGGCTTCTTGTCTGTTAGACTCAACTGATATCTTAAAATATCCGATTAGTACTTGATAGTGTTGGCAGGTTGGAATCATATTTTTTTTTAAAGGAAAGTCTATTTTAACTCAACTTTCTGATTTCACTCATTAGGAGAACATATTTTTTTCCCATGTTAATCGGAAAAACTGGACAGAGAAATGACCACCTGTTAGCTGCTAATGAAGTTCACATGCCTTTTTAAAAAAGTGATTCTGGCTTTTTTCTGCTTACAATCTTGGCGACAAAACTCATGGGAACATCAAGGGCACAGGAAGCCAAAGGCAGCAAACAGACAATAGAGTTTGTGCTTGAACTACTAATAAGGGTGAAATCACTGCCAATGTGACTCCACATAATTATTGAATCTCCAGACAGTGACTTAAAACAGAATGTATGATTTAAGAAACCTAAAGTTTGGATATTAGATATAAGACCTAGTTCAGAAGGGTTTCACAACATGGGAGCTCCTACTTGAAGTTTTAAAAAAGCCCAAATAGAAAACATGCTTCGATGATTTCAAACCTGTGGTCTAATTTAGGATGTTGCAGATAGGTCAATCACTATGCCTTTCAAGTGAAAATAAATACATGCATAAGATCAGATATAACTTAGTTTGAACGGTGATTTGCTGCATCCTACCTTGAAAAAAGTCTTACAACTCTACACAGCCAAGAAGACACGAGCAAGAAATAGTTTTGAAAATTGTGATTAGCATTAAAGCCTAAATGGACCTTTTATTTTAATGGTAAAATTCATCTAAGAATACTGGCATCTTGGTTTAAGTTAGCTGACTTGTATAGATTTCATTTTTACTTTTTAGTAAAGGTCCACCCAAGGGCAAGTTCGAAACAGACTAACATTTATTTGTTCACTTAACCACAGAGTGCAGTTAAAAGAGCAGGTTGTAAAAACAGATTGCTTGAGTTTGACATGTGTCTCTCAACTGTCTTACACACATTACCCTCGTTCTAGGTGCCTTGGCTACCACATTCAAAGTATAGGGTTAAAAAAAGGTAACCGTTTCTTAGGATTGATGAGTTCGTATAAAATAAGCACTTGGCTCCAGGGGTCTAGTACATACAAAATTGGTGTGGGAGGTCCTTCTGTCTATGTGTTGCTTTTATTGATTAATGAATAAAGAACTGCTTTGAGCCTATGGCAAGGGCAGAACAGAACTGGGGGGGGGGGAGCTAGGCTGTGTGCTGGGACCTTTAAAGAGGGTGAAGTCAGACAGACACCATGGAGCTGCTGCCAGAGTCAGACATGCAGAATCGTTGCTGGTAAGCCACTGCCACGTGGTGATACACAGATTAATGGAGATGGGTTAAATTAATATGCAAGAGTTAGCCAATAAGAAGCTAGAGCTAATAGGCCAGGCAGTGATTTAAATATCTGGTTTCTGTGTGATTATTTCCCTGTCTGAGCTAACCAGGTGCCTGGGACAAACAAGCGGCTCATTGCAACACAAAATAGTGTCATATATTAGTGCTGTTTTAACTTAAAAGTCATTGTACAATTAAGGAGATTTTGACTTGAATAAATACCTGCCTTCTGCTCATCTTTTGACAAGAATGACTTTGCTCTCAAACTCATTAAATGATTGTCTTTGTCAATGGGGGGGGGGGAATACAAAGAAGAACTGAAGATTCTTTCCATAGAATTTATTTTCTAAGAATCATTCTAAAACTTTTAATATAATTACCATTTAATACAGGATATGTCAGCCTCAGTTTCTCAAACAGGCTGCTGCAAATGTTTTCCCCCCACTGCTTCAGGGTTTAGAGACAAGTCAAGTTCTTTTCCACAGCTGTAATTAAATCTCAGCTTTCAGATCCACTAATCACTGCATCACAGACCCTTGTGTGTTTACTACAAAATACTTACGTAATTAACATTAAACATATATTTACAACTAAATTCTAATGCTGTAATCTTACCTTATACCTTATCCCATGGGAAATGAAGGGGGGGCAACTCAAGAATTAAGAGAAAACATTAGGAAAATGAAACTGACTCTAAATAAAATCTTCTAAAAGACATTTCTGAGTTTCTCTACCCATTCCCTGTGTACTCTTGTAGGCATAGGCAGTGAGAACCTTCTTCAATTGCCGCATCACACAAATGGCTAGCTCAATCAGTCTTGAATAGCTGTAGCAAACTATGGTATAGGCCTTCAACAATGCCTTCCTTTCAAAAAGGAATCTCTACTCAACTTCTCCTGTAATTTCAAAAACTGTGGATCCTAATAATCAGCTTTGAAAGACATGTTGCCACACATACACATACTTTCCTAATGATATATATATATATCATTAGATATAGATGAATATATATATATATATATATATATATATATCTACCACACATTTTTGTTTGCACTACATGTATTGGAAGTTCAGCTTACTGACTTGTTTTTAAGTTTCAAAAGCTAGGATCTAACTACATACACCTTCAGACAGAGAAAAATGGCTAACAGTAGCTAGATAGAAGGTTCATGGAAGATTCTATAGTTTTTAAGACTGGGAAACTGGTTTCTCTGATATGAAATATATCTTCATATGCTTTCAGAAGTCTAGGACTCAATTTTACGCAGTGAGATACATGTAGCAGGTTTTAATAATCTCCTTTTGTTGAGAAAGAAGCAGAATGCCTTAAAAAAATTAGATTTTGCAGACCATCATGTAAATGGCATAAGTTGTTCATACTTCAGATTCAATTGTTTTGGAAGTAGAACTTCCAAATATATGTAACTTCAATAACCATTCAGCTGTCACATTTCCTGTCAACTCTGGGACACACATTTTACATCTTCCTGGTATTATGGAAGTGTGGATTGTTGCATAGGCTGTTGGCTTAGTTGGGCCAACTGTGGTGGTCACTTGTGTCTTTTAATGTATGAAAATCAAATGGTCAGCATGCCAGATGCTTGACATTTCCCACTCTCAAAATCAATCACCGATCTGAACTCCATGGCTATTACTCAGAGACTCAGAGGTTTGCTGTAAGCAGAGACCATGACCTTGGAACAATTATTTTCTCAAAAGACATTACCAATAACGATGTGAGCAGAATGCCCAGACTGCCCTCCAGCGCATGAATCCCTAGGTAGGAAATGGTTGCGAACCTTGCAAAGTAGTCTGGCTTTGGCTTAAATCTCATTTTAATGCATTTATATTTCATAAGCACTGCATTTAGACAGAGGTAAAACGAGCGAGTCAAAGAAAACACTCACTGAAAGACTTCCTGTTCTCTGGTTTCTGTTCTTTTCTATCACCGTGGCAATGACTCAGCAGTTCAGTACTTGAGGATCTCTGGAGATTGAACAACTCCAGAGACTGGCAACTCGGATTCTTCGGCTGGAAATAACAAGCAATACCTTGAATACTTTTACTAGGAAGAAAGCATTCATCAAACTGTTTCGTGTTTTGTCTTGATGCTACATGTAACCAGACTTTGGAATACATTAATTATTTTGGGGATATGGCCTCTGTCTAAGCACAATGCTTACACTGATTCATACACCAAAGCAGTGTTCACTAAATGCTATGAATTATTCAAAGAACTCCACACACAGCAACCCAGTTACTCCTCTCAGGCATTCAGTAAGGCCGCCACATACTGAGGAAACAGACAGAAGGAAAAGAACCCACCTTTCCCAAACCATGCAGCTACTAAATAGGATCTGCCTTCAAATTCAGAAATTTTGGACTTATACTTCATATTTAAAGTTAATAATCTGTGTGTTTGCTCTCTTTTTATGGAGACTCTGTTGATGCTATGGAAAGACTTTTAATTTGTAGAGTTTGACCTTAAAAGGATATAATAAAAGATTTTGAATATATTCTACTATTTTATAAGCTATTAAAAGCTCTCAAAAACATTTTCCAAATAATTCTTATAAAATACTAGTGAGTTAAAATTAAGTTAGTAAGAAACAGTTTTAAATAATTTAGGCCTTTAAAACGTATACTCTGAGTGTGTTATTTAAGTCAACTTCCTGAAGTTCTAGGTGTCTAACATTCTTGGGAAGAACATTCTAGCTTAGCTGGGAAATAATAAAAACAAGCATAAATGATTTTTATCTGTGGTATTATAACAGTAAGTACAGTCATAAATGCAGAGATATTTACTTTCCAGAATATATATTAGAGACTACATAAATGGAAAATGGAAAAATGCAATACTTTTGAAGCGCTTGTGTGCTTTTACAACCTCCAATAAATGAATGCCCGTGTTATTCTAGAAAAAGAATGCAGCAGTTTTGAAGGAGAGAAATTAAATGGCATTTACCTCACAAATCCTGTCTGCAAGCAAGGTTCCCAGTGTTCTTTATTAAGCTTAAAATAGCTAATATCTCTCAGCTGTAGGATCCATTTAGACGTGTGAACGTTATATGCCTGAACAGTAAGATTTAAATGACTACATTTTAATTAATAAATGTAACAGCCCAAACAAATACATACCAATCTGTCAATTGCATTTTTGATAGCATGGAACCAATCCAATATGATGAAGTCAATATCTGACTGGAGAAGGAACTCATTTCCTGATGCTGTTGTGATCTGAGAGGAAAAATTGACAGGAAAGAGCACCATGTTAGATAGATTTCTTACGTGAAAAAGCCCTTTTCAAGAACAAGTTTATCACATGGACAAGTTTCCTTGTATTCCCGTAATTGTCTTTCTGGGAACTAAGGCCACTACTGTCATTTTGAACTTCTCTCTGTAAACTGTTTTTTTTTTCATGTCATAACAAATACATGATTGTTTTAGTAATCGAAAGATTAACTCAGAGCAGGACTAAAGCTGAGTTCCTTTCTCTCCAGCTTCAGCAGAAAGAAGTTGAAGGATCCGACAGTGCATGCATGAGATAAAAGCCAAGAGAAGTGCACAGCCTGTGTCAGAATTCACTCTGGGCTGTTGGCTCTTTCCTGTCTGTCTTTTTCAAATCTAATAGTATCTCTATATTTGATTTTCTTTTACGGAGGGCTCTAAAAGAGATTATTTACCAAAGAGACTAATGCCGACTTTTGCAAAAGGTCATTCAGACGAATAACTTAGGGCCGTTCCTGGCTTCCTACAGTAAAGCTCTATAGGAAAGTCATAAAGGACCAATTTCCTCACAAAGAAAGTATATTAGAATACGGTTTCATTTGCATATTAGAACCTTTGGTAGAAAGTATAAATCAACATCAGTTTCCAGCCTCTCGGTGCTGTTAAGTGGTTGGCAATGCTTAGCATAGCCATCATTTTTCATTGCAGTGGATCCTTCCCTTCAGACACGAGAGATAATAGGACCCTATACAAACACAGCAAGCAATACTTTTGATTCCACCCATAAAGGACTTGTTAGGGGAAAATTTGATTAGCGTGGAAGTGGACATGTTTTTCCTATGAGGCCGCCAATCTGAACTGTGAAGGTTTTCTCTTTGTATTATTGACCTTTTTTTGGAGCAAGAGGACAGACATTTCTCAACAACCGCCACACATCAAGCCAGGAGACAGAACTTTAGAGGATTGGCATTTCAAGAAAATCTGTCAGGAGCCAGTTACCTCTGCTCAGCCCTGCAAGCTCCAATCGGTAAATGGTGAAAGGTGCCACAGGTTCAGAAAAACCACAAATCACACAGGCTGGCTTAGAATTCTATCAGTAGAGTGACAAGGTTAACCCCAAATGGCTTATTCTGCACATTCCAATAATTTTGTGGCACCATTTAAAAACAATTACTTTGGTATTTTTTTCAAAGTATAAATAGAATATTGTTTGCAGACAAGTATGGTTATTGCTTGAGTATTTAATACAATAAATGATCTCTCATTGGCTATTTGGTCTAAACGTTCCGATGTTAATGCATCAGCCACAATGACAAATAACCGGTAGTATAATAAATATTAATATTTATCAATCTATCTATTGATACATCTAAGTATCATTTAAGTATCATGTATGCATGGATCTACATATTTAAGTATCCTTTGCTGTCATTTAAGGATGCTGGGAATTGTAATCAGAACTGTGTGTGTGCAGAGATGTGTGTGCACTATCCTCATGATGAGATATACTCAGACCATTGGTCAGTATAATTCCTACAGGTACACTGACTCATTTAAGTCAATATTGTAACACAAAGTATACATAGGATAAATATCTCTTAGTATGTTACAAATGCTTCATACACTAAATGACCTGCATTCTCTAGATTTACTGTCGATGCTATATGAACTCACATAAACTGTCATTTTTCATCCTGGACATATTTGATGTTGATCTTGGGATTTTAAAGAAATCTTTGTCTTCACATAATGTGAATAAATGTATTTCTTATTTTATTTTCAGAAGCCTTTAAAGAGATGTAATACTAGTGAGGACTGCCAAGAACACATTTTTAGGTGCCACGAGTTCCAGTGTCAATTCTGGTTCCTCCTTCAGTAAAGAGGGAAGTGGCCAAATTATAAAAAGGGAAAAATTGGAAAGTAATAGGATTAATTACACACCCTAAAATCTGACAGATTACTGGATCCAATTACTCTTTTTCTCCCCCTCTTTTGAAGTAAAATGGCATGTAAAATTTGGGGTGGTTCAAAATAGCCATGTGTCCATGAAAAGAAAGCCAGGATGATATTTTTCTAATTATCTGATTGCCACTGCATGTTCCTTACTTACATAGAATTATAAATATTTACTTTCTAAAGTACTGCCTCAGAAACTAAAATCTAAAAACATAAGGCCACTTGTAAGTAACACAAGAAATCTAGTATTTTTTTTCTTTTTAATTATACACATTTTATTGGCACATATTCAAGAAATCTAGTATTGTCCTCAGTTTTTACTTTGATTTTAAATTTAGACATTTTGATTATTAATATTTTATACATATCACAATTTGTTGTTATACATAAAGAAAAGTGAGTTTCCCAAACACAGAGTACAGTATAATATAATACTTTATACCGGTATAAATACATTATTAACATTATAAAAGGAACAACATTTAAAAGGAAAAGAAAAAGTATAATTAGATTTACTGTATCTTGAAGGTAAACAAAAAGAGTTGTCCGGTTTTTGCCCTAGTAAATTCAAACTGTGGCAAGTAAATTTCAGCACTGCCTTTGCCGTTTTGATGCTAGATGCACAGTTCAGAATGGGCCTTTTTTCCTGCTCACATAGCCAAACACAAGCTGTATTTTTAAAAGTTTCTTTGTCTAAATATATGACAGCATTAATCATACACAATCAGTGACTTATAAATTCACTCTAGGAAGCTAGAGTAAGGAGATCTGTGAACGCAGCTCCTCTGAATCAGCCAATCAGAGGCATCCTGCTCACATCTTCCTCTCGGTCGGTCTTCCCGGTAATCTTTGGAGTTCCTAGGCAGTGTGGAGAAGACTGCTCTCTACAGTTTAAATGCATCCACTTCTTAATTGCAGCCAGTAATTGACTTTATTCTGTTCCACTCCAGACTCACACAGAAAGGGACTTTTTGAATCTCTGCCGTGTAAAGTCCACTTAATTCAGCTTCCCAATCTCTCTTATGATATTTTTGTAGTCTTGCCCGTTCAGAATTTCTGATAAGTGGGTTGTGAGTCTTTTTTTTTTTTTTTTTGTACTTTGAAGGATTGAATCTTCAGATTTTCAACACAGGTTCCAGTAGCAGTGGAGGGCATGGGTGGAGGATGTTAACCTTGCCCTAAACCTTTTGATTGAACAGCACACGATGCCAGTTTACAGCAATGTACAATTGCGGGCAGAAGGGATCTACAGTGAAGCCATGGTAATGGGACCCTTCTTTGTGTGCTATTTGGGAGCTGCAGGCGTAAGGTAGTGAAAACCAGAAAACAAAACAGGTTTTTGTGGAAGCTGCAGGCCTCCCTTCTGTTTAGGATCGCACTTAGTCACAATACTAATGAAATCCTGCATTTCTACTAGTCTACATGTTTTTTTTTTTTTTTTGGTGGGAGGTATATAGAAAATCAGCAAAGCAGCTTTGTCAAAGGGCACTAGTATCATTGATGAAAAATATGCATCAATATTTGGAGAACTTTACCTCGTTGTTTCTTAAGGGATGGACAAATGACAGTTATTGGTTACAACTTTAAACCATGAGTGAATCATCAATGGTGGGGCCTGAAAGACGCTAGCACTACCCTGGGAATGCCTTAGACAGTTTTACTCAAAGTGTGGGCCCATCTTGATTCTTGTTAGTGATAAATTTACGTCCAAAAATTCTATAAGCAGTCACGGACCAACAGGAAGAGTAGGCACATTCCTGGGGCTTTTCTGAAATTTATTGACAATAGTCTCCCATGGGCATGGGGCTTTGGTCTGTATCTTTGGTGCCTCCATAGACAGAGTTGAGTTTGTAAATTCCATACTCCACTATAGGACTTGTGGTGGGACAATTTGTTTTGTTTTGTTGGGTTTTTCTTTTTTTGGGGGGGGGGAGGAGACAGGGTTTCTCTGTTTAACAGCCCTAACTGTCCTGGAATTTGCTTTGTAGACCAGGCCAGCTTTGAACTCACAATGATCCGCCTGCCTCTGCCTCCTGAGTGCTGGGATTAGAAGCATGCACCACCATCGCCCGATGCAACAACTTTTTTTTTTTTTAAAGTGAATTGAATATTGGTATGTTAACTGAGAACATCTTCAAAGAATAGTGTTTTATTTTTAAAAGAAAGCATTTGTATTTTTCACTGGTGTCCTTTCTGACGTTTTCAAGTATCATTATCGTCAACAAGTCAGTATTAGGTTTTAATTTGGATGAAAAATAACTATGTATAATGACATTTATAGCAATAAAAACTTCTTTGGTTTTATTAACATAGAAGTGAACTATTTTTAAATCTTCTCTTTTTCTGATTATTGGAGATAGATAAAATGTGGAGAATGGGAAGGTTAAAATAATAAAGAATAAAACTGCTCCTGGCTACACAGATTAAACATAGCACACATTTGAGTTGAGCCATTATCTGTCTTTTGTAAATAATAGCTAAATAAGTATGATAATTATCAATAGGTACATTGATGAATGAGCAAACTATATTTAATAAGTAAATATTATTGACTTTTTTTTTCTGTTGAACTCAAACATGCCTGGGATGGCAAGTAAAGATACAGGGATGCCATTGTACTCCTTTCTTTCTCTCTGAAGTACCACCTTTTCAGTTGCATAATAAATGCTACAGATAATTCCATGTCTATGGTAAGTTTATATGAGAAGACATGTTTATAATTGATTACATATCTAATTATCAACAAAGGCTGATGGATTACCCATTAAATACAGGGAACAGTGTTTGAAGTTAGTGATCTATGACCCTTCCCATTAAGAACTGTAAATCTGTGTGGCTACATAGGTCATCTACATATTAAGATAAATAACCATAGAAAATGACTTATCCTAGGTCCCAAAGTGAGTGGCACAGACCATACTCATGACAAGGAGGGCATAGCTATTGTGGCTGCACTTGCATCTTGGAATTGTGTATAACTGTTGGCCGTGATGGGTTATTTTCAAAGGTTGATGGAATCAGAACTTTGGGGTATTGAGGACATAAATACCACTACTACTTTATATGCAAAGTGAAGCTAGCTTTAGAGATCTCAAAGCACTTAAACATCTCCAGGTCAGCTTCTCTACATCATAAAGTATTTTTTTTTCAAATGAGCTAAATGATGAAGACGCCATGCTATGAAATTGGCATTATTTTAACTGATAGAATTAAGAGACTCTAAAAACCTTTATTTCTAGTGCAATAGTTGAAAGCACCCAGTTGCATCCAACAGAGAGCTACATAAGTCTACAGAAAAGGCCCTTAATGATTTCACGTCAGTCACAAAAGTTAGAGAAATGACCATGGACAAACTGTTCACGTGCTTACTGCTATCATAATGAAGGAGCAGTAAACAGCATCTCTAGCCTCATATTTATCATTTTTTGTTCCTCTTTCTACAAATAACTACTCTTTTGCTATGAAAAATAATGTATTTATGGCCAGTTTGAGACATTCAGAAATTTCAAACCCTAGAAAGAACTAAAGCAACCCAGCATTCAAATGCATGTCATCTACATTTTGCTTAGAATTTGAATTTGACAAAGAACTCAAGAAGATAGTCCATCTTAAGTATGCTGAAATTATGCATAGGAGATGTATAATAAAAAGATGCCAAATGACCAAGGAGCCTCAAGGCATATTAAATGACATGGCTATAGTGGTCTAGAAACAAGCAAGAGGAAGGAAATTGGATTACTATTACATTTGGAGATACTTTGTATTTCATGATGGTATCACTGCTCTTGAATTAAATTAAGTAGAAATAAAAAGTTATGTCAAACTATACTAAACTTATCTGAAGTGAACATGAATTATTTTGTGATATTAATTTTGGCCATATCTTTATTGAATCCTCAGCAAATAAAATATAGATGTATATTTTGACTATGTCATAATGAGATAGCAAGACCTAAAATTGAAGCAATAAAAGCTTATAAAGAATAACAGTTCAGGCTAACATTGTTTTCATCTTGCGTCATACTCCTTGCTATAGATGATCAAGTACAGGTTGTTGTGGTTATACTTAAAGTTCAATTACTGGGCCTCAGAGGCATTTATTACCACTGAAGGAATGATATTATCGGGTCTATGTCAGTTTCAAATTGCAGTCTCCTTGAGTAACTCCAAACTTAAAAAAAAATAAAGTAAAAGCTTTTTAGGGTAAAGCTAACTAAAACTAAGGGTGAAACATCAGCCTGAAGTGAATGGTCTTCAGTGTGTCTTCCAGAATGTTCCTTGTCACTTTGTGAGAAAGTATCTATCTTGTGCTCCCAGTGTTGCTGGATGTTAAGTAAATATATGCTGATTACAGGAAAATGTTGCTTTGGTAACTCTCTTATTAAAATGCATTTGTAACCTCCATCTGTCATGAAAGGTTAGAAACTTTGTTTGCATTGGAGCGCAGCCTTATTCAGGGTTACTCTAGCAAACAATGATAGCAGTCTTCAGAAGTTGTATGAGGAACAAGCCACTAGGGACTCACTTTTGTTTTAATTGGCACGCACAAACACTTCTCTGGTCTGTCAAGAAGATCAAGCTAATATGTACGGAGGGTGTTATATTCTCACTTTGGGGAGCGGTAAAGCACCCTTTATTTAAGTAATTTAAATGATAGACTGCAAAAACTTTGCAAGTCAGAAAGATGTTTTATACTTTCTTAGGGAATATTTGTTTTAAGGGACGGAAAATGTTCTACATATCTGAAAGATGTTGAATTCCATGTCACAATGGCCCCGTTCCTTCTGATGCCATGAACCCTTCCTAAATCTGTAGCCACTAAATCAGCCTGGCCACCAATGGATCCTGCGTTTCCACAGCTCCCCCTGTGTCAACAAAATGTGTATTCATCAGTTTCCAGATGTTTATTGGCTATGTTTTCAATGCATTTGGGTGATTGATTTGCATGCACATTTATTGGAAACCTCAGTGGTGTCATCATATCAACATAACCTGCCCATGTAAGCAATTTCTTATTTAATGAAAAGTAAACAAATGTTGAACTACATACTCGACAGATCTCAAGAGCATTCTGAAATATAAGGTTTAAGGGCAGCCTTTCAAGAAACAATGCTTTTTAATTGAAATTGAGCTGTACTTTTGACACTTAAATAATTTGGTCCATGAATTCTTGCATCAGAGGTTTGTTCTGCATAATGAAGTTGGCCCTATAGTGCACACTCATGCCCATGTCCCTTGCCAACTATTTATTAGCAATATATTTAAACTCCATAGCCATGTCACACAAACAAGAAAACAAAACTCGCTTTCATTATTTATCTGTGTTAAAATGTTTTAAGTATTGAGAAACAGTCCCCTTAATATTCATGCAAGAATACTGCCTAACTGATTAGAAGTCAGGTTAGCAGCTCCCAGAGCTGTCGCGTGAGCTGAAGTCGCCTGCGGTGCTTATGAGAACAAACAACTGGGAAAGCAAAAGAACAAAGCTGAGGGCATATGACGTTATCTGAAGAGTTCCTTGGCTCTTGATTTTTGAGAACAGTATTCATCTCCACATAAACGAATTGGTCCACGACCTGTGTCCCCTGCTCCTGTTCCTGTCATGAGTTCACTTACTCCCTGAGATATAGTCATGTTTGTCTATTAACTCATGCAGTCTCATGACATTTGAACCCCTGTTGCCTCCATCAGTTTCAAAGTGGAAGACTTTATTGTTCTTTTTATTCAATTAAGGCCCAATTCAAAGATCTCTTTTTTAAATTGGAAAACCTAGTGCAGTGGAAACCCAAGTGAGGACTGTGGTGATGGAGCATAGAGTCTGAATTGGCCGTCTTTTGTAGCCCGGCAAGGCTTCTAGTAGTAGTAGTGGGTTATATTCAACTGAGTTGTTGGCTGAGGGTATTCCAGAGAGAGTCTTAAAATACCAGGCTGGTACAAGACAGTATTCTGAAAACTACAGAAAAAGAAATCTGGATACCAAAACCTTCAACCTGCAAACTGCCCTGGGGGGGAGGAGGGGCAATGCTGACTTAGACATTGTGGGAGTGGCATCCAATGTTTGGATTAATTCGAGGCCCACACCATGCCCCACACTGCCTGGAAATCCAGGAACCTTACACCGGTTAGCCCAGAGACCTAGGTAGAACCAAACACAATTGGAAAAAATATCAATGAAATGATTCCTCAGGATACTCTCCTACACTCATAGATCCGAGGCTTGTCCAGTTGTCGTCAGACAGACTTCCTCTGACAGCTGAAGGGAGCAGGTGCAGAGACCCACAACCAGATATCATGCAGAGAGTGAGGCTACCCTGGAGATCTCCATTGTATTCTCTCCTTGGAGATCAGAGAACACCATGAAAAAGGGGGAGGAACGATTGTAGGAGTCAGAGGGAATGGAGAACATGGCCCGCTGAATCAATTAAGTAGGGCTCGCATGGATTCCCAGAGACTGAAACAGCAAGCAACAGGCCAGCATGGTTCTGCTTTGGGTCCTTTGTGTAAATGTTGTGGCCATTAGCTTGGTGGTTTTGTGATAGCAGGTGTATCTCTGACTCTTTTGATTGCTCTTTGGACTCTTTCATTCCTACTGGGTTGCTATGTCCAGCCTCCACATGAGGTGTTTTGCCTTGTCTTATTGTATCTTGTTTTGTCCTATTTGGCTGTCATCTCTTGGAGGCCTGTTCTTTTCTGAAGAGGATATGGAGGAGGAGTCTGGGAAAACGGGAGATGAGAGCAGCAGGGAGGAGCAAAGGGAGGAGAAACTGTGGTCAGGATGTGTTGTATGAGAGATGAATCTGTTTTCAATAAAATCTTTTAAAAATAAATAATATACAAATAAGAAAATTATCTCGGAAGTACAAGATCTCCTTTTCCACAGGAGAGGCTAAATTTATGGGTTCTTTTCTTTGTACCCATTTTGGATCATTTGTAAACATTATATGCTTATCTTACTATAAATAGCGTGTATACCTTTATGAAAATTTGTATGCTTGCAACTGTAAAAGAACTATTCCCCCCAGGCGGATTGAGTTGCCCTATCTTTCAGTTCCTCCATGACATCAGTGGTATCTCTTCTAGACCACACAAAGCAGCCCCAGGAAAATGATCTGTGCAACTTGGAACTCCGATTACATTGTGTGATTGTCACTCAGAAGGTTGTCCCACGTGTGAGTGATGGTACAATGACAGTCCTTTCATTGGGCTGCTACACCATGTGTGCCCGGGTTCCACTGCTTTGTGCTCCTCAGTTTCCCTTTGCACTTCTAGAATCCAGACATACAGAAAGCATTTTGTTCCCTGGCAGCCCTATCCTGATTTTTGTCACTTCCCTTAGACAAGATTGTTCCTCTGCCAGAACCCTGACTTTCTCTGACGTCTCATCCAAATCAATTTAGATCCCATTTTTTCAATAAGGGCTTTCCTAAAATGAACATCCCTTCAAACATCCACATAAACTATGTCTCTTTTGTCACACCATACCACAGAAATATAAATTTCAGTTCCCTGCAGATCTTTCCATTACCCTCTTATGCTCTAATTGCTAAAGGTCATTGGCAAATGCCTATGTGTGGCTGAACAACTCACAAATACAGAAGCTATTAAGATGGCAGATAGATAAAAAAATGATCCATTTTATTCACTACAGTGAATGAATGCTATTTTATTATTTGATTTGACATGATAAATTTAACTCATCTTCTATTACAATAAAAGCCCGAAAGGTGCCATAAGATTTCATTAGTTCATGTAATATAAGGTAACTGATATCCACTGCTACCCACTTTAGCAAGATAGGCTAGAAAAAACATTCTGAACTTTGAGAAGAACTATCAAAGGAAGGTATTTTTCCACCAACCAACACATTTTAGTCATCAGAAAACAGGTTTATAAACTGGAGGAGCCAAGAAACACCAAGGGTTGATTGGATTTCAGTGCTTTCAATCGCACTTCCAAGCCACACTGTGTTGGGGAGAGATCATCCATGCTGTTTTGTCCTGGCATCCCACCCTGTGTCTGGACATTCCTACCTGTGAGATGTAGTATAAGGAAATGGACATGATTTCAAGATTTTGGGAGCTAATTCAGAAAGTAACAGGTCGGTTCCTTAGTGGACCACCATGATGTAGAATAGTTATTGCTGATTCTTCAGAGCTGCAGTCACTGGCTTCACTGAGGCATTGTTATCACTACTAAACAAGGGAAGTCTGCCGGGAGATGGTACTATTTATGCCACAAGTACTTCCACGTAGATAATACATTAGCTAATTTTCAGATATGGTGACTTACACAAATGAAAGTGTTATCACTCATACGAGCCTATTGCTAGCAAGTGCTGAGGTTGTACAATAGGAATAAAAGATGCTCCCATATGTAAGTATTTCTGTGCTATTGTAACATACTTGGCAATGATTTTGAGTGTTTATAAAACATTCAAGAGTTGTTCCGTGTCTACTTACATTAATGAGAACACCTGTTAGCGTTAGTGCCATACAGAGTTATTTGCATCAGATTCAGGTTTTCACATACTGTACATCACTTTTTGAAACAATTAGATGCTTATAGAGAAATACAGCTCAGGGAAAAACAGCAGCTTGACTGCCTTCCGGCTCACAGCAATTCAACTCCAGGTTTCAGAGAGAACCAGAAATCTGCTGAATTATAATACTGCCACTTAGAAATGAATGTAGGTGTACTTTTTTATTTTCTACATTGAGAGAACAGAAGATACAGATAAAAATCTGTGCCTTCATCCTCAAGTAAAATGGCATGCAATGATGGTAGTTTCAAGACAAAGATGGCAGGAAGTTAGGAACTATGAAAAGAAAAATTCTTTGTGGTTGTAGAACCCTCCTACCAAAAAACTGGTGTCTTCCAGTCTTCCAAAGCTTGGATGAAGGAAGGGGCATGGACAGGTGTGGTGCCTCTCATGTCATCTCTAGCCCTTTCCTAGGGAGCTCTTTATGATGACAGAAGTCAAGGGAAGAAGACACTGGGGCTCCCAGGCTTTGAATGATCATGGCCCATACATACCAACAAAGAAATTATGAGCCATTCTTGACAGAAGTCAGGGAGTTTGTTTTGATTTTCCCAGAGTAAATAATCACAACTTCTGTAAGTCCCACCCTATGGCACGTCTGTCTACCACTCCACACGGGATGTTAAAGATTCTGTGAATTTAAATATTTTCAGTTATTGAAGAGAGCACTTGTACAGTTCCTCAAATCACAGCCTCTATTATCATCATTATATTTGAGAGGTGCAATATTTACATCAAAATGACTCAGTTGGTGATACATTCTAAAGATAAATGTGTATTTATGATCTACAGAAGTGTGATTTATAACTCTTTTCTCAGGCACAAACAAAATACTTCTATGCTATCTTGTAAACACAGATTAGCTAAGGCACACTTGAATGATTCCCTGTAACGAATGGCACTTTGTCTTCGGGAATGAGGAAAGGCAGACTATGGATTACAAGGAATATCAGTCTACGTCCTCCCTTGCAGTCTGGCTGTGTGCTTTGGGAAGATGAAGCATTACTGAACGAGGATCTGGAGATCAACTGATTGTCTTCTGAGGCTGAGCTACATAATTCAAGAAGGAAAGGGAAAACTTTGCTTTTGATTTCTGATCATTTTGACATTGTGCTGAATCAAGAGTCTAGTGATGTCTGTCTTTGAATTCTTTATTAACTAGCATAATCATTCATTAAGGCTGATAGACTATCTGTTTAATTAGAAGCTCATGAATAAAGGGGGTGTTCTTTATTTTCATTAAATACATTGAAGAATATCAATTTATATTGAAAATGCACAAAATAAGTAATCTGACCTAAGGGAGAATACCTGTTTATTTAAAGTAATTATTGTTAAATCAATCATGAAGTCATATATGGTGGCACAACATCAGTAATTCCAGAACTTGGGAGACAAGAGAATTTTGCAAGTTCCCTGGGTTACCTGGGGACACAGAATAAGAAAATTTCTCAAAACTAACATGTTTCTAAAATAATAGTTTGTTGATATATAATATATACAACATATATGTGAACATATATCGTTGATGCAGTGGTATATATACACAGAGATACACAGAAAGAATTGAGCAACACTTAGAAAAATCACCTGTGACTATATTAGACAGTAGAATGTATCAACTGGGCAACAGGCCACTTGATAAATGGTGTATCTAGGATGACCTATCACTCCATGCTATGATAAAAACCTACACCCAAACCTAAACACACCTTATTACAGGATACAAAATGGTGCCTGTGTTGGAAATAGCAGTTTGTACAAATGACAGTGTTATGAAAAGAAATTCGGGTTGTTCCGTTAGTAGGAGGACCAAATAATTTACTATCTAAACTGCTATTTTGATGCCAACCACTAGTACTTTAGTAATTCCTATGAACAACTTACATAAAAATATAGGCGTAAACCAGGTCTAATTTTGCACATACTTGGACACTTGTGTTGCTTGTTTCCCCTCAAAACATGAGGAGTCACCTCGCAATCACTGATCTTGAGATGCCTACTAACCCAAAGCTCTGCCCTGGTTTTAACTCTAGGAACTGAGGCAACCCCAAACAAGTTAGCAGCGGCCTTTGTTCTCAAGAAGAATATTCAGTAGGACATAAAAAAACAGCATGGGAATCAACTAACTCATGGTGACGATGGAAGCATAAGGATTCTTAGGGAAAATGCCAGCCTCTCTGGTAGTAAAGTGGACCGCTCAGAGGAAAATGTTGGAGGAGAATCTTAGAATTTTAGAGAGGTTAAATAGAAGAAGAGAATGGTGACAGGTATATCTTATCTGAGACTGCAAGGTCAGGAAGGTACAGCCCTACAGGACACAGACAGGCTGCTACCCGCTCGCTACTCACATGGCCTCTAGACCTTCACTCATCCTTCAAGTGGAGTTTCCTTAGCATCCCCTGGTGATCCCCTTATGTAAGTAAACTTAACTCAGGCACTGTAGAAGAATAGTAGGCACTAATGATCCATCTCTCTAGTCCCTAAACAGGTGCTCTTAAATAATAGAATTAACTAAACTCTATTTATTTATTTGTCTGTTTGTTTGTTTTTAAACTTGCACGTGATGCTGTGTGTCTGTGAGGTATGTACCTGCATGCGTGTACATGTGTGTGGACTGGTGTGTAGAACCTTAAGGTTGACAATGACTCTGCACATTTATTTTTGAAAGAAATCTCCCATTATACCTCAGGCTCACGTCCAACTTGGCAGAGCCGCTAGTCAGTGAACTGTAGGCTACTGGCTGTCTCCATCCCACACCAAGATGGGGGCTCCAGGCATCCTCCTCCCCATGCCGGGCTTCTGGCATATTCGAGGGGTGGCGAAGTCAGGTCCTCCAGCTTACACAGCAGGAACTTAACCCAGTGAGCTTTCTCCATAAACTCTCAAACTCTTTTCTTCTGACATTTCTTTTTAAGTCATTTATAGATAGAAGGGATTTTTTTATGGCATTTTCATACATATTTAGTTTTGGTTGACACCACTCATCTCCTGCTGCTCCAGATTATCCTACCCTTCTCTCCCTAGCATACCCTCTGCTACTTTCATATGATATGTATTCTTTTTCATATGTATTTTTTATATGCTATGTATTCTTTTGCCTTCCCCACCCTTCTCCTGAAAGTCTTCCTTTTATTTCTTCTTATCACGGATATATCTCTAGCTTTTTTTAAAAAAATCAATATATACACTAGTTCTCACAGTAGCATTTCCCAGTTTTAGCCATTCTCCTGCGAAATTCATAATTTCTGTTTTCTATTCTTGTTTATGGATGGGCAAAATTCCATTGTGTAAATGTAACATATTTTCATCATCCATTACTCAGTTAATAGACATTCAGGCTGACTCCATTTCCTGGTTACCATAAGACCAGAAAAAAAACTTGGATGTACACGTGTCTCTCTCTTGGGAACTAGGATTGTTAAATATTAGATTTCCAAAGTGACAAATCTATATTTCAGTCCTATTAGTGCACATTTCTTCCATGTTAGGTACTTTGCCATAACTTCTGGACTAACTTCCTTGATGGTGATTGGAGTGGTATAATCAACTCTCTGTCTCCACTCCTTGGTATAATCTTAATTTAATACTTTATAATTTGTCTCTATTTTTTCCATTTTTATTTTCCTTATTAATCATGATCAAGTTATTTAGAATCTGTGCTTTTACATCTCTACCTATAGTTTGAAAAAAATATGTTACTACCTACCTCATACAACATCATAAGGGCTACAAGAAATATAATCTATGACAAATAGCACAATAGCATCTGACACACCATAAGCACAAACAATGTGGTTAATACTTGGCTGACTGATTCATTAATTTTCACTTGGATTTTACAAACTTCCCTCATAATTCTGGAAACTCCTTAGGCATCATCTCTTTGGGAAACAGTGAACGTCTCTAGGGGCTATATAGAAGCTATCTCTCTGACAGTCTGTACCTGCTCCATCACATTGTGACTCCAAAGTTTTATACTTATCCATCTTTTACACGGCACTAAGAGAGTTCAGATTCTGAAGGTGAGATGTGCTTGTGCTTGATTGAGAAACCTGGCATACTACATGGTTGTCAGTAGAATGAACGAAAGCTCAGCTGCCCCAGGCTGATTCAGAAGAGTTGTGGTACCAGCTAACAGAAGGCCTTGTGATTTAGGTGGCATATGACTTGGTAGACCAGAAGGAAGAAGTGACTGGCCACGGAGAAGACACAGAATGGGCCCCATGACAGGGCTAGAGGTGTGGATATCTTTTCACAACCACTTCTCTGACTGTCAACCCAGCATGCTGTTTTGGGTGGGCTGTGCCAATGTATCTCTCTCTGAAAAGATGATATACCACTTTTACTTGACATACAGTGACTCTTTCATGGAGGCCTGAGCTTGCTAACACTCTTTCCATTGCTTGGCTTTTTACTCTCCTTTCCACAAAGCTGAGGCAGCTTGTTTCTCCGCCTCTGACTTTTAAGATGCTTGAGGTTTAATTAAGACTGTTCCTTTATCCTAAGAAGACCTTACACAATCTCCAACTCTTCGAATTGAACATTCACTTGGCCATCAGCACTGAGTTCTACCAAGCTCAGCTTCTCACTATATTCTGTTCTGGTTTCATGGTTTGTCCCCATTCATTGTGGTAGCTTATATAATGGACTCAGCTGTTAAAGATGTTTTTGCTAGTCACACTGTTAAGAACTGGGCTGGACATTCTGCTGTGTGTCTTCAATCCTCATGACTCTTTCCCCTCTGTAGTAATATGAGCGGCGGGGTTGCGTCCCCAGCACCCCGTTGCCCGCAAGGCTAGCTTTACCCGAAATGATTACACAGACACTGTACTCTTTTAAGCACTGCTTGGCCCATTTCTATCTAGCCTCTTTTAGGCTAACTCTCGCACCTGGACTAGCCCATCTCTAATAATCTGCTGTAGCCCACAAGGTGGCTTACCAGGGAGATTCTAGCCTATGTCCATCCTGGGTCGGAGCTTCATCGCGTGTGCCTCAGAGAGCAGAGCTCTCGCCTCTGCCCGCAAGAGTGGAGCATCGTGTCTCTCTGAGGCCTCTGCCCCTGAGAGGAGAGCTGTCGAGTCTCTGACCTCACTTCCTCTTCTTCCCAGAGTTCTGTTCTGTTTACTCCTCCCACCTATGTTTTAACCTATCAGGGCAAGCAGCTTCTTTATTTAATTAACCAATGACCTTCCTCCATCACCCCTCTACCAGTACTTTAAATTCACTGCCCGGCAGGCTCACATTTCCACATCGTAACACAAGCAATTGGGTATGTAGTTCAGTTGACCGAGTGCCTGTCTAACATTCAGGAAGTCCATAGACTTTGAGTCTTATAATCTGAGTGTGGTGTGCATCTGTAATCCCATAATACTTGGGACGGAGCCATTTTAGAAGTTCAAGATAATATTCAGCTGCAATAGGGATGTCAAGGCAATCCTCAGAATTTAAAAAAAAAATAGAATAATCAATGCATACCTCTGAGGTAGCTTGATTATTAGATTATCTGGAAATAGCCACGATAGTATAGTTAATGACTGCCAAAATGGATCTTAAGTCCTTATTGGGTTGGCAATATAGCTCAGCAGATGAAGATGCTTGCCAAGACTGACACCCTGAGTTTGATTCCAGTAATCAACCTAGTGGAACAACAAAAGCAATTCCCGCAGGCTGTCCACTGGCCTCTATGTACGTGCCCACACAATACACAAATAAATAAACACCCATAAAAAGAAAAAGTCTCGGCTATTTCTGGGGATAATGAATGCCTTCAAACAGCCCATGTTCTTGGCCTAACTTTTAGAGTTTGTATTCTGTCCAGCATCATACATGCCACTCTCCAGTGGGACCAGCACAAACTTTCCCAATATTCCTTACTAAACTACAGCATCCCGCCAGCTAGATCAGGTCAGTTTCACTGTTATTAGCCAGGTAATTCCTAATGCCAAACAATAATCTAACTTCATGAAATGATATCTAAAGCTACCAATGCAGAACTGTCCCCCTAATTCCCGAGACCCCCTTTAAACTAATGTGCCAGGGACCGTTCTCCGGAGTCCTAGGGATTAAGACTTTAAAAGGAACATTTTTTCTCATGAGAACATTTCTCTGTTACGAGAACCATCACTGAGTTTGTAATCTGCTACCCTTGATGAATGGCTTATAGCATTGGGTCTACAGTTTACTGAGTTTCCTCCACAATTTTCTTTAAAAGTTCGAGATTTAATTAGATTAGGTTTATATGCAGCTTGTGAAATTTGCCTAAAAGCAGATGGAGGAGGCTCTAAGAGAAAAATTTATTCCAAAGTTAAAGGAGCCACTGGCCTGGAGGCATAATCTGGCTTTCAGACGGCTTTGGCCATGATCCATGGTAAGAAATATATTTATGTTGCCAACCCTTATCTGAGTTTCTCTTTATCTTTTTCACACCCTTTCCCTCTCTCTAACACACACACACACACACACACACACACACACACACACACACACGTCATCTACCTAGTCCTTAGCTCTTCATTTTTCCATCTATCTCTATTTTTATGTAGTATTGAATATTTATACTATGTGCATATTTGTGCATTTATATATTTACCTTATATAATTTTAAAACTATTAAAAGAATATCCCCCTTACTAAAAGAAACATGGTCTGATATTTTCTATTGTATTCTATTCTTTCTTGATTTTATTTCATTAAAACAACACTGGCCTTAACTTTTCAGACTGACTACAGGAACCATTGAATTGTCCTGAATGCAATCTCATGCATGCTTCCTATAGAGATGTAGTTTTAAAACTATACTCCTTTACAAAACTTCTGTCTCTCTGTCTCTCCCCTCCTTCCCTCCCTCCCTCCCTCCCTCCCTCTCCCCTCCTTCCCTCCCTCCCTTTCTTTCTCCCTCCCTCCCTCCTTCCCTCCTCCTTCCTCCTTCCCACTCTCCCCCATCCTTCCCATCCTCTCCCCCCCTCTCTGTTTAAAAGATGCTTTCAAAAGTTCCCATATGTAAGATAAGATTTGGATATTTGAATCCACAGTGTCTCCTATAGTCCTTTTGACTTTTAGGGTCAAGCAATCAACAACCTTGTAAGTGGGGGACTCATTGCTGATAAGCAATTTCCTGCCTCTTGGAAGTAAAGTTAAAATGTGCTTCTTTGGAATTTGGCTAAGGCCCTGGATTTTCTAAATATACTTTAAAGAAAGAGTGACTATATATATATGAAGAAGAAACAAAGACTTGGGATAATGTGCTGTTTGGAATGCATTTGAGATAGTGCACCACGCCGGAAGAGGGGAAAACCAAAGAAGCTGAAAACCTGGCAAACTATCAGAGGCACGGATGGCAACTATTGTTTTTTAAGGCTCTTGAATTAAAACAATGAGCATACTGCATGTTGCTTCCTACAGTTCCTCCATACAAGGTCTGGGAGTAGTTATTAGCATGTGCCCGCACGATGGGAGGGAGAAAGCTAAACATTTTAAGTGTTATGGACTCTCCTTCTCAAGTTCCCATTAATGCAAATACAGTACATATGGTTTAAGTCCCCAGGGCCTTGTAGTACAGAAATCACAGATGTGGAATAAACACTATTTGAGAACATGACTTCATAGACTGATGGCCATCAGCAGATGCCCTGGTGCTTGATGTTGCCAGGGAGATACCTGATAGGAAGTTCTGACTCCCAAATGCTAATATTTGAGAGTAAACTCCAAACACTTCTTGGTGAACTTTGGCAAAAATTTTAGGTACATCATCAACTCTCTCTCTCTCTCTCTCTCTCTCTCTCTCTCTCTCTCTCTCTCTCTCTCTCCTCTCTCTCTCTGTGTGTGTATTTGTGTTAATTGTGTGTATGTGTGTTAATTCAGAGAGATCTGACTGACTCTGTTTCTCTGGAACTAGAATTAAATATGTGTACCTTAGCCGGGAACTGGTGGTGCATGCCTTTAATTCCTGCACTTGGGAGGCAGAGGCAGGTGGATCTTTGTGAGTTAGAGACCTGTCTGGTCTATAAGTGGTAATTCCAGAACAGGCTCCAAAAGCTATAGAGAAACCCTGTCTCGAAAAACAAACAAAAAAAGATGTGTACCTCTGTGCCTGGCCCACATCAAAGCTTTCAAACAACAATCCCACTATGATTACTAAGTGTGGTGAAAGTGTCCTATGTGCGTCAATTTCATGAGAGAGCTACAACTTGTGTTTAGCAGTCTTATTGCAATGCAATTCAGGTGATAAAATTATGGAGTGAGAGAAAATGGAGCTGGTGTACCAAAGGCATATGGGAAAAATTGCCCAGATCATCTGATTCTTCTACGTTATTCCCCACAAGACTGTAATTCACAAGACTATAATTCAGGGGTTATGGTAGTCTGATATTGCCTTCATTTCCCCAACCTTCCAATTACTTTTATTTATATATGTCACACTTACATAACATTCTCTGTTTCAAAAAAGAAGTAAATAAATAAATTGAGTCTTCTTGTATATAGCTGGTTGTTTGCTAAATTCCAAACTGTCAGTATAGTTGAGAAGCTTTGAATACTCTCCTTACATATTGATGAACTGCAGTTTCCCACACATCCCATAAGTGAGATTTCAGTATCCATATGCTGACCTGAACTTAAAACTTATATTGGCAGTATTGCCAATTTCTATGTACTGTGATTCTGGTAGCTCTAAGAAGACTCTCTGGTGACAAACTAATTCCCTAAACCTTCTGTCTAAGGTCTGGCATTTTAATTATCATATTTTCCTTTTAGATAAAGCCTTTGAAACAGTTAAATGTCTAGACAATAACTTTTTATAATTATTTATTCAGACATTAGTGCACATTGGCTTTATGAAGAAACTATATTAAAACAAAAAATTCCTAATTACATATATATGTCTACACTAAAATATATGGAAAAATTATAAAATAGAAACTAATTCCATAGGTAATCACTTAGCTAAATAATTATCTTATTTCTAGCTATATTGATTTATATTAATAAATTTATATATTCTTTATACATATATTTTTGCATAAGTTTATATTTGTTTCTTTCATATGTGGGTCAAATTTAAACATGTCTTTTTGTATTTTGAACCTTATGTCATCAAGGTTCTTTTCTGGCACAATCCTGAAGCATTAACTCCATGGCCACCCACCAGCCTGTGAGCATCATCAACTCCCAGGCCCTACACCATCCTGTGAACATCATCAAATCCATGGCTTAACACTATCCGGTGAGTATCATCAGCTCTGTAGGCACCATGACCCTACCCCATCCTGTGAGTATCATCAGCTTCATGTCTTAACACCATCCCATGAACAACATGATAAGCTCCATGGCTTAACAGCATTCTGTGAGCATCATCAGCTCCACGGCTCTGCACCATCCTTCTACAGGGACCTACCATAGCACATTTGCCCTTCAATTTCTTTCATCAATTATTTGCTCCTAACTTTTTGTCATAATGAATGAGGGACACCAAATTAACATGTCCTTTAAATATATTTTCTTCATATTTGTTTGTCTTACAAGCAATTCTTAGAAAGGGAACTTCTGTGTCCAAAGTTCAAATTTAGAAAGGCTAATGAAATACAACATTAATTAATTAATTAGTTCTGTAGAAGTTGCCCAAAGCTGTCTTAGCTCACCAAAATTTAAAAGTGAGATGCTTTTACTTCATATTTTCCCAAAGATAATGTTAAATAACTAATGAATTCTACAGAAAAACAGTTATGTTAGCTTTGTATTTCTTTTATAGTCATTTAAATATTTTGCCTTTTTCGATATGACTGCTGACATTCTTTAAATTTTATAATTTTCGTTGGATTAATCTTTATTACTTTGAAGAGATTTATAAGCCTACTAAACTTTTAGAAAAATTACTATATATAATATCCCAATTTTAAATGATACGTTTTGAATCTATAGATTAGCATGTTATTTTTAATTTATATTGTGACAATGTTCTGTTGAGTTTTTTTTTCATTTTCATATTTATATTTCATATATTAGGAATTTCTTTTATTTTCAAGTATTAGATTGTAACTCATTTCCCCCCAAATTTCAAAATGCTGTAAACGATATTATTTTTAGATGTGTGTCTGTGTGCACAGGGACACTAATGCTTTAAATTTGCTTCTATATATTCAGCCTGTTCAGTGGCTTCCTGTCCTGATTAATCTTTTTTTCTTCCCACTGATTTGTGACTTCTCTATTGTGGCCTACACGAATCATTTTTTAAGTTGGATTTACCTGCTTTTTGTGCACACGTGTGTGCACACGTGTGTAGCTGCATGTGCTGTGCAGGCATAAAGAAGTCAAAGGACAACTTGGCAAACACAGCTCATTCTCTCCAGCAACCGGGTGTTGATGTTCAAATTTACCTTGCCATGCTTGGCAGCAAGCACCTTTTCCCTCAGAACCCTTTTGCCAGGCCAGGTGTGGTTTGCAGTGAGAGACCTTTAGCTTGTTTTATGACCTCTCTTTTGATTTGCTGATTTAATTTTGATTTGTTTAATTCCAAATTTATTCTCCCCTCCGTCCCTCGCTCCTTCCCCCTTCTTTCCTTCCTTCCTTCCTTCCTTCCTTCCTTCCTTCCTTCCTTCCTTCCTTCCTTCCTTCCTTCCTTCCTTCTTCTTTCCTTCCT
>NC_022011.1:58143353-58188626 GCF_000317375.1 Microtus ochrogaster | reverse complement strand
TCTTTCTTTCTTCTTTCTTTCTTTCTTTCTTTCTTTCTTTCTTTCTTTCTTTCTTTCTTTCTTTCTTTCTTTCCTTGAGACAGGGTCTCACTATATAGCTTTGGTTGCCCCTGAACCCCCAAACTTTCATAACTCCTGCTTCCTCAGTCTCCCAGAAGATGGGATTACAGAGGAACAAATCACAGCCTATCAACTTTTCTTCATTTTTCTTCTTTTTCTCTTAGGGAGTGTCTCACTTGTTATTCATTTATAATACTATTATTTTTTTCTTGGTTATATATTTTGCCAACAAATTTTGACTATTTCGTCTTATCTTCATGCAGAAAACCCACTGGAGTTCATAAAATTCTATAGTAATTTGAGAAGAATCAAAATTTTGCAAATAGCAGTACTTCCTCTTCAGAAACCAAGCATGTATACTAAGTTTTAAAGGTTCATTTGTGTTGCCCATTCTTTCACTCTAAGACACATACTGGTTTCAAATTTTCTCCAGTACCTCCATGTTCAGATGCAGAGGACTAACTATGTCCCTGCGAATAAACAATTAGGACCCCAAAGAACTCAGAGCAAGTAAATGGAGGGTTTTCTTTTCTTTTCTTTTCTTCTTCTTTTTTTAATGCACCATCAAGTGGAGGGTCAACCATCACTCCCAGGTGACCCTAAGAGGTCCATTATTTGTAATGGGACCATGGTAAGTGTTTCTCAGAGGCTCATTCTCTACACATATTGTTATCTATCAAGCGATGCTAGAAGCGTTTAGTTCCAAACTGTACAGGTTTTCTGATGGTAGCATTTTCACTTCAAAAATGTCCCATGTGTATTGGTCTGAGCTGTGTCTTGTAAAGACCAGGAACACAAAGCTGCATCCAACAAAAAACGCTGCAGACAGCTTTATTTAGGCTCAGCTTGCTACCTTTATCCAAAATTCTGCTCATGGGGTTTCTAGAAATTCTTCTTAATTTTCAGTCATCATGTAACATAGTATCTCTTGGATATATAATATACACCATTTTTCAAGTTTTGGAATATCTTTAATTTCTCTTTTGTCTTGATAATGCCTATCCAAAGATACACTGTAATTTCTAATATATCAGATAGACAGTACAATGAAAACATAAACACAGAGGCTCTGCAGTCACAGCTGAGTCTGCCATTCACAAGCATGAGTCTTGGACCAGACACTGGCCTATATCGCATGGTGCTTTAATGTCACCAGCCACTAGGAAGCCAGGACAGCATGAGTCAGTGCTGACTGAAATGTAACTGCAAGATGAAGGAGGTTTTGCCTCCATTTCTTGCAATCTTCCCAACTCTTTAATGAGGGTAGCACACAATAAGATTCATGATTTGGAAGGAATGCAAACCCAGGGAAGTCAGCTCATTCTTTGGTCTTAATTTTTATCTCAGAGTATTCTAGATTTAAACATTAGGGATGTATACTACTTAGTTACTTTTCTTATTGCTCTGGAAAAATAACATTTTACAATTACTTGAAATTCTGTGATTAAAGTCAAGCAAGATGTTTTTAGCATCTTCCTCTTGAACTACCCTATTTAAAACATTTCTAACTACAAATTTTATCCCCTTATCATTTTAGGTCAGGCCAAGAGTGATTCACCTTGAAAGAAATGACAAAATATATTAATAAGATCATGGGCATTTCCAATATTGGTTATCTTTATGAAGTAAATGAAATCAATAAATGTAAGGGATACATTCCCAAGAATTTTGTATATTATTCATAGCAAAGTTACAGACACAAACTAAGCCACCAATGCATTAATGAACAAAGAAAATGTGATATATATGTATATATATATACATATATACATATACACCTATGTGTGTTTGTAGTTGTGTGTGTGCATGCGTGGTGTATGCATATCATGGAATGCTATTCTACAATAACATGCAGATTCTGTTTTTTTATGTCAACATGAATGGTCCTGGAGGATATTAAATGAAAGAACCCAGGTTCTGAAGGACGAATATTGCATAATTTAATTCATATATGTAATATAGTATCAATTTCACAATTATAAAAAACAGAAATGGTGGTAACCAGTGCCCGTGGATCACTAGGAGAGGACAAAGAGAGATATTACTCCAAGCATATATCGAACCCAATTCCTAGATGGGGAAATAATTAATTGTGTATCCTATTGACAAATTGGTGATAATATATTGTATTCAGTATCGGAGCACATACCTCCACTTAGAATAAACTTTTGTGAGTCTGTGTGAGAGAGAGAGAGCATGGGTACACTACACATGCATGTGCACAGTCATGGAGACCATGGAGGCCACAGGACAACCTTTAGTACTGCTCCTGAGACATCCTTTACCTTTTGAAAACAGGTGCTTCATAAACCTGGTACTTGCCGAGAAGGCTAAGCTGGCTATCCAAGTAAGCTCCAGGACTCCGCCTACCACTGCATCCCCAGCAGTTAGAAGACAAGCTGAGATTGGAACTTAGGTCCTCACACTTCCAATGCATCCATGCTACCATGGGAGGATCTCCTTACCCTAGAAACAGAGACCCTATCGACGATGAAAACGTTTCTATGAGTTGAGTGCTGCCGGCTGCCGACTTCTCTCCCCTTCTACTCCCTCCATGCTGCTCCACGTTAGTCCACTAGCTGCTTATGGAGTCTTTTAGATTTACACCCCCTCCATCAGAAAATGCATTGAAGATAAACTGCCGCCCTCAGCGATGACTCAGCTTCAGCACTGCTGCCTCAAGCCTTCCCTGACACTTCTCAGGATGTACCCTTTTGTTCTCCTAGCCACTTTGGCTCTCTCCAGACCTGATTCTCCCCAGAACATTTCACTGAAATAAAATGCACTTTTTGCTTAGTTTACCATGACTATGGTCTGCCAATATACAAACCCCATTATCTCAGAACTTTTTTCTTAGTTTATTAATATATCTCTAGCTCTCAGATTAGGAGTATATCAACAAATATCCAGATAATGAAATTACCCTTGCCTTCAACAGTTGTCACAAATGTGACACATTCCTTTCCTTTTATGCAGAGTGAAAAGATGAATACAGTGTATACTGTTAATAAATCTATAAAATAATAGTAGAGAAACGTGGACAACAGGCAATCAGCATGATGACTGTAATAGAAACAGTCCCCATAGTTATGATGGGAAGGTCCTTGTCATTGTAGCTTTGGTTGGAAGCTATTGATTGACTTTGCTTTACCACACAGCTGGTCAGCGATGACCTTAATGCCTGCATCCACAGAGACATTTTATTTTAGTGTAATAAATACGGAATTAAAGACTGCTGCCATTCCTAAAGTAACTGCATGGCACGGCAATCTTCCAAATAAGTAGTTTTTAAAGTTTCCTAAATAATGTATCTTTTCTTACCATATCATCATTTTCATCACCATAGTGATTGAAACTATCATGATCGCTGTCAGGAGCAAAACCTTACAGCAGATAACCTGCAACTTCTTTAGATTCTGCTCAAATATTATATTTACAAAACCTTCTCTGATCATCCTTCTTAAATTTCTGGTCTTTTTATGCTTTAATTTTTCTAGTTACTATGACAACTTCTAATATACCACGTTTTACTCTATTCCATGGTTTAGGCTGTACTCGACTCTTTAACTAGAATATAAATTCCACAAGGGTAAAATGTTTTGTGTGTTTAACTATTAGGTCCTACCGTATATTCTAAGACTTAGCATAAACACATATCATTGTTTGACACAAAGTAGTAGTGGCTTACTAAAGACTTGTCAAACAGTTCGTCTTATATTTCCATCTCATATTTCATACTTTTTCCCTCTGGGCTGGAACAACAATGTTATATAAGAAAACACTGACTGACATTGGGCATATTATATATATAGGCACATCAGACTGTTGTTAGTCAATGGATGCATTAAGCATGTTTTTTTAAAATAGCTCCATTTATGTTCAGGTTTCTTGATCATCAGCAGAAGAAATACCACCCAAATTAATTGATATAAGTCTTGTATTTTATTATTAGTATAAAATTTAATATATGATAAATACATAATATGTAACATATATATTATATGCATAATACATATAAATTAATGGAAATTAAAATAAACTTTAACTGAAATATTATTAAGTTTTGGTATCCTAAATATTACTTTTTAGAATTATACTGTTCCAGTATGAATTTTTTAGTTATATTTAAATTATCAACCTATTAATTTCATTTCTTCTATTACATTTTAAAAACCATGAAAGTGAAATAATTTGAATTTCTTGTTCTATAGTAGGGAAAGAGAATGTGAAAAGTTCTCTCCATTATAATGGAGATATGCAGGTGAATAATCACAAGTCTTTAGAAAGCTTATTCTGGACATAGGGATAATCTTAAGCCATGAAACATTAACACAAAGCTCGATACATTCAATTAAATACTTGGTTAAGCCAGTTAAAGGACCATTGGAGATATTCCCATATTAGAATTAACACTTCTAATACGACTGTCTCCATTCCTGCTCCTGACACAAATTAATAAGACTCTATTTGGTTTAAAAAAATTGTCTCATTAGTGTCCCATCAAAAATAGCACCATGTGCCTCATTAAATTTAATGAGGTTGTTGTTGTTGTTGTTGTTGTTCTAGGGGTAGGTGTGGGTGTGTGATATATGTGTCAATGTGTTAGACTTGTATCTTCAACTAACGTGCTTTAACAGGCAAGCATTTCCCAGAAGCTAGAGTCGCCTTAGAGTAAGCTATTTCGAGAATGTGGTGGCTTCCGACTGGGCTAGGTAATAAGATGATATATACCTTTTATCTTGTCTCAAAAGACAAAAGACGTTAGAAATAGATGCATTTTTATGTCGAATACGCATAATTAAAAATGGCCGTATTGGGATGTTGTGTATTTTATATAACAAATATAAAATGTAAATGTCAAATCAAAAATTAACGGAAAGACTTATTTCTCTATTATATCCAAAATCCCTCATTGAACAGAAACTTCTAAGTGATGAAGGGACTGGACTCAGGCCAACACCTCCACAGTGAAAAACATGAAACTTTAATTTCTGAAAGGCAGAAATGTTACTTCCTTGAGGTACTTCAAGTTTGTGTAAAAACTTAATCACTTGAAAGGGCAAAAAACAAAATAAAATAAAAGAGAATTATTAGCCTGATAGTTGAAGGGAGGAGAAAGTTTTAGGGAGGAGATGCTGAGCAATCCTAAACAAACCATCAATTTGAAGATATGGTCAAATAGCTCTTTTTAAAAAAGATTCTTCGATCATAAAGCATATCCCAACAACAGTCTCCCCTCCATTTACTCCCCCCATTTCTTCCCTCTCCTCCCCTTCCCCTCTAGATCCACTGCTCCTCCATTACCCTTCAAAAAAGAGCAGTCTTTCCAGGGACATCAAGCAAACATGGCATAACTAGGTGCAATAGGACTGGGCACAAGCCCTCATATCAACTTTGGACAAGGCAACCTAAGAGGAGGAAAAGGGTCACAAGATTTGGCAAAAGAGTCACAGACAACCCCAGCTCCCACTGTTAGGAGTCCCACAAACAGTCAAGCTAAACAACCACACCATAAATGCAGAGGACCTAGCAAAGACCGATGCAGGCTACATGATTGCCACTACAGTCTTTGCAAGACCCTGTGTGAGCCATACTTAGTGGATTCTGTGGGCCATGTCAATATAGTCTTCAAACTAGAGTAGATAAATTACACTTGCAGTTTTAGAGATTTTACTAACCCCACCCAATTTTGTCAGTCAGGAAGGAAGAGAAGCAGAGTTGCACAGTGGGAAAGTTCATGAATACAGTGGTATATTAACATGAGAAGAAACAAGAGGAGGAAAGGAAGGAAAGGGAAGGGAAGGGTAGGGAGGAGAAAGAAATGGAGACACAGATGGGGTGGGAGGGGTAGGAAGGGAGTTGAGTGAGATTTCCTAAGGAGAAATGATAGCTTCTTATTTATTTATTTATTAAAGATTTCTGTCTCTTCCCCGCCACCGCATCCCATTTCCCTCCCCCTCCCCCAATCAAGTCCCCCCCCAGCCCGAAAAGCAATCAGGGTTCCCTGCCCTGTGGGAAGTCCAAGGAACCCCAACCTCCATCCAGGTCTAGAAGTTGAGCATCAAAACTGCCTAAGCTCCCACAAAGCCAGTACGTGCAGTAGGATCAGAAACCCATTGCCATTGTTCTTGAGTTCTCAGTAGTCCTCATTGTCCGCTATGTTCAGAGAGTCTGGTTTTATCCCAGGCTTTTTCAGACCCAGGCCAGCTGGCCTTGGTGAGTTCCCAGTAGAACATCCCCATTGTCTCAGTGTGTGGGTGCACTCCTTGCGGTCCTGAGTTCCTTTAGAATGATGTTTTGTGTTGATTGCTATGTATAATTGGGTAATGTCTATGGGATATTTTGGTTCTTGTTACTCATGAAAATATTACAAAAAAAAATCAACACTAGTAACAGATCCATCGAGACCCAGAAGTCAGAAAGAAAACTGGACACAAGAAAAATTTTTTTTTCTAAGAAATGAGAAAACATTGTATGTGGTTTTTCAATAACCTCACAGGAAAATACCGAAGCGTGAGCCTTTTTAAGAAGAGTAGACAAATGAATAGAAATGATAAGTAAAAATTATTTAGCAAGAACAGTCAGTTTGCAAACATACATGGATAGTTATTAATTAATAATTGCTACAATGATAATTATCAGAACAACACACTTTAAAATAGCAAGAAGTAGAGAAGTTACAATACCACAAAGGAAACTTTGGGACATAAAAGAAAACATGAGATCAAAGCTCTTGAAGACAATACTGGGGAAACTAAAGACAAAATACAGGCTGAATGCAAGGATGAATTCTATTCTATTGCCATCAAGCAGGAGGAGAGCATAATTGTAACCTTGACTCATTCAGTCAATGGAAATTTCAAAAAACACCATCCAGCTATATTTTCCCTAAGCTTTGAAAACGATAACAAAATATATAAGACCATTTATAGTCTAAAAGTAAATACGAAAAAAAGTCACAGAATTATCAAACACACTTTCCCTTAAAATTTTGAAATGATTACATTTTCCCCTTAACAATTACAGCTTCTAGGTTGGGTTAACAAACAACAACAACAAATCAGTGTATGTGTCTCTGAGACAAAACTAAAAAGAGAATGAGGTTGAAAAATGAAGGATGTAAATTTATGCTAATGAAGTGTTATAAAAATCTTGCAGTTTCCATATCGGGAAAACAAAAGAAGTTCTAAGGATGAGCAGTAACTTGTAAGCCAAATATTTCTATTTTTTACCAAAATAATCTTTTTCCTTGTGGAAAGACAGCTAGACCCTCTTCTCTATTTACGTGTAAGAGACAGCCAACACTTTAGCAATTCTTTAGTAGCTCAATAAGCCTTGATACTTTCCCCTATCCTGGACCTGAATGGGCAGGATTCTGATGAACTAGAGGAAAGTCAACTTAAGAGGGAGGGCACACAAGCTATTACCTCACAGATAATAGACTCAATGACCTGTTTTGAGGAGAAATCAACTCTGTGTCAAGAAATCGAGAACTGGAATTGATGTTCTATGGCAGCTACTGCTATATGAAGAGGAGACTGCCCTTGCTAAAACATTATTTTCAGGTAAGAAACAATAATGGTGTCTACTTATAGCTCTAAGTACATAAAGCAAAATTAATCAGAAATATATGGATACATCTGAAATCTCTTCATATAACATTTGGACAACCAGTAGAATAACATTTCCACTCATAACAAATGAAACAAGGAGATTTCAAACATCAGGCCACAAAGAATCTATCAGCAAATATCCTCTGAAGCTACATTTCTTAAATACAGCACTCTACAATTAGAAATTGAAAGTAAATGCCAGAGGTGTCAGCCCACACCCTTGACCCTAGCACTAGAGAAGGCAAGGTTGGTGGGTTTATGAATTTGAACCCAGACAGGGCTACATGGTGAGATCATTTCTTTGTCTCCCCACCCATCACCACTACAGAAACCAGCAGCAACAACAAAAAACAGACATTAAAAAAACTATTCCCTTGAAAGTAGTAACATCTATACATACAAAAGAACAAAAGGACACTAAAACCAGAATTAAAAATTCTTAAACATGGACGTTGTATGGCAGAATCTACAAAAATTGGATCAAAATGCAAAATAAAAAAAAACTGCCTGAGGTAAGTTAATTTATGAAAGACAGTAGACATGAGAAAATTATTTTACATTGATATTTCACATTGATTCATCACTAGTACTGTTGAATATGTTGAAATAAAATGGAACCAGAAATATTCAAAGATCTGACACATGAAAACTGCCCCAACATAGAGATACCCAAGTTTATTGGTTTATAAGCTCCGCAGTTGCAAGGCTGTAGAGGCGTGGAGCTCAATGGTAGAGCCCTTGCCTAGCATGCACGAGACCCTAAGTATGAGTCTCGTGTTGTAATATTTAAGTGTTTCAGGAGACTTAGCAAAGAGTTTGCATTCTCATCCATATCCTTGCACAATCACCAGATTTTATGGATAAAAGAAAAAAGACCTATGGATCTCCATGAAAGAAATATGGTTTATTATTAAAGCACAAACGAGGCTGATGTAAGAGTTCTGCACATATTTGTGTTCCAAAACAGTGGGCCCAAGTGGAAGTGAATACATGACCCAAATAATGTATACCCAAGCAAAGAGTTTAAAAACACTGGTGAGGGAGGAAGTTGTATAAAATGAGGGATAATCTTTGGACTGAAATTCTCTGAAAACATAAGCACAAAAGGAGATAAAGTACAAGAAACATGACAATATAAAATGTGTCTAATAAATAGATTGCTATCTTGTATTTCATACAGGCAGTCTGCTTGCAGAGATAAAGAACTGTAAGCATATTTGTGAGGATAACTCATTTTCATAAGAGACAAATACAGCAACATGATGACCAAACATTCAATAAGGCTATGGTGCAAAGCCATAGAGACAAGAAGGAATTTGCTCATGGTTGTTCTGTGTTTTGCTATAGGGAGAGGTTCTTTACAAGGTCAAGCTTGGTAAAGGCCAGGCTCCTTTTGCACATTAAGTTAACAACAATTTTGCTGCAAAGCTGTTTGGATGGTAAATTATTTGTCTAGGGTTATTTATTTATTTATTTGTATGGATGTATGCATATGTGTGTATGTGCGGGGCTATAATAAATGTTGTGTCTGTGTGAGAGAGAGACACATATGTGTACATGGAAGCCTGAGGAGGACATGGGGTGTCCTGTCTTTTCAGTCTCTCCTTTAATTCCTTGAGACCAGTTCTCTGAGAGAAACTGGAGCAAGGCTGGTGGCTAGCAAGAGGTAGCTCTCCTCCTGTCTCTACCTACTATTGCATTAATATTGAATTCCCTGCCCAATCTTTTAAAAACCAGTTTTTTTGTTTTAAATTATGGGTGTATGTTTGTCTGATGTAGATTCGATTCATCAGATCCTCTGGAACTGGAGTTATGGATGGCTGTGAGCCAGTGCATGCCACATGACAGGGAATTGTGTCTGCTGATGAATGAGTAACAGTTAATATCATATGTAAGCTAAATGAGGACTATTTAGGTGAAATATTAAGCAGAATTAAATTTAATGGAAGCCACATATGCATCACTTAATATTTGTTTTAAAATTAGGAGAAAGTCTTGTCTTAGGTGATGATACGTTCCTAAGAATGAGAAAGACTTTTCCATTAGTTGAAGTGAAAAAGCAAACTTTGCAGTCAATACCAAGATGACATCTCTTTCTGCCAGTGTATACCTATATTCAACATTTACCCTAAGGCAGCCATAATGTTTTCTATTTTCTATGAAATATTTGTTCTTTTGCTTGTCACCTACCAGGATTTCTCTCACTCTTTTGGGGTCACTGTCATGCTCATCACCCACTCTCCTGCTCCTATGCCTTTTGTCTCCTATACCCCCTTCACTGCTAGTCCTGAGTGTTGAGAACCATCAGTGTCTCCAACCCTCTACTGACTCCCGCCACATTTGCCACCATGTTTGCTCTGGGCCCCTTTCTTTCAAGACCTTAACTATTTAATACATTCAATATGATGGCTTCAACATGTTTTTTTTAATTTTTTTCTCTAATTTTATTTAACTCTAGGATTTCTGCCTCCTCCCCACCACCGCCTCCCATTTCCCTCCCCCTCCCCCGATCAAGTCCCTCTCCCTCATCAGCTTGAAGAGCAATCAGGTTTCCCTGACCTGTGGGAAGTCCAAGGACCACCCACCTCCATCCAGGTTTAGTAAGTTGAGCATCCAAACTGCCTAGGCTCCTCCAAAGCCAGTATGTGCAGTAGGATCAAAACCCAATAAGAAAGTATAAAATATTAGAGTATTACTCAGCAATAAAAAACAAGGAATTCTTGAAGTTTGCGTACAAATGGATGGAAATAGAAAACACTATCCTGAGTGAGGTAAGCCAGACCCAAAAAGAGGAACATGGGATGTACTCACTCATATTTGGTTTCTAGCCATAAATAAAGGACAGTGAGCTTATAATTCGTGATCCTAGAGAAGCTAAATTAGAAGGTGAATCCAAAGACAAACATATAGGCATCCTCCTGAATATTAACCTTCATCAGGCGATGAAAGGAGACAGAGACCCACATTGGAGCACCGGACAGAAATCTCAAGGTTCAGCATGTTTCACAACATCTCTAAAATATTTTCATCGAAAAGATTACGATGTCATGGCTCTTGATGTAATCTGTGGATATTTCAGTGTAATATCATGTGAATAAATCCCATAATGCAGCTGTCTACTTTTGTTCAACCTTCATATTCAAGTCTTACTCATATAAGCCTCACGTTGCAACTTCAAAGTGATCTGATGTATAGTTGTTTTTCTGGTTTAAAATTATTAGAGGAATTCATGTTGGCTTTATGGACTTGGGGCAAAAATTCAACAACAAAATTTATAGTTATTTTTGAACTTGGTAAAATTATGTAAAAATTCATGTTCATGTGCCCTGACATACTGGACACTTCCTGAAATTTATTTTTTTTTCTGTCATATTACTATTATACTCATAATACATGCCATCCAGTTCTGGATAGAGCACATCTCTATCTATCTATCTATCTATCTATCTATCTATCTATCTATCTATCTATCTATCTATATATCTATATATATATATCTATATATATATTTAATTTTTGTAAAGTTTATTAAATGTATTATCTAAATTTATTTTGAGTGGTTTTCTTTTTGTTTCTCATTAATTAACATGTATATACTTAAAAGTCATAACTATTGTGTTTCTCTATAATTCTTGAAACTGTGCCTGAGATAGACTGATGAATAAGTAAAGATTTGGGCAAGTGTTTGAAAATCAGAAGTAATACATGAAGTGTTATGAAAGGGAGGCATGGGGAACAGAAGAGATCCGTGGAATCCAGTTCTCAGAACTCTACAAGAAGATGGGTTTTGTGCTGTAGGATAATGTGAAGATATGCTATGGCTAGGTCTCAAATATGTCTAAAGGATGCTAAGAACTAAATAATGAAGATTTGGTGAGGAGAGACATAGTTTAAGCAACATACAAACCCACTATAATCTACTCACTTCAAACATATGATACGCACTCAGTTATCAAAATTTATTTAATTTATCCAACCAAGTGAACATTGATTTGGCAGATCAATATTCTTTTGTTCCTATGTAGCTATAGTTAAATAGCTTGTATTTTATATTGCTTGTTACTTTTTTTTTTAAAAAGACGGATTTTAAGGCTTCTTTTCTATCTTTATGAAATTAGATTTAATATTTGTAATTATGTCAACAGAATTAGATAACATTGAGAGTTAGGCATTCTTTTACAAAAAGAAAGTACCCAGGAAGTCTGGCCTCCAGAAATCTCTCAGCCAGAAGACAGTCAAAACATAGAAGAACAGAATATTTTCACTGTGGTCCCCAAACAGCCTTCAATTAAGAGAAACAATCGGCTGATGTTTCTCATTTGATGCCAAGGAATCTCTGTGCAGTGTTTCTGGGGTTTTTCCTTCCATAGTCCCAACATGAGGCTTTGCCCCTGTGATTCTGTAATTGTTAAGTAGCTGTTGGGGGCATGCTGTGAACAGTGGTCCCGTTGTGTATGCATCACAGGGGCGCACACATGGACCAGAAAGGAATGGACACATCCACGTTCAAAATATTCTCACCCAAACCCTTCCAACTTCCAAAATAAAATTAGCTTTGACTTGTTATCCTTGGGAACCACATATTTTAAAAACATCAGAGTTTTAAAGTTCCCGAGAGGGGTAATTCTTTTGTTTTCCCTGTCACTAAGAATCCTTTTCCTTTTGTGAACTCTGAAGAAGCTAAAATACCAGTACCTTAGCTGTTTTCTGTTTCTAGCTCCAGTTAAAGCTGAAATACAACAACAGTATATCTGCGTATCTGTTCCATCCTACGTGGCCTGCGGAATTGCTCAGTCCTTTTGTTGGGGCCTATTAAACAGATCCTGTACTTCGCATAGCATTGTAATAATATTATATGGCAGGCAAAAATATAATGATAAATGATAATTTGCCAAAAAGATGGAAAAAAACCCTGAGGTGTTACCTATCAAAAGTTCTCCTTCTGTCTGTGATGCAGCACAGATTGCGATCGTGACAGTAAATCTGGTGCTATTGTTAATGCCATGGCACTTGGGTTTTTGGCTTGCTTTAGTCCAATCTGTGACATGCTTGTGAATATCTTTCTTCTGTTCTGTCTGTATGGCATATGGATTTCTGGGATACAACGTCAGACCTATCCACATAACAAGTGTTCAGAGCACCTTATCATTTTAAAAAGCCAATTACTCAAAAAGACAAATGTGAAATGTTTCACATTTAATGATGAGCAAATCTGCAAAACAAATGCAATTTTGCTCGTTCTAAAAAGTTTAGTTTAACTGTAAATATTGCAATGGAGTCTTGTATGACACACACCACTGATAGTGAAAAGCTCACTTCATACATATTGTATATCATCACTGTCAATTACATCTGCACAGGATTGAAAATGAGGGTGTTGTAAGTAATTAGAAATAAAGAAAATAGAATATTCTAAACTACAAGGCTCTGAAATCACTGTAAAAATGTCACTGCTAACATTGAACACTCTAAAAAAATATTTTGAAAGTCTCACCCAAAAAACTGAAAACTGCATATGTCTGCAGAGGTAAAGGTCACTCATGAAAACACTCAACAACAAAAAATACCAATTCATTTTTTAGAAATATTTGTCAATATGTAAAGAATGTTTTGTACATAAGTTCTCAGTTACTCTTGAATCAGTGACTGTATGTAATATTCCCACATGGAATGATGTCCTCTCAGATACTTTAAAACAAAGGTTTGGTGAAAGATTTTAGGGGGACATCTTGACTGCTTAGATTTTATGCATAGGCAGTAAAACAATCAAAATACAATAAAAATGGTTTGAAGACTCATTTATTTTTAAATTTAAACTTTTATATTTACTTATGATGGAGACAACATCTGATTCAAAACTAAGCATCTTGTCTCTAACTATCTTCCCCTACCTAGGCAAAACAAAGAGGAGACGAAATACAAAAATAGGAAACAGTCCCATTGTGATATCCCATGTAGTTTATGCAAATACAGTTCACATTTAAAGAACTCAGGTTCTTTGTGTGTGTATGTGTACACATTCTTTATGCTCTCTTTTAAACTGGATGCTGGTAGCAGAATATTATATGACATGACAAATGGAATGCAACTTGGCGCTGGTAATTTTAGAAGAAACTAATCTTGACATTTGTAACATCGTCTCGCAAGTGGGATGGATTTACCAGGATTGGACTGTTGGGGTATAATAAAGTTCACTCTGTTCTTGGACCTCTATTCTACATTGAAATGTTGTAAAAAAAGAAAAGTATCAGAAGGTAGCCAGTTAGCTGTTACAAAGCACATACAGAAAAGCTCATTATAAGGTTTCTCTACTAGAAATTGAGGCTAAATAATGTCCCACAATTTTCTGCAATGTATTTCATGTTAACTATTTATAATATAGTATGGAATTTAGAGAAGAAGACCTAAGCATCCATCCAATCTTCACAGTTAAAAAAAGTAAAAAAGATACATAGTTAATTCTAACATTACTGTCTGTACTTAGTTAAAAAATAATGTATCTACTGTAGGCTCATTTCATATGAATAATGTACTATAATTTTTACAGTAGTTTTGATTGAACACTCATCATTGTTGATGCTAGGCAAGAACACTACCATTGACCTGCATCCGTATTCTTTCATTTTTTTTTGAGTCTTTTCCTGGTAGACCTTAAACTTACTATGTGGAACAGGATGTCTTTAATCTTGTGATCTTCTACCTCAGCCTCTGATTTGCTCACGTTATGGATGCATGTCCATATTCTCTGAGTCATGTACATGTTAATTTGAAGTGGATTGATATGATGATAGATAATAATTTGCCATGTGTCCTCAGGGTACTTAATTACAATAAATAGGTTATAGATCTGCCTGAAAACTGTGATGGAAAACACTGGTATAAGGCACAAGTGTAAAGAAACTCTACCAAACCTTTCCGCCCTTCACTTTCCACTAACGTTCCAGAATCATTTTTGTGCAAAGCTGAGAGTCCTAGAAATGTAATGGATTAAGTAACTTGCTCAATTTGCATAGTAATATTTGATTTCTAACAGCTGGGACCTAAAAAATATAACACTGAAATCCTACTCTCAGAGACTCATTTCCGTGTTTATGTTAACGGCTTGAACCAAGGAAGAGTTGTCATGGAAAAAACTGATGCTTACAGCGCCTTGTCCAGAAGCCTCGAGAGCACAGAAACACAAGGTGATGGCAAGAGCATGTCGATGGACAGACATATGCCATGGAGAAGCTGAATAGATCACTCTTGACTGGAGTCAGGTAGCAAACTGATCTTAGTGACTGACCGGCTATGCATTTCTCTAGTTCTTGGGATGGATAACCAAAGGTCAAAATCCCATCTTGAAGCTGGAAGAGCGATTGTTAGCTCCTGCCTCCACAGGGCTCATATGTGACAGTGGGAAAGATGCAGGCGGACATAAAGCACTTCAAGCTTTTCAGGAGGTGTGTTTTTCCAGAATTGCTAGGCAAACCCAGAGTCAGATGGTCTGGCCGGTAGTCTGCTCAACTAACTTAACCCATCTGCTGCATTAGGAACTGTCCTAACCCTGTGAAAAGGCAACATTCTCAGCTGTAAAAGTCTGGTGACACCTATTTCACAGAGATAGCAAGAAAGATAGCACATGGGAAAGTCCTGTAAAGCCCAAAGTTCTCCACAATCTATCCTGGGGGCTATCCGTAACTCCCCCCTCCCCCTTTGTAGCCCCTGTTTCCTGGGGCAATAGCAATGTTGCTGTATCATTCTGCTTATCTTACACAATTCAAAGGATTCAACATGGAAGGGAACAGAAGGGACTGACATCCAGAGTTTAGAGACAGACACCAGGCTGCTGAGAAGGGCTTTCCCAGCATCTCATGTGTTGCAGACTATCCAAAAGCTTTCTCAGAGCTTGTAGCCAGCTTCAGATTTAAAATAATTGTCTAATTGGGGGGGGGGAGTAATAATCAGGTAATAATGGCTGAAGTGTAACTGTGGCAGCTGCAGGCTTCCAAAGTCAGTCTCCATTGTGTTGGTACTGAGTAAAATGCTACTTGGGTAGTACCTGAGCCTGTAAAGTGTCAGGTGGCCATTTGGAAAGAGAAAAGGGAAAGAAACCAGATCAACATTTTATAAGTAGCTTGCATGGTTTTTTTCTTTTCTTTTTTTTTTTTTTGCACCTGTTATTCCACAATTTCTTTCAGTTATATTTCAAAACACTGTGGTTGGGATCTCCTTGCCAACCTGAGATGGCATAAGCCTGGATAACAGTACAAAATGTGAGAAGGTCCTTCTGTCTTTAACGCCTGTTCGCCGGTGACTCAGCCTCCAATTAATCTGTTTCTTCAGCAGGAGTTTAATAAAAGTCAAGCGCACACATGTTCAGACTTGCTGAGCACTGAAGTTGTGCTAACATTTGCTGTCCAGCCAGGTCAAAAATCCCGTATAATTGGATACCAGAAACCACTCTGAGAAGTAGAAGGATTTTCCATTTATTCTAAAGCAATTGATCATCTGTGATAGGGAAGTTTGAAACCAGAACGGAACGGCGATGAGAGGGGCCCTTCTTAGTCACCATTGCAAAGGGAGAAAGTTTGTACTGTGGCCAAATTGCACACGAAGCCCAATGCATTCTGTTAGCTATTTTCTGTTTGTCTGTGAACCAGAAAACTCAGGACCATTCAGCGATGCTTATTCCCTTTTCACTGTGTGAACGATGATCAGAACTGGGCATTTGCATTCGGTCATACAGTGTTCTGTTTGGAGGAAGCTCCAAAGCAGTTGTCTGTGCCTGTAAACTGAGTGTGCCTCAGTGTGTTCTGGAGGGAATCACCAACACTGCAGATGGAAATGCAGGTTGGATGCATTTACGACTAGCTGAGATAACAACACTCAAAACTCAAAGCTTCCAAGATAAGAGCCAGCCTGCTCCGTTTAAGCAACGATAGTGGTGGCAAAATCCTAGGAAAACCCACATTTTCTAAGAGTTTATGGAAAGGGACATTTAGCCAATAGCTGACATATACGTTAACTTTACATAAATCATAAAATAAAAGCCCCTACCCAGTACCTCTTGACTTTCTACTATGGAGTCTAGTTACTAATGCTGAAGAATCTGAAAACCAATTCTTGGTTTTACATTTGCAATGGGGAAGGATGACTCATGCCCTTGGGTCATGAAAATATGAGACTTTTGAAGGGCATATCCTTTAAGAAATCACTACTCAAGGCTAAAGGCAGACATATGAAGACAGAAGGAGTTAATAATGATTCTTCATATCCGACTTTCAGATTCCATCTGTTTCCACAGTAAAGCAATTGATTACTTTCCTTTCTTTGAAAAATTTTAATCAATTAATTGAAAATGTGACTATTTGTACACATTTCAAATAAATATATAGGAAGTATATATTCCAACTAAGGATGAAACATTCTAAAGTGGTCTGCAGATGAAGGACATTTAAATTTAGTGGAAATAAAAAAAAAGATGGTGATATTCTATGCTCTGCTGGGATATTAAAGTATCAGAGAGATTACCTTGCTTAAAATGCTAGATTTTTATCACTTGTTATCTGGGAAGACAATAAGGAGAAATCAAGTCTGAGTAAATTGTTCTAGGCCATGTTCTATTTCTTCATTTTGGCTATAAATTCTCCGTATTTTCGGCATTTTCATTATTTGTTTATCTTTTATTTATTTGGAATGTACAGATTTAAGCAATTTTGTGATTCAAAAGTGATTCAAAAATAATTTTGAAAGTTTCTAGCTGAAGATTAGTAACCAGAAAACTAGGTAATATTTATACAGTATAGAACAATAATATTTACTATGTAGTTATGTATATAATAATATAACTCTTAGTAATAATATTGTGTCCACAAATTAGTGATTGTCATGATTCTTTATTCAAGAATATACAAAACTATTGAAACTGTGTTTGAAATTGTATGACATGATCTCTTGACAAGACTCTGTTTCTACATCTCTCCAGATAGAAGGTTCACCTGTGAAGGCAGAAAGAGTTTGTTGGCCTTTGTCACTGTGCTGAATAAAAAAAAGCATGGAGAACAAGAACTCTATTTTTATTCAACTGACAGGGACAATTCAGGAATTTCCTTCCTCCTCTAATTTTGGGTCTCCCCTTAGCTTGTCTCAATTGCTAAATCTGATAAAAATGAGATAAATCCACATAAACAAGCTTTACAGACTTCAAAGACCCATATATGTGATACTATTACAGTCACTACAGCTAATGCTGGTCAGTGTGCTTTAGGATGTTGAATATCTTCTCTCCTGAACTTGTTGTGATGTGGGGCTCAGTGAACATCTAGAAAACTAACACATAGGCAGTAAATCAATGTAATCAAGAATAGTTTTCTAATCCAGGGTAGCTTGAGGTTTACGAACTCATTCTGAGACTTGATATGCTAGCATTGGTTAAAGAAAAAACAATTATGTAGATTTTTTATTTTAGAATATTTACCTGTAGCTTATTCAAAAAACTTCTGACTTCTTTCAGCACACCAAGCCCTCTATTTGTTCTTTCATAGCAGCATCAAGTAGCTTGTTACTGCAATTTTTGCATCATGCCTGCCACCTATGCAGACAGATCTATAAGCATTGATGCTGTTCCTGAATCAGCTGGAGCTTAGGCCACTCCCTTGATGTGTTAGGTAAAATGCAGTCCTGCTCAGAGGATGGCATCATTTTCAGATGAATAGCATTAGAAGTATAGAAACCAAAGATAGCACAGCTCTTTAGGGTTTTCTTTTTGCCACTCTTAATCAGAGTCAGAGCCAAGAAAATATACTCATTGCAACAGGCAATAAGCAATTGTATTTCACCTGAATTTTTATAAGATCATTAGTGAAGAATCTGTGATTTATGACCAATATGTAAGGGAATGCAAAAGTTGACTTTGTCCAATGGATAGGGATAAGAACAGATAATTTCACAATAACAATTGATAAAATATAAGTGGAGCACTGAGGTCCTAAAAGTGTTTGCTTTCTGCCTTAGATTTTGACTAAAAATGCATGCAGGTGTCAGAACATCCCATAAAATAATTTGCACTCCATAGCTACTTTCTGCCTTCTCTCCTTGCCAAACCATTGGTAGCATCACATCCTGTCAGGTAAGAGGAAAGCATATTACTGTGGCTGACAAGGATCCCTATTACCTGCTTCCTGATATAAAACACTTTGTCCTCATTAATTTCATCCATCTCAAGTATCTCTTGGATCATTAAATAAATTATGCTCTTTCCTGCCTCATGGTCTTTGAATGAGGTGCCATGTCTCTCTGTAATTTCTTAGACTCTCTTGGGTATTCCCAGCCATTTTCTTCTTCCAAATTTAAAGATCTGTTCTTAAAAGTGCTTTTTTTTTTACCCTTTTAAGTAGATATTGCTTAAGACAATGATAGTGCTAATTGAGCAATTTGCTTCAAACATAGAAAAGAAATGTCAGTTTCAGTCAAGAACATTCCAAAGTCCAGAATTATGCTTGTTTACATGTAGTCTACAGTTCTACGTTGCTGTTGGAACATTAGCTCATATATTTATATAGATAATGTAATGTATTATAAAATATATAAATGTAAATACACAATGTATTGTATAGTATACATTATAACTCATATGTAATATATATTATATGATATTTTGTATAGTACTTGTATATATAAATATATATCAGTTAAATATATATAAATATACACATATACACACATACACATGCACATATATATGTATATATAAGTGATTAGTCTTAAAATATCTTTCATTTTCTTTCCTGTGATATCTACTCAATTCTTCATGATTAAGATGAAATACTGGGCCTGGAGATATTACTCAGAAATTAAGATCACTGGCTGTGCTTCCATAGGAACCGTGTTCATTTCCCAACATCCACATGATGGTTCTCAACCACTTGTAATTCAAACCCAGGGAACCTTGAGCCCTCCCTCCTCTGTTCTCCACAGGGTACCAGGCATCCATATGGTACAGAGACTTATATACAGACAAAACACTTAGAAGATAAATTTAAAAAAAAACTTTTAGAAAGATGAAATGGCACCTCTGTATTGAAATTTCTCCTTTGACATTCTTATTGATTCATAATGTTTCTCCTTTAATACTAACAAGTATACATTTAAAATATTACTGTATTCATCAAATGTAAGGTCAGGTGCGTGAGCTGTTCATGTTTGGTTGGGTTGCTAAACTATAGTGTTAGGCAATGTGTAAAGAGATCCAAACCCTTCTATTTTGCTCTCTTGTCTTTTTCTTTCTACCTTCCCTGCAAAGGAAGTTTTGACCTCACATTTTTTCTTAAGGATACGATCTAGTTCAAGATCCTGGAGTACTTTATCATTTTCTTGTCACAATGTTCAGCAAAGAAATTGAAAATACACTTTATTGCATGATCTAGGACTTCTGTCTCCTTAACTCTTAGTTTAATAAGCACTTCAAATGTGAAGTAAATGTCAAACTGAAGTGTACTTGATAATTTCTTAGAGTTCACAGGTGTTTAACCAGGATAAAATGATGTCTATTCTGAAACACATCTTCCATTGGCCAAAACATTCCTTTTTCTGCTGCTTGCATTAGGTAGAAGATAATACTGGCTATTCAAATCACCATTTGGGATATAGAATGCTAAAATATTTTGCCATAATGACTGTTTAAAGTACAGCTGTAGTTGCTGAAGCACAGAGGGTATAAGACATACATATCATATAGAGTTAAGGTCTCTTTAGAACCACAAATGATTATTCTTGTGATACCTTTTTATGTGGCTACAATTTATATTGGAGCATTTGTTTTTCACAGCCTTATTATTCTTTCAAAGTCCTGATAAGGATGAGAGTTCCTTGACGCTTACATTCTTGTCTTGACTGCCACTAGCTCTTAAGTCACCTTGAGCATCTCCCACGCTTCACAGACTAGCATATTTATGTCTGCTTTCATCTCTATGAGTCTCTTAGTTTATGCAAAATGTTAATGAGGTTGTCGCAAAGTTGTAGGGAAGTTAAATGTTTGTCACAATGGATGAGCAAAGAAATCCATTTGAAAGCTCTAATTAAGTTGTCATTGTATGTATTGTGTGCTTATTTAGTGATCACTGTATACGCATCAATAATTAATAGCCTTGTTTTAGAAAAGAGGAGGTTTAAAGAAAGTGCTTGATAATTTTTGCTGTCTCCCTAAATCATAGAAGCAATTTGGACATGATCTTGTCAGGTCCTACCCTCTGGCATATAAGAATGCCAATACCAACAAAAGTTAGTGGGAAGAAGTAGTGGTAATGGCCTTGTTCTCTTGTTCTTAAACTAAGACTAGCTAGCTTTCAAGTGACAGCAATCAAAAGTATTTTTCCCCCAATTACAACCCAGTTGGAAAGGAAGCCCTGTGAAGGATACAACCTTCAGTAGCTTTGCTCCAAATACCATCTTGTTCTTCTTACCTATCAATTAAGTAATAGTGTTAAGAGTTCTTGTGAATTATCCTGAGAGCTTTCAAAAGAATACATCATAGTGACACTGTTTTCTTTCCAACAATAGAACAATACCTGCCTAATGATGAAAGAAGGATCATTTTTTGGGGGGAATAAAATACAGTTTTGAAAAATCTCACTCTTTGAATTATAAAATTTATAAGAACATGAGCTAGTCAGTGGTGGTGCATAACTTTAATCCGACCATTGGGAGGCAGGGGCAGGTGGATCTCTGTGAGTTCAAGGCTACCCTGGTCTACAGAGCTCCTTCTGAGACAGGCTCCAAAGCTGACATGGGGGCGACGCTCTTCTTAGGGGCTCATGTGAAAGCAAATGATGGTAAAGTTCCCAAATTAACCTTTGACCTAAGAAAGTTTCTTACATTTAATAATGACATGTCAGTTATGTTAGGCCTTAGCCAAAGTTGGTTGACTCAACATTGCGAACAAAAATTTGGGTGATTGCCCAGGTAGTCAGTTGTCTCTGTCATTTTTGACACATTTTGGATATTTCTCATTTGTTAAGTAACATTTATTCCCTTCTCAGATCTTTGACGAAATTAAAGATTATATAATTGTAATTACTCTCTACATTATTTAGACTCCTTGAGATAGAATGTCTGGTAAAACTTTTGTTCTCAATATTGTTTGTTACATTTATTATTTGTTATTATTGTTTATAGTTGTAGTTAGTTTAGTTCTGTCTTATTTAGACAAAAAAGGGGAGATGTAGAGAGAGCCCGCCCTTTGGGGGCGGGATGGCCTCGGGAAAACGTCTATAAATTGGGGTGCACAAACGCTGGTGAGCCCTTCTTCTTCCTGTTTTCCTGTTTCTGGACATCGCTAAAACTTCGGTTGCGTGAGTGCTCCATTTATATTAAAGTTGCTTTTATATTATAACAATTGGCCTGTATTAATTTGATCCGCCTTCACATCCTTCATCTACCACTTGTTCTTCTTTAATGCCTTATCACCCTACTTCTTTCCATGTCTTCCTAGCATTACTGGCTGCTGACAGACCACACTCAGGTGAAGCTGTTCAAAACCAGTCTTGCTAACCATCTCTGAGAGGACTGTGGGTGTCAGTGTCATTGGGAGCTACAAGGTGTGCGTTCTGGGAACATGCTTATGTCTTCCACACCCGCTTCTGATTACATACTCTCATGAGCCAAGCTGGACTTGGCACTCAAAAGCATGCCTACTCTTTAAATCACCTGACAATGAAACATTGATGGAGGAAGGTCATTGGTTAATTAAATAAAGAAGCTGCTTGCCCTGATAGGTTAAAACAGGAGGGAGGAGTAAACAGAGCAGAATGCTGGGAGGAAGAGGAAGTGAGGTCAGACTCCACAGCTCTGCTCTCGGGAGCAGATGCCTCAGAGAGACGCCATGCTCCCCTCTCCTGGGAAGATACACTCCCGGTAAGACCGGTGCTCACTAAGACCGGTGCTCACAGATTATTAGAGATGGGTTGATCGGGATATCAGAATTAGCCAGTAAGGGCTAGAGCTAAAGGGCCAAGCGGTGATTAAATGAACACAGTGTCCGTGTAATTATTTCGGGTAGAGCTAGCCATGTGGGCGGCCGGGTGCCGGGACGCAGCCCGCCGCTCCTATTTCTACAAAACATTTGTTGACAAATGAGTATTATAAAATAACTCCTCCATAAAATGTAATTTCAATAGATACTTTAACATATTTGTATATAATTTAGTAATTGAAATTTCAAGTCTTCACAGCTATTGGAAAATAGAAGCTTAATAAAATTCCACATGATCCCAGACAGTATACCTTTCAGTCTGTGGAAGTATTGCTGTGGCTGTCAGCACACTTTCTAAAGAGCTGCATAATATAATTCTGAGGACTTATTTTCAACACTGATCACTCAGAGCCTGGTAACTTTCGGGGCCCCAGCTACACTATTCACTTTTCAACTCTTTTGGAAGCTAGAGGACCTCTATTTGCCCCCTAGGAATCTTATGTATGGCCTATGTGTTAGTTTCAAACAATACATTCTCGCCTGTGACCTCAAGTCCCAAAGAATAACCTTTCCCAGGTTCCAATGACAACATGATAGATGCTTGAATGTATACTAATTATTTTGCAATGGGAATTAAAGCAATGTTTGTTCTTGATTTCCCTCGAAAAGAACAAGGAATCACAGGCAATTTCTGCTCTTTTACTGTGTTAGGAAAATCCTGGGTTTTCTTTGGCTATTCCAAATCACCCTTCTTAGGGAAAATGTCCCTTGTGCTGCAAGCCGCGGTGGGAAGGGAATTCTGGAACCTTTGACAGCCCAGGCAAGAGTGGCTGAAGGTCATGTAGCTGGGGCAGGAAAGGGGGCTGGCTGCAGGGTATCATTTTCTATTGTAACTTTATAATTAGGAGTCAATTGAGTTAAGTGCTTGCTTAATAATCGGCCTCTAGACTCAAGGCAGGCTCCTGAAAATCAAGGAAATAAAACCCGGCATTGTGCTGCATAGCATGTTTTAGAATAGGGTAAAAATGGGATCCTGCCTCCCATAATGGCGTAAATGTTTCTCTGTGGTTGCATCTAACAAAAGTATCACACGGGCATGAATCAACGAGGGGAACATATTTCACTACGGTTAATTATCCCGAGTTATCCCAAGAAACTAGGTTTTATTCTGTAATCTTCAAGGAAATCTGCTGTTCCAAGCCCAAATCCTTTTCTCAGCCAGGTGATTATCAACTACATTTTTGTACAGGAGAGAATTAATGCCACATACAGCCTAAGCAGCTTTGAAGGCAAAAAGGCTTGGACCTGTAATAACTTTTGTGTAGGGTATTGATTCAGAGAGCGCGCCGGAGTTCCCGTTCCTGGGGTTTCCGGGGGCTGTCTAAGCCGGGTCTACCTTTTATAGTCTCTCCTGCTCCTAGCTCCACTGTGAACTCTCGCTTTGGCTCTTGGCAGGAGAGCCCAGGTAACTCTGCGGTGCTCCTGCCCCAGACGGAGCAAAACCCTAGGTCAAAAGTGAGCCCCACAATGAAATCTAATTTTCAAGCCAGCCACAATCAATACAGCTTTAAAATTTGATAACAAGGAACTTCGACAGAAAATAACCAGGGCAGGCAGTGAAAGGAGAAGAAATTGTCTCCCAAGTTCACAGTTTGTTCTCTCTCCTCTGGTTGGTTGTTCGATGCGCATGTTTAGTCGAATGTGGAGACTGGTACTCACCTGGGATGTATGTGTTTGTGGCGGGGAGCGGGGGGAGTGGGGGGCGGATGGTGGTGGTGGTGGAGATTTGCCACGGTTTTCCCTATAAGGGCAATTGTAAGCTTTTGTTGAAAAGAGTATACATTTGGCTAAGAGTAGGGGTAAACGGGCACAGGGAGGGAGGGGGAAGCAGAGAATAGCCTGCTCCATGAATTTATTCAAAAGCGCTTCAATCTGCGCGCACATCTTCATCACTTCAGTGATAATTAAATCTCAGCATCACAGGTGATGTCCTCATGCAGTTTCTTTCCCTGGTTCCCACTGGGCCAATGAAGCCGGCCTCCCCGTGAGGCCTGTTAGCACAGATCAGGTGGTAATGTAGAGGGACAGATGAGCTTTCGCTGACAGATGGCAAGATGACCTGGAAAACCTGCCCCCTCTTCTAGGATCAGGCAGCAGCTGACAGGTATTATTTCGTGAAATAACGTCTAAAAGGAATCGCCAGGGTCTTCGCATTAATCTGAGGCTGCAACCAGCCATGTAACGTTCATGTCAGAACAAATCTGTCTCTATGCAGGAGAGGGAAAGTGGTTTTTGATGAAGTTGTTCATAAATTTTAATATAATATGCCTGATGGTGTCAGATATAGTCTCATATCTCTTTTATATTTAAAGGCTCTAGTGAAACATAGAAATATTCAATCTTCAACAAGCTACTTTTAAATAAGTTAAAAGTTAACCAAGGGTACAGTGCTTACTGTCTGCCTCTCTGTTGTATTTTCGGTAACGAATTGGTTCATCTGAGCTCCTTGTTTTTAAAGGAAAATGATTTCAGTCCTCTGAAAACCTTTTTTTTTTTTTTTTTGGCCAGAGGTATAGAACAAAAGGAATGGAGCTGATGCAAAGTGGCTATGGAAAACTTGCCTTCTAGAGAGAAAGAAACTTGCCCAAACCCACAAGGAAATGACAGGAAGCCCCTGCCTCCTCCATACATAAATAATATTTCACACTCTTGACTAGCTGGCAGAGATAGCCCCCTTCATTAAATGAGCTCTCCAGGCACCTGACATTTGAAGGCTTCAGCCCAAATGAATACGTGGGGAATTCTACCACCTGGATGGATTTTGGCTTTGTCTACCCCCCCCCCCATCTCTGAAGAACGATACAGAAAGAAGCAACCCTGAGACTTGCTGTACAATTCCATAGTAAATAGCTGAGCCACTTCAGGTTTTCCCTAAATGAACCAGGATGTCAGCAATAAACTTTTAAATCTGACAAGGTAAAATTCTGGCACCTTTCTGTTTACTTGCTTTTCCGGAAACAGGAAGAAACATTTATTGCAACTGTGTTAAGAGGCAATATATTTTTTTCTTTTCTAGACCTTTTTATAGGGCAAGATTAGTTCTGCAAGTACCCCAAGGATCATCATTCAGAGAATTCATGAACATAACAGACGCATAAGTAACCTGGAGAGCATGTTTTATAGAGACAGAACCATCTCCATACCTCATAATCACATTTTCACCTGCCCATCTGGTACAGACCTGGGCTTATTAGTAAACGCACCAGACACTGAAGCCTGCCACTTTTGTCTTTCAAAAACATGTACTGAATATGCTCTGTAAAGAGGAATAAGGCCTTATGAGCAGAAGTAGAAAACCATGCCAAGATATGCCTTTTGAAAACTGAAATCATTGAGTTATGCCAGAAAAATCTCATGCTCTACTTACTTTATTTAAATTTATTTTTCTGATTATAAAATAATTTCATCATTTCTCTATTCCCTTTCTTCCCTGCATTCCTTCTGCTCTCTTTCAAATTGTCTCTTTTTAATTAAGGGTTGTTATAAACATAAATACGCGTTATGTATTCATATTTGTATGTGTGTGATCCTAGATCAAATTTCAGATCTTGTTTAGGTAAAAAAATATTGTTGAAACTTCCTAAGCTTGTCTTCCTTGTTGCATAAAGACCATACGAGCTCACAGGAGACATCCTTGCCCTCTGACTGTTACTGCCTTTCTGTCTCCTCTTTTGAGATGTTGCTCCCTGAGCCTTAGGAATAGGATTTTAGGGTAGATTTATCAGCTGAAGTGTCTCCCCATAATTAGTTTTTCTGGGCATTTTGATCAGTAGTAAGTTCAATGAAGCCTTCTTTTGCCATAGACAGTTACTGAAATTTATAACTGGTCAAAAAAATCTCGTATTTCTTCATACTTTCTCTTCTCAAACAGTTCTTAAGTGGTTTGACTTTTCTACCTCTTAATCTAAAACAAGGTGTGCTTTCTTTTTCTATCGCTCGATGACCGTTGAAAGCATTTACTTGATTTGCGACAAAACGAACTGTAATCTGTAAAGAGGAGTCTATTTCTAGTACACAGCTTGTGTTCTTTTTAAAATCCAATCTAGTTAAATATTTGCTTATATATACTTAGTTATTTAACAGTTCGCTCACAGGTTCACACCCTTCTGGAGAATCCGTGGTCATTTTTGTCTACTGTATAATATTCCACCTAATGCCATGCAGATGGTCTGTAAGCTCTGGGTTGATAACTGAGTTGTAATTCAGGTTGTAATACAGTTCAAGTGAAATTCATACACATTGCCTTTGTTCACCAGTAATGCTAATTATATTCTGCACCATGCTCCATCATAAAAACACTAGTGTTTAAGAATTTCATGTCTCACTGGGTACTTCCCTCAATTGCTCTCTACCTTCCTTTTCTGGGACAAGATGCTTCACTGAACTTGGAACTCTTTAGTCACCTAGACTGGTTGGCCAGCAGCTCCAGAGAGTCTCCTGTTTCTCCTGACTGTGTTTTATGAGGGTGATGGAGATCCAAACTCAGTTCTTCACATATGCTTGACAGCCAGCTGATGCCATCTTCTCAACCTCTTATGCCAATAAAATTTTAATAAGAATATGCTCAAATGGGCTGGAGAGATGGCTCAGTGGTTAAGATTATTGCCTGCTCTTCCAGAGGTCCTGAGTTCAATTCCCAGCAACCACATGGTGACTCACAACCATCTGTAAAGAGGTCTGGCGCCCTCTTCTGGCCTTCAGGCATAAACACAGACAGACTATTGTATACATAATAAATATTTAAAAAAAAAGAATATGCTCAACTATGTTCATAGCAGCATTTTCTGTAATAGCCAGAACCTGGAAACAACCTAGATGCCCTTCAATAGAAGAATGGATGAAGAAAGTATGGAATATATACATATTAGAGTACTACTCAGCAGTAAAAAAAAAACAAGTACTTCTTGAATTTTGCATGCAAATGGACAGAAATAGAAAACACTACCCTGAGTGAGGTAAGCCAGACCCAAAAAGAGGAACATGGGATGTATTCACTCATATTTGGTTTTTAGCCATAAATGAAGGACATTAAGCGTATAATTCGTGATCCTAGAGAAGCTAAATAAGATGGTGAACCCAAAGAAAAACATATAGTCATCCTCCTCGATATTAACCTTCGTCAGGTGATGAAAGGAGACAGAGACAGAGTCCCACATTGGAGCACCGGACTACAACCCCAAGGTCCAAATCAGGAGCAGAAGGAGAGAGAGCACGAGCAAGGAACTCAGGACCGCGAGGGGTGCACCCACACACTGAGACAATGGGGATGTTCTATTGGAATTCTTTTTTTATCTTATTAAAATTTTATTGCCATAAGGAGTTGAGGAGATGGCATCAGCTGGCTGTCAAGCATATGTGAAGAATTGAGTTTGGACCTCCATCACCCTCATAAAACACAGTCAGGAGAAACAGGAGAAGCTCTGGGGCTGCTGGCCAACCAGTCTAGGTGACTAAATCACCAAGGCCAGCTGGCCTGGGTCTGAAAAAGCTGGGATAAAATTGGACTCGCTGAACATAGTGGACAATGAGGACTACTGAGAAGTCAAGAACAATGGCACTGGGTTTTGATCCTATTGTACGTATTGGCTTTGTGGGAGCCTAGGCTGTTTGGATGTTCACCTTACTAGACCTGGAAGGAGGTGGGAGGTACTTGGACTCCCCACGGGGCAGGGAACCGGGTCTGCTCTTTGGGCTGATGAGAGAGGGGGAGTTGATGGGGGGAAAGGGAGGGATATGGGAGGCGGTGGCGGGGAAGAGACAGAAATCTTTAATAAATAAATAATAATAATAAAAAGAATTCCATGTCTCTGCTCATGAACAGGTAAACCACAAGAACAGGTAAACCATGAGATCCTTAAACACCCAGTGAAACTACATATTCTAGATCAAAATAAAAGTTACTCTTGCTTGATTAGTCCCTGCCATTGAGTGTACATTTCTGTCCTCATCGAAAGAGCATAGGAGAGCATTTTAAAGATATTCTGACAGTTTTAGTGTCTGAGAGTTGGGAAGTTCTTGCTGATTTGTAAAGAGAACTCTAATTCCCCAGCACCGGAGAAATAAGAAGACCCATCTTGAATGCGTACCAACAATTTGGTAATTGGTTGTGTACTTTGGCGAAATGTTTGCTAGTAATAATGTCCAGAAAAAGCCCTTCCAACGTTTATAGCAGAACTCTTAAAATACATCCCTTCACTTAGAACTTTGGCTATTACTTTGATAAAGTAAAGTTTAATTTTAATCAGAACTGTAAATGTCAAGTAGCCCTGTTTTGAGAGTTGTCATCAGGTTGGTAGAAAACACTTTGATTACCGGTGTTAAAATTTCCCCACCAATGTTTTTACTTGATCTTCAAAGCTTATCCACATAAATACTTTCATTCATTGTAAATAACAGCACATGTCAGCTTGAAGTGGTCTTTTATCAAGCGGCTGTTCCTCTACTCTTCTGTGGATAGAAAACACCGCTGTAAGCTCCATTCCCTCCCTATGGCTGATATGAAAGCCCAAGACTGGTAGATTTCTGAAGCAGTCATCAATTTCATATGTGAATTGATAAGACTCTTCTCTCCAGGTAAAATGAAAAGTTATCCTGGGGCTTCTATCAAATGCTCAGCACTATTGACATTGAAGAAATGAAATAAAATCTCTTTCACAAAGGGATGTCTTATTCAATTTTCCAAAGAATTCATATTAGGGAAAAGTTTTCTTTTGTGAAGTGTGTTGAACTGTTGTTTTTCCCTCATAATGGGATGTGTTCTAGCCAGAGAAGGTTTGGTTCACTTCTTCTTAGAAGCAGAGACAGAAATAGATGGCCTTTCATGTCTTTGATTGCGGGTTTACTTACAAATACATCCAGATGACAGCCTACAACAGAAGGGCACTTCAGACATGGCTGGTTCCTCATCAATGCCAAGAAAAGAGACACTATTTGGAAATATCTAAATCTCTTCAAATTTTACTTATGCAGGTGGGTTATATTCCCCTACTACGTTCTAAGCAATACGGTTCCACCCCCCTCCCCAGCTTTAAAACACATAGGCCTTTTTCCCTGAGTTAAATTTGTTTCTTTAGCTGGTAAAGCTTTTCCTTTCCATATGGTCAGGATAGCTAATTTAGTTGTCTCTGAGGTGGCCAACATTATAGTGTGGTATCATAGAATATAAAAATAAAAGAAGGTATGAAAACCTTATTCTAAAAATGAAATGAAAACAGATGGGACATACGTTTCTAACGTATTTAATTTGCATCGTCTTTTTCTCCTTTTAAAGTTCTTGTGGACCAATCTTGCAAAAAGGCAAAACAAACCCTAAACACTCCAATTTCATGCCAGCAAGCTGACAGGCTGATCTTTTTATCTCCATCAACTCCATAAAAAAAAAAAAATCAACGGGAAGAGAAAAAAAAAATCCAACAGGCATGTGTTTAAATATCCTGGATAGGTTTTTTTTTTTTTTTGTTGTTGTTGTTTTAATAAGAATTGAAGTATATTTCCTACACTGTTTTTCACTGACACGCAGTGGAGGGGTATTCAGCCTAGGGAGGACACTGAAGGAAGATACTAAGGCTTTTCCAGTGTGGCCCCTCACAAACAGGGAAGGACCTTTCAACTTTAGTTTTCTCTCCAAAACCAGTCAGTTATGAAAATTCCATTATTCGCTCTTAAGACATTCCCACATTTTTTGCATCCAGAATCCTCATCTCATCTGATTTACCCATTGTAATTTGTTTAATAACTTATCATGTAATGTCCTTGATGACCAGTTACGTGTGAGCATGACATGGTCTGTGTGAAGTCAATGCAAGTAAATTAGCAAGCAAATCAATTTAAGCAAAAACTAGTGTTTTCTTCCGGACCAGTGGTTTTACTTATTTTATCTCTATACTTTCCTGAATCAACTTGTTTTTGTTGGTACATCAAATCACCTAGTTGAAGAACGCCTTTAGAACTAACTGTAAGTATGTGGCTTAGCATAGATTACATGACACATGACACATGGTTTGCACTTTCTATATTGGCAGAACTACCTGTAAGAAAATATTTTTAAAGTAGATGAGCTGACCTGCTAAAGGGTTACAGTAGCATAATAATGTAGTGCAGATTTGCAAATATAATTCTTTTGATAGTAAAACATTTTAACTTTACTTATATAAATAACTTCAAAATACTTTTTTGTTGGTAACTGGCTCTAATTTTAATAAAGATTCATTGAAATGAAAGAATTACCAAGTTGTACTTATTTAAATGAGCTAAGATATCTGTTTGACACAAATAATCTATTGTCTTCAAATTGCAAGAAGAAAATAAAGATGTAAATACAAGTGACAGTGAGAAGCATAAAATATTATTGGAAGAAAACTTTAGAAATTGCTTAGGATAATACTCCAGAAGTTCTGACTTACAAATACTTTTTTCTCAAAGGTATTCTGCATTTTTTTCTCTCATCTTAAACTTTTAAAGTCATTATTGATTACTGGTACAGGGTATTATGGGTTGAGAAAGTTTATAGGAGCTGGGGAAGAAGGCTCAGTGTATACAGCGTTTTCTGAGAACGCATAGGGGCCTGCGTTTGGATGCTCAGTATCCAAAGAAAAAGTTTGTCACAATGACAATTTTTGCAACAGAATTGGAGAAAGGAGGACCTCTGCAGTTCACTGGCCAACAAGTCTAGCCAGAATGCAGGTGTGAGGCTCAGTGACAGCATTTTAAGGAATAAAGAGGAGTTTGACGGGGAAAACAACCAGCTTCAACCCTTGAACTCTGAGTGTGCACATATAGCAATGCCCACATACATGCATACAATACACCCACCACCACCAATAACAACACAATATGAGCTTCCTTAGTGTCCTTGGTGATCCTGGTACATGTCTACTTAATACAATTTGGGAAGAAAAACTATGGTTGGTTTTACTGATACCTGATCATTTTCTTTCTCACAGTGTTTGATAGCTTAGCTTAGTTTTTCTTTCACCAAGTTGAGGTATCTGTTAAACAAATTCATTAAAGAACTACTTGTGAAGGTTTTATTTGATTGATACATTTAAGCACATGCTTTCTGGTGAGTTGTTTGCATCTGATGCTGCAACTCTATGGAGCCTGTGAAACAAGGGAGCAAGTGAAAGGTCCTATAGAATGGGAGATACAAGAGCGGTCATAATGGCACTTCCACCCCTACCGGGTCCTCCGAAAAGATAAAAGCTGTGACTCTTCTTTTTCAATACAAGAAGCAAGTATGGGAAAGATTCTGTGCTTAAGTGGTATTATGGATTTACCTATGTCCCTTCCTGACAAAGTCACATTATATTTCTCAACTCAGAATATGACCTTATTTGGAAATCCTTTGTGGAGGCAATCAAGCTAAAATAAGATCAGTATGGGGTGCCTTAATACAACTGTTACCTTATCACAAAGGGGCAATTTAGACAAACAAGACATCCAAAAGGAAGATGATACAAAGGAAAACATTGTGGCTTGGGGCACTGGTGCTCAGAGTTTGTTCTACAACTGCAAACCAAGTCAAGCCCCACATGGCTAGAAATGCGAAACAGAACTAATGAGGAAAGAAGTTCAGGTTTAGAAGGAGCAGACCCCTGGAGATGAGCTGATATGGGACTTCTAGGTTCTAAAACTGTGAATCATGAAGTTATTTTACATTGCTCTGTTCGGGTATTTGGTCACAAGAGTCCTAAGAAATGAGTGGAGTTGATGAAACAGACCACTGAGGTTGATACTTGGAAAGAAAGATGACAGAAGAAGGGAAACTCCAAGAGAACTATGGTCCCCCGGATCCAAATCAGGATGAAAGTTTTGATGAAAATAAAAGGGCAAGGCACTATAAAAAGGAAAGTCAGTAAAGACAGGATCTCCTGATTTGTTGCTTGTAAATGACCTTTTTGTACCTCATCACTATTATTATCGTCATCATCATTATTGTTGTTGTTGTTGTTGATGTCATTTTTTATACCTTTTATTCCTCCCCTTTCAGATTACCATATGGGGGAAAGAGTCAAGTGCTAGGAAGTCCTGGACAGAGTAATACAGCTAGAGGCTGCATTGAGAGTGATTTCAATTCCGTTCAGGATAAATTGTGAACAACAAGAAGAGGATGGCCATGGTCTACAAGAGAGAGTCTCTAAATCACTGTGTAAACACCCAGGAACTGCTCACCCAAAGTCAAGAACCAGTCAAGCAGTACCAGCTGTAAAAATGGAAGTGCGCAGGAAGTAGAGGATTCCTCTAACATCTGTTGGGGCCATTAAAAATGAAAACTAAATCCAAACTGGCAATATAAGAGATTTATTTTTCTACATTAACCCTGACAGCAACTGCCAAATTTTTTTTTTCAATCTTTGCCACACAAGTACCTTTCAAGGGGCATAAGAATCAGCGCCAACTGCAAAGCAGCAATACGTGGGGGGAAAAAAAACAGGATTAAAACAATTTAATATTGATGGCAAGCATCCAATAAGATGAGGGTATATAGAAGGGAATATGAGAAGTCAAAGCTGGTGGGAACACTTCAACGTTCCCCAGGAAAATATAATCATCTGGGGAGAATATAAATCTGAAGTGCACCTTAAAACTGCAGCAGAGCCAAGCAGCTCTCAGTAGGCAGTCTCACACCCTAAAAAAAAAATGCAGATAGGAAAACCTCTCTATGTTATGAGCTAGACTAGTTTGAAATAAATGCAAACTACCTCAAGTAATGTTTAAGATTTTTCAAAATAGAAGGAGCATGGTGACAGCACGTCATTCACTCCTGGAGATGTGGATACCCTAAGAATTAGGAGGTCCTTGGTTGTCGTATGCTTTTCTAGGAAAGGCTGCTCTCCCTGTGTTCAGAGCCACATTTACAAGGTGTGTTCGGTGATGTCTTAACATTTTGCTCATCTCTTCTTCTTTCCTTCACTCTTCAATCAGCTTCTAACCCTCGGAAAAGTTAGTATCCACGCATCACGAGTCCTCCCATTGGTCATGAATAACAACAGTGTTAGAATTTGTGGGTGGAAAAGTGTTTACTTTGAGTTCATTTATGTATGTAAGAACTATTTAAAAAGAGGAAACATAGAGACAGGGATGTATGTTTGGCCACCACTCACATTGTACCTAATCTACCACTGGTTTGGTCATGACTATTAAAATTTTCATCATTTCTAGAAACTATAGAGTAGCATTCTTCTTACTACACCATAGGGTTGTTTTGAGTAGATTAGGTAAGAGGTAAATAAGAAACAGTACTAACATGTCAGTAGCATATATTAGTGCTCAATATTAATCTACCTAATCTATTTTGTTTTTACTACAACGTATGTTATATGTTAGTACGGTTAGATATACTTGGCAAAAATACCAATAGTTCTGACGCTGTCATCTTGTCCTTTATTATTTTCCCTATACAGTCCCTCCATACTACTACATAAGGTTACTAAATGGGGAGTTTTGCTCTCCTCGTTCTGAATATTTTGAAAATATAAAATGAGCATACAGCACAATGAATTTCTGTTCATTAGTTATTGAATAAAAATCTATTTAAATTTTGTCTATTTTGATTGACTTCCTTCTTTTTAAAATTTTCTTTTATTTGATATTAATATTTTTCTATCTCTGTCTGCATGGTTTGTCTACATGTTTGTGCATGCATGAGAAAGTATTTGGCTCCCTGGAATGGGTCACTGTGAGCACAGTTTAGGTCTGGATACCAAACTTGGGTCCTCTGGAAGAGTAACAAGTTCTCTTACATCCTGAGCCATCTCTCTGGTCTCCATTTACTTTTTCCTTGGTAAAAAAAAAAAACATAGCCATTCATTTTTTCCTGCTTAATCATTTTAATGTTTATTTACTCTCAAGAAATAAACCTTAATATATAAGTCTTTCATTTTGAACAATTTTTATTATTTACACTTCTCTGAAGTTGACAATATATCTTTATATAAGACAAAAAGAGTAAAGTTTCATGTTAGTTAATTTAAATTATTTTTCAAAACACTAAAGAGAGAATGATGCAAACTATGCCACTGTGAAACATTACATGTAGTAAAAGTCTACAATGACAATTAGTGTGGATCGTTTAATCATGAACCCAACTATTAGCAGAGTATCAGAAATGGGCAAAATGGTGTGCTTGGATAAAAAGCTACTTACATTTGATCTTCTACCCTCATCCTTTTTTGCAATCAGATACATATATGAGAAACCACTCATTTCTTCTTTCAACAATTCGCTCAAATCCAAACTTCTAAAATGCCAATTATTGCGCGTAACTTCACAAAATTTGAAATATCCATTCTATTAACAGCAATTTTTAGAAAAGCAAGTTTAAAACCCCCAATAACTCCAGAGTTCCAAGTTGTATTGTGTGTACCATCAAATAGTACATAGTGTGCCGGTTTCCTTCAGTATTTTCAATTTATCAACCTATACACTGCAACATTTATCTACACCATTTCTCCCAGTTAACTTTCAATACTTCACAGATTGATTATTCAGTCTGTGGAAATAAGTCAAGTCCTTGATTTCTCCATTTCACCCAAGCATCTGACTTTGGGGCACTTATTTTCTCTTTAGAATCTTTGCTCCAGGGTAGCAGTGGATGGGAAGAAGATAAAACACATTTATCAATGCTTCTACTTCCAGCAGAACTGGTAGAGGATGGTATATAATAAGACGTTGGCAGACTCACTGAAAATGATACTCTTAAGTGAGTCAAAGTTTTCATTGATTTTTGTTTTGAGACTACATCTCTCGTTTCCTTAAGGCATTAAGCAGGAGTTTATCAACTGTGTTCCGAAAGAGAATTCAGCACAGGAAGGAAAACAGGCTTGGTCCTGTGTGTTACCATCTTGGCTCCACAGCTGGGAACTGACTCCTGTATGTCAAGAGGTAATGTGAGCACATAGAAGTCAACTTGATACAGCAGAGAAAGAGGCCCACAGACACTAACCCGAGTGGCACCTGAACTTGAGCTTCCTCCACCCAGGAGCAAAATCTCCCCTTCAAAACAGGAAATTTTCTTGATGCAAAACAAAATATTTCAAGCAAGCTTACGGGGAAGTGTTTGCCATTACTAATAGTTTAAAAGGTAGTGTCACTGTTTGGCTAGCTGGCCTTTATGCATAAGCCTGCAACCTAAGGAACAAGAGAAGGATGCTTTTGAAGAATGGGAGAGTATGTTTCATAAAACTGAAAATTCAGCATCTTAAAATATCCAACCAAAGCTAATATAAGGTTCACCATTTATAAAGTCCCAAAGAAAATAGAGAAATGTGGGATTGGCAGGAAACTGAGTTAAGTCAAATATTAAATACAAAATTTAAAACATTGTCATAATGGTGGTGTATTTCCTATCGTATATTCTTCATAAGTAAAATGATAAACATAGGGCTTTTCTGATTCTTTGCGTGCACCCTCCCTGGCACATGCTTGTTTCCAAGATGAGTTCTTTGTGATCTGACCACCTATACATGGACTGTGGACTTGGAGTTAATGAGAACAAAAAACTGTAGTTTACAGATATCATGATCATGAGTTTGGAGGTTTTGTTCATGTCAGATCCTCTTCTAAGCCAAATAACAAAGTAGGCCATGATCACTGAAGTCTATAGATAAAAACTGACAGGCATGGTTATCGGCCAGAAAATGTTGTCACTGATAAGCTGTCCAAAAATCCTAGTCAAGTACAGTCAATGTTAACCTAACAGGAAATATATGATACTCTGGCAATGGGAAGTTTATTGATTGTTCTTGCTTTCAGAATGAATGAAAAGTCTCTCATTCTATTTTTAGCTTTGTAACTTAAGTCAGGTGTGGAAGCTGGGGCAGGAAGCTAAAGTTATTGCACCAGTTTGAGATCAGCCTGAGTGGCGCAGCAAGCCCCATGTCCAGGAAACAAAGCATACGTTTTGGCTCACTCTGTTGCAATTAGATAATTCGAAATAGTCGCAGAATAAATTAAAACATTCAGTCGTATTAATGAGGAGTGTCTGCAGTACCTAGCATGCGTCATTCTAAACATCAGTTATGATGACAACCAAAGCAGCGCGGCAGATGAAGGCATATGACAAAATATTCGCCGACACGTTTGACGGTGGTAGATGTGGGTGTGATTTGTTCACTTGCTTTGCTCTCTCATGGTAAGTTTTAAAAGATGAGATCTCATCTACTACTTTCCTCTTAAACTGTTTATCTTCTCCAAACTATGTCCTTCATTAAACATCAGGAAAGGTACAATAGTGTTTACAGCATCTAAGTCCTCAGTGGATGTTTTCCTGTTGCAAGCTTTCAGTTCAGACTCCTTGGTGCTGTAGTGTTGATAGAAGTTTTCCGTGGGAACATTCACCCTAGGCTGTGCTGCAGTGGGTCAGTCTGCTCTCTGCTCCTTTAAAGTCTGTTTTTTCCCCCATTGGGAAACTACATCTCCCTCCCACATTCCCAGAATAGGCTAAGATTTCATTGCCACCACACTGGAGCTTTCAGGGAGGCCTTGTCTCCAGGCACACCAGCGTTAGAAACCCTCCCTCTGTTGTTCTAACACCTAGTGATCCTCTTCTAGTCCACATATGTGACGGTATATTTTTCTAAGCTCACAAGTGTTTGGCACAACTGATTCCCAAGGTGCTCGGGTTATGTTGTTCTGAGTTTTCATCACCAATCAGATTACTTACTTTCAGTCCATAAAAGTCACAGAAAAGAATTTGGGAAATTTCTATTTTATAGGGCTCTGGGGAGGGATGGCAATATGGGCGTTGAAGAGTGGAGGAGAGAACATTTCTATAGATCAGCAGGTAGAGAGTATTGATTTTAAAAAGAATCCTAATAATACAAGATACAGTACTGCCACAGAGTACTCTATCTATTCTAAGATATATTTGAACAATTCATCAAGCACTTGTTTTTAAAAACATATTATTCTGTGCATCAGTATTTGTCTCATCTAAAAGGACACAGAATACATTCAAGGTTCATGCCCATAACCAACACATCCAAAAAAAATTCTCTTCAATATAAGCTAGTGTTTGTTTGTTGCTTTGTTTTTGTAGGAGGGTCATCTGCCTATGTGTTACTTTCATTGATTAAATAAAGAAACTGCCTTGGCTTTTTGATAGGGCAGAACTTAGTTAGGTGGAGTAGACCAAACAGAATGCTGGAAGAAAGAAGCAGAGTCAGGCAGACGACATGATTCTCCGACCCGAGACAGACATAGCTTAGGATCTTTCCCGGTAAACCAACCACCTCGTGGTGCTACACAGATTATTAGAAATGGGTTAATCAAGATGTGAGAATTAGCCAATAAGAGGCTAGAACTAATGGGCCAGGCACTGTTTAAATGATTACAATTTCCATGTAATTATTTCGGGGATTAACCAGGCTACCAGGAGCTGGGAGGCGGGAAGCGGCCTGCTGCTCCTTTTGCAGTTTTTTAAATCCACATATGCTGGTGATATCTTCCTATAGCAAAGGAACTCTGACTTTCATGGTCTGATGAGTTATTTTAGCCCACATGCAGCTTGGTAAAACTATAAGTACCGAATAGAACAGTCGTGGTACCTGTCCTGGAAGAGTCATTTGAATGATGGGGGTGGAATGACTTCTGCAATAAGGACCACGGCAAAAGTGTGGATTTTCTAGCACTAGTATGAAAAAAAACCTACTCCTTTAGCACAAAGAAGAATGAGAATAAAACTAACCATCTCTGCCCAGGATCAGAGGGTGGGACAGTTGTGGGAAGGAAGAATAGAAAGTGGGCAAGAACAGACTTCTGTCCTCAACCTAGGGGAAAGTGGTCTCTTCCAGGAAAAGCATCCCATAATTCACCTACAGCACACTTACCCTTCTTTTTTTGTCAATCAGGAAGTGAGCAATATGTTCCCTTTTAGGAAATGTGCTGTTCCTTACACACTGGCTTATATTTCAGCCATTCTAATGGCTTTCGTCCACTGGCTTTGCAATGTTCTCTGCCAACTGTTCAGAGGGTAACAGTTACAAACGTGGTTACAAGTGAGTAGCAGGAGAATTTCACCTACGGATACACAGCATTTAAGATTTATTACTATGGGTCTATTTCTAAGTGCTAACCATAATTCTAATAACAGTTTAAACTCAGTTAAAACGGTTTTGCAGCTTTGTTAGATCCAATGACTCCTTCAACTCTTTGGGATTTCTTATTCATGAACAATTCAAGTCTAATTATATTTACTCTTTCCTCTGGAGACATAGGAGAACTTTATTATGGTAATCTAAACATGATAAGTCATATTTAACTTCATGAGATGACACCTCAATCTAGGCACTGTCTGCCTCCTCTAGCTCTTCTTTAATACCTTACTCAAATGGGCTGTGCTTCTCTGTTTCCTAGAACACCAACATACTTGCTATTTTAGCCTGCATCCCATGTAACTGTGCATACTTCTGCCATCCTTTGATATGAGACAATGGGTGCAAGTGTTAAGTACCTTGGTTATTGAAACTTCAGCTCTGGATTAAGTCCTCATTGTGCCACTGAGTATATTCAGCGTTCTGTGGTTGTAAGTAAATCCCTCTGTCTCTCTATGCCTTATTCATTCTGCCTCGTTACCTCAATGTTTCCTCAACTTTAAAAAAAAGAGATACTAGCAGTGCCCAGTAAGCTAGGTCCTGAGACTGGTGGATAAATATACAAATGGGTTTATAAACAGATGTGTGTAGTGTCACCTATCCGTAAGCCTACTAATCATGTGAACGGATATCTAGATCATTCTGAGTCTAGGTCCAGATGATTTCATTTCTCTTATATTTAGATGAGACAGGGTGATAAATATAAGGTTGGGGAGAAAGATAGTTTGATAGGTAGACTGATGATAGATTTAGATTATATCTATCGATTAGACAGATAAATAATAGGTAAGTAGGTAAATGTATGATAGATAGATGATAGATGGATGAATAGATAGATAATAGATAGATAGATAGATGATAGATAGATAGATAGATAGATAGATAGATAGATAGATAGATAGATAGATAGATATTTAGGAAGAATGCACTAACTTGACATCTTGACAATTAAAGAATGTTAAATATAATACACACAGCTTTGTCTTCATTGTTTTGCCATAAGGAAGTCATAACTAACTGATCCTTAGACTTACATGTCTTTCAGATACATTTTTTTGTCAAAATTGCTTAAAATATTGTGCTCAGACAATAACATGACTTGTCATAACCCAATCTAGAATAAGTTTCTATTGTACCAAACAACAATGAAAAACAGAAATAATGTACTCTTTCCCAACAACAGGAGATATATGTCTAATAAGGAGATGTATCTTAATAGCTACACTGGACCATGATACTGAAAAGAGCAAAAACTAATAATAAGCAAGAACAAGATGTTATGATTGCATAAGCAATGGCAATATTAAAAAAGTAATCATTATACTTTTAATGTAGAAGAAATGGACAAACAAAGAATAATTGTAAGTCAGGACTGAGAATATATGACTGAGAATTCTATAACTTCATATACTCAGGAGATTGAGAGTTTCATAAATTCAAGGCCACCCAGAACAACTTATTTTGAGATATTCTCTCAAAATAAAAAAGTTAAATAACAACAACAATAGTTTGAAAGTTTAATGTGATGGAGAGCTTTCCTAACATGGGGAAGATATAGTTTCAATTTTGTAGTGTTACCAATTTATACTGATAATGTAATATAAATAAATAGATTGATAATTTTAAATAAATGAACAGAAATACTATACTTGCCTGGTATGTCAGAAGATAACATTCAGAAAAACAACTTGAATTCACCTTGGGTAACTACTATTTGTGTTTGGTTTGACCCCTGTCTTGAGAAATGCTTTTTACAGTTAATGAATCCCACTATGGTGGAACATATATAAAACATGCTTAGAAAGAACATAGATGCTATCTTGTAAAAGACATGATACTTAGGTCAAATTATGAGAATGATTCTACAATTAATTGTTACCAACATGACTTTGGATATAGTGATACTGAAGTAAGATGTAGAAATGAAAATAAATATATAAGATGCAAGAATTGTAAGTTATTAAGTAAGAAAATAATTTATAAAATTCATTTTTTCAAGTTTAGTATTAATAAAAAACAAGAACTAAACATATTGGCAGAAAATTGATAACGTAACAGAAGACCATTTGTTGTTTAGTGTCTGTATTATTATTATTACTTAGGGTCTAAACAGCTTACCTTCAGGTAAGTGATTCAATTCTTTAAAATAAATAAGAACTAGTTGTTCCAAATTTATTTCTTATTTGCCTATTTCCTTTCCCCGACAACAGTTGTGACACACCAGTAGAAATAAAAATTGGCTTTAGCACATGACAGGTCATTTGGAATCAAATCCAAAATTAACATTTGTCAGTTGACTACTGTGGAAATTATATCATTTCCTTGAGGTTTAATTTCTGGGAAATAAGTTATAAAAATGCAATAGGAATGATAACAGGTAACTTACTCTTCATAATACTGTGGACACTATGCCAGTATCAGATATTGGTCTAGTATTCCCCCAGCCCATCACAACAGAATTAACACAGCTAAATTGTGCATTGGGAGTTTGACATAGTTTGGGTAGATAGTATGTGCTCTCTATGAATCAAAGCACCACGTGACTAGCTTCTCAGTTAGCTTGACATTATATTGGAAATTTAGTGTGTTGGGTTGAGAGAGTTGACCAAACTGCTGCGCTTTAAATCTACATTGTATGATTTTACCAAAATGACAAGTTTTTAGTAAAGTGATGATTTATAAATATTATATGTCTGTAATTAAAAGACACATAAATACACTTAAACTACAAGGACAGGCTACTTTTAGTTTTGTTAAAAAATGAAGAAATAAATTTACATGAATTTCCATCTTAAAGAAAAATTGGCATAATATTTATGATATTTACAGTTTCTCTCTCCGAGATTGTCTATAGTTCATAAAACTGCAATTTAGCATAAGAAGAGATAAAATCTCATAGAGAATACTATTTGCAGAGCGTAAGTGTCACTGAATTAGATTATGCAAATAAGTTGAACAATATACTATGAACATAGTTATGCTTTCTTATATGGTATGTAAATGTGCAAATTGCATTTGATTTAGAACCAAATTGTGCCATTTTTAGAATTTACTACCATCAGTGTTCATTTTACATGAATGTATGGGCATTTTTCATTGTTTTGGGGGATTCACTAGCTGTGTGTTAAGAAGCCTAGATGTGTCCCTGCTCAGTTATGTCACAAAAATATTAATTCAATAATCAGCCATTTTTATTTTATTCAATGACTATATGCATTCTGTTTGTTTAACTATTAATCACAATTCACTAGGTGTTACAAGGTTGTAGTTATCTAAATAGTTAATGCAAACCAGAGACTATCAAAATGGAAGGAGGCTAGGAAGGGGTTTTCTGATTAAATTAAGTTAGTATCTTTAAATTCTGTGAAAAAATTAAGCTCCATTTCTTAGTTTCTTGACAAGTTCTTTGGTCTACAGAGACTTTTTTTTTCCAAATGATTCTAGGTTTCTTTCTAATCTTTATTTACAATACACAGTCCTGAGAGGACATGGTGCAACAGCCCACCATGCCCTAGTTTCTGTCAGAGTTTTTGCTTCTTCAGTTTCTATGGCTGGTGAGTCCCTACTACTTAGGAAAGTCCAATGTCTTGGCAAAATACACACTGATTTCAAAGCTCAGGGCCTGCCACTGATACTATTGCAGTTATTACTCATATGCGGGGTGGAATGATCCTCTGAACTTGGCCATTCTTTCATCTCTCTCAGTCCAAGTCTGGAGGATTCTTGATACTCAGTGAATTGCTATTTGATATCTAAGTATATCACTGATTTTTTATATTGCCCTATAACTCATTTGGTACATATTTATTTGCTTTAATTCTATGATTTTTTAAGGGTTTATTTGAAGAAGTTGTGTCTGGTTTTAAATGCAGAAGTGCACAGAAAAGCAAGAAGATGAATGGTATTAGCCTATACATACATCTATCAATTTCTTTGGAATTAAATACCTCAAAGTATCTAAATATATCATTTTGGGGACTGTTTTACATTTCAGTTATTTGCTTTTAATAGACTCCCAAATTCTGACCACGAGTCAATAAATTTCCTGTAGTCTTTTTACTTTGCAATATTATTTTCTAATTTTTTTTATTTAGTTAAGACCTGTAATGTGGCCATAAAGAAGGCTGGCAAACTGTGGTACAGTGAATTCAAACCTATTTTTAGATGATCCAAATTAACACGGTTTGTGACAAACATGCAGTGGTTTATTTTATAAACCCTACTAATAATACATGAAGCATGAATTACAGATATGAAAGCACATTAAAAAGCAACAGCAAAATAATACACGTATGAGAAAAGCGAAGTGAAATGGAGGTTGCAAAAAGGAATCTATAAAGAAAAGACACAGAGAAAATGAAAAATCCTGAAAGATAAATTAATGTATGCCCAAAGGCAATGAATGCCATTTAGTAATAAATATACTGGAAATAAAAACGGAGCCAATTAGTATAAACAAGAAAATGCAAAAATAATCAGGAATAAGAAAGAGTAATACACAAGGCGAGTTCCATAAAATGTAGACTAGGAAGATTATAAAATTGAAGTCAAGAGAGAACATAACGAGAAGAAAGGACGGCAAACAAAAGGAAAACTGTGACGGCGACGGCGATAAATTTGACAACACTGCCCGGTGCATTGAGGCCAGGTCTGGCCCTCAAAGGGTTGAAGTGATGATTCACTGGCAGCCAATATGGAGAAACTGACGAAACAAAATTAGTATTTGCCCTCAGTTTCCACAAATAGTGGAAGGTCTAATGTGGCAGGTGCAGCACGCCATTCACAGAGGACAGAAGAGAAAAGCTGGAGGTAACTCAGATTGTTATGGGGTCTTCTTCGGAACACGTCGTCCTATTTAAAACAAAAGGTGAAACTGACAATAGCAGGTTTAGAGTTTACTGTGAGTATCAGAAGCGTGTTGATTATTCTGAGAGTATAAACAGCCTTTACACAGTGTCTGAAGAGAAATCCAGTAAACAGTAGGCCAGCCGAGTTGGACTAAAATAAATGAATATTTAGACTACATTTTATACATTGTAGAATAAATAAATAATAATATAACTGGGATTTTTTTCATCTGGGATTTTAAAAAAATATTTTTTTCTGGGGCTGAAGAGGTGGTTCAGAGGACCAGGTTTGGTTCTCAGCACACACACACACACACACACACACACACACACACACACACACACAAACACACACACACAAACGGAGTCTCACAATCACCTGTAACTCCATTTCTATGTTTCCAATGCCCTCTTTGTCCTCTGTGGGCACCAGGCATGCATATACTGTGCATACATACATGTAGGCAAAACACGTGCACATATAATAAAAGTAAATAAATTAAACATACTTTTTCTTAGTTAGATTCTAAGTTTTAAAGAAACAGTAAAGTACTTTTGTGGTACCAGATTTCACATGAGAATCATGTCTATAAACTAACTGAATGAACCATCAAGTAATAAGTTGAAATGTAAGGATTTTACTTTATAGTGCTGGTGTAGAAAACAATCAGAAATCAAAAGAAAATTCACACAAAAGTTAACATGTAACAATAAGATCTTATTGTCTTTAGTGCTGGAATTACATCTCTAACCTGAAAGCAAAGTTTATTATGTTTCTCTTGAAACCTTTAACGAACGTGCACATTAGTCCTTGTGGATTTGTGATCATGATTCCTATTATACAAATGTAAGAGAGCTGAGCTGAGACAAAAGGCATATATTCTTTTTTAAATTAATTAAAATTTATTCTTCTTCCATATATTACATCCCGACTGCAGTTTCCCCTCTCTCCTCTCCTCTCGGTCCCTTCCCTTCCCACCTCCTCTCTTCCCCAGAACCACTCCTCTTCTGTTTCCCTTCAGAAAAGTGCAGGTCTCCTAGGAATATAACACGACTAAACATGGCATAACAAGTTGTGGTAAGGCTAGGTATATACCCTCGTATCAGGGCTGGATGAAGCAACTCAGTGGGAGGAAAAGCAGGCAGAAGAGTCAGAGACAGTTCCCACTCCAACCTGTAGGAGACCCATGAGACCATCAAGCTACACCACCATATACCAATAACACATGCAGACCAGTTCAGACCCATACTGGCTCCCTGATTATCATTCCAGTCTTTCTGAGCCCCTGTGAGCCCTGGTTAGTTGATTCTGTGGGCCGTGTTCTTTTTACCCCTTTTACCCCTCTGGCTCCTCCTTCTCCCTCTTCCACAGGATTCCCAGAGTTCCGAATAATGCATAGCTGTGTCTGTTTTAGTCACCAATATCCCAGTGTCAACTTACGAAGGAAAGGTTTATTTCAACTCACAGTTTCTGAGGTTCCTGCCCAAGACCAACTGGCTCTGTTGTTTTTAGACCTATTCAAGTGAGTACATAAAAGCGGGACTACAGGCTGCTCACATTGAGGTGGTCAGGAAGCAGAGAGGGAAAGAGAGGTTACTAATCTCTCTCTCTCTCTCTCTCTCTCTCTCTCTCTCTCTCTCTCTCTCTCTCT